>NC_083281.1:32412662-32745076 GCF_963506605.1 Zootoca vivipara | reverse complement strand
TTGCTACAGACGAACTGCAGAGTTAGCAACACATTTCTAGAAACCCTTTACAACAGGAAACTATCATCCTTCAACAATGACAGTGCAGATGCTTTGGCAAATATTTGAGAAGTTTTCATGGTATTTGACTTACCTGTTGTCAGGCTGCTTTCCATATGTGGCATAGTTTAATTTAAATCGCTTTGTCTGAAACAGTTAAAAAAGAGAGAGAAAGAAATTGAGTACAGGTATGCCCTCCACATTTCAGTTTATAGCTCATTAGGAAAAGACACACACACACACACACACACACACTACTGTGGTAATATTCAACACAACTTCAACATACAGGTTATTAGGCAATTGAGCGTCATCATATGGAAATTTTGGCAGCCTTTCCTACAGCAGACTGAGAATCCCCGACTACCAAATTTAAGGGCTAAGCTTCTAGGAATATATTCATCATCTCCCTTCATGCAGCATTTTAACATCCATTGGTCTACCATGTAAATGCTTTCAAAGTGGGAGGATCAAATCGTTCCTTACTCCATTATAATATCTGCAGTAAGACATAAAGTGGCAGAGAGAGATTTCTGGCTGCTCTCATTACAAGGGCACACTCTTTCTTCCAAGGGTGTCCAGTTAAATTGACCATCCATTAATGTGCCCAGCAGAGAATTATAGTGATTTACTTACTGGTGTGGCACCAGGAAGAGGTTTCCCGTTGATTTTATGTAAACATTTTTCTGCAGTGGCCAAGTCAGCAAATTCTACAAAGCAATAGCCTGCTGGAATCCTGGAAGAAACAAGAAAGGAAACATTTAATAAGACATGTGTTTCAAACTGACTAGTGAAAAATGCTATGCTTCATTTCTACAAACCTTTCAATTGATGACCAATAGGATAGTGTTTTCATACTGCCATGCTATGTGTGTTGTAACCTCTCCAGAAAAAGTTGGGAAGGCACTTGTGCAAGACTCATTTAAGCACCAAATTAAAACTATTTTATTTACCAAAATTCTTAAAGTCATAATCTGGGATATGCTATTTTAGTATCTTCTCCCATTTCATTTCCCCCCTATGAATTTGTATGATCTTAACTTTGCCTTTTAACGACCAGTCAAATTTTATTTCTGTTTCAATAGGTTGTTGTGGTTATTGTTCTGATTTAAGGTTTTTTTTAAATCAATGTTACTGATTATTTGTGACCCATCTCTTTCTCATGCATGAACACACAAGACACACACGGGTGGGAAACGTGTTGGCATACATAGACTGCTAGACTACAACTGTTGTGATCCATGCTACTTGGGGCTGATCTGAGCTAGAATCCAACATCATCTGGAGGGCTACAGGTTCCCCACCTCTGCCCTGAACAGTAGGTCATCCCCCAAAATAAGGCATTCTTGGCTTCATGAATTATGTGACAGCATTTAGCCATAGACAAATAGGAGGTGGGCAGTTCAAAACATCTGTTCAAACAATCTGTATCCCAACCTTAACTCCAGGAACACTGGTTTTGTCTGTATATGCATTGTGAAACACCCCAACATGCATGCCAGGTGAGTAGTACACAAAATACAGATAAATACCCTGTCAACCTATTCCGAATTATTTTTACACTCAGAACTAGCTCTCCCATAGTAGCAAAGGCTCTCGAAATGAAATTCTCATCCATGTACGGCTCCAGCTACAAAGGGAAAAGAAAAAAAAGAGAAAGTAAGGTAATACAGCCATACCGAAAGATCTGTACAAAATTAAGAAACATTTTTAAAAGGTGAATGGCACCTTCTGGCCTGTATGCAACAGAGCCTAAAGAGGTGTGTATGTGTACACCTGTTATCAGAATGACGTGTGCTGAAGTGTGAACCAAGTAACTCTATGCAGGCAGCCACAAGATGGCTAAGAACAGGGAAGGTAGTAAACCTGCAGCAGTTTTGCACTCTCAAGAGCACAGCAAACTTGATTATCTGTACGGTTCCTGGTCAATTTGGTCCATATATTACAGCAGGGATGTGGAATGGAGTCCTTCCATACAACGTTGGACCATAGCTGTCAAGTTCTCCCTTTTTTTAAAGGGAAATTCCCTTATGCTGAATAGGCTTCCACGCGAGAAAAGGGAAAACTTTACAGCTATGCGTTGGACTCCAACTCCCATCAGCCCCAGCCAGCATGGCTGGTGGTCAGGGATGATCCGATCAGTCCAAGAAGGCAACAATCCCCATTTAAAGCCACTGAAGCCTAGGCCATCACATCTTCTGGCAGTGAGTTCAGTGCCATCCTATGCATGTTTACTCAAGTAATGTTTACTGAGTTCAGTGGGAATCACTCCAAAGTTAAGTGTGCAGAGATTTCTAACCACAATGATGTCAACCACGCAAACTCCAGCTAATCCATGTGCATGCAGATCTAAATTATTCTCAGCTCAACACTACTTCCATGTAAAATCCTCCCTTTAGGTAGTCCCAAATCTAATCAATATCATCAAAATTATTACCCCGTCTTCCACAAAACTCAAGGCCCTTTCTAATTCTCACAACAATCCTGAAAGGCAGTTACTGGCTCAAGATTCCTTAAACGTTTTGTGGTTGACTTGAATCTGGGTCATCTAGCCTAGTTTGCCACTCTTACCCAGTCATTTTTATCCATTTTAACTGAAAAAATAAAGAAATGTTATGCAGGATCAGACCAATGACCCATCCGATTCAGCATCTTGTTCTCAGTGGCCAACCGAATGCCATAGATATCCCCAAAACAGTACCTGAGTGAAACAGCACTTTCCTGACTTGTGATTCCAAGCAACTGGCATACAGAGGCATATGGCTGAACTTCTGCAAGTGCAAGGCCCGACAACTGATTTTTGCCGCACACACACACAAAAATAACCTTGCACACAATTCTTTGTAGCCTATGGATGTTAGGTAATTAGGATGGTTACTTTTTCCTCCCTTGAAAAGCTAACAGAGCTGAAGGAGGAAGTCGAAAAAAGTGATGCTCTTTCTCCCATTCAACTCGATGTGCCTTTCAAGATTAATTCCACCGAATCCTGACTTTAACCCACATCATTTTGAAAATTGACATTTGTGCACACTCTCTTTTCTGTCTTGGGGGGGGGGCGGGTTGGGCAGAGGAAAAATTGGGGTTGATCCACAGGAGCAGGAGAAAAATGAGCAGAGGAAGTGGCAGCCATTCAAAAGGCTGCCCCATGTGCCCCAAAAGGTAAGCCTCTGGTGTATGGGTGTGACCTGGCCAGACTTTTTGCTATTATGTCCTTTCTGTTCAACAGGGAGCACAGCTGCCCTTATTCTCCTAGCCAACAGCAGAGGCCAGAGAGCATCTTTCCTTTCTGAATTGCTAACCCAGAGCAAGGCTGCAGATCACTTTAAGGCAACACCAGGGCCGGATTTAGGTTTGATGAGGCCCTAAGCTACTGAAGGTAATGGAGCCCTTTATATGTCCAGCTGTCCTTTGTCAACAACAAATTGCTGTTTTTTTGTGTTGAATATATGCTATATGGTAATTTATGGACCTAATAGGTATCTAAAGCCATTTACATGTGCTGCCATGCAACCAGTCCATGCAGAATGTAGGCATCCTATATTGTATATAGAAATGAGCAAACCAGTGATATTTTAGGGAGCAGGTGGGGCCCATGACTTACATCATAGGAGCCTACACAACACAAAACACTGTTGCTGTATGTAGGTTTTATTTTATTTGTTTTTTTACAGTATCTTATATTTTGGAAATGTACATCCAGGTTTTTTTTCCTTTAATTTTTTTTGGGGCCCCCAAGAGAGTGGGCCCTAAGCTGTAGCTTGTTTAACTTACAGTATACATAAATCTGGTACAGTACTGGCAGCACCAGTGTCCTTGTGGCACCTTATAAAGCTTGAGGTTACGACGATGATAAGAAAACGATTCCCCCACCCCACCTTGCAGCAGAAAGGGTTGCACCCTCCCAAGTGGACCCGCTGAAATTCGCGGGCAGGAGTTAACTCAGGCTTTCACGGGTATACTCTGAGCAGAGCTGAGATGCAACCAAGGAGCCTCGAAACAATTTATTACGGCCTAATCTTCGGCTGGGCTACTACGCATGATCCTCCTCTGTAGGAGCCTGCAGATTCAGGGGAAACGTCCGCGGCGCAAAGAAGGCTCTGTCCGCGAAGAGCATCCAATGGAAGGCAAGGCTGAGGAAACTGCAGCGGAGGGTGCGGAGAAGGGAGGGAAGCGCGCCCTGCGGCACAGACAACGGTGGGCGTCGCCCGCCCTCCCGTCCCCTCCCGCCGCCGCCCACCAAACTTCGCCCCGCCGCAGCCGCGGCCCTTGGCTCACTCACGTCTCCCATCCACAGGCTGGCGGCCATGCTGCCCCCGCCGTCCCTGGGCGCCTGGGCCGGGGCGACGGGGAGGCCCGCCCAGCCCCCGCTCAGCCGCCCCGCCGCCGCTTCTTCTTCCTCCTCCTCCTCCTCCTCGCGGTGGTCCCCTCACGCCGCGGCCTGGCTCCCCCTCCCCCGCTCGCTTCCTCCAGCGCCACGGGCTTCCCCCGCCGCCTCCTGCTAGAGCGGCCCGAGCGAGGCGGAAGAAGGGGCGCGGGTAGGCCTCGGCGTCGCCCACAGCGGCCTCTGCCCGTGGGGAGGAGCTATGGCAAGGCCGTGTCAGGCTTGCGTGTCCGGGAGGAGGAGGAAGGTCATTGGTTCGTGTGTTGGTTCGCGCCGGGGCTCAGCTAGGCTTGCCCTGCTGCGTCAGGAGAAATTCCTGGCCTGTCCTGGTTTTCGGGTGCAAACATGGCGTGGGGGGGGGGATTTTGCCGAATTGGGAAACCCGGATGTGTGGCAACGGGATGGGAAACGGAGCGGAAACCGCCCCGAAATGCTTAGAATCACTGTTTTGGGGTTTAGGTTTCAACAATTTGGGTTCGTCGCCCCCCCAAAAAACCTTAACAATTCTGGTGGGTTAAGCTCAGCAGTTTTGGGGTCTTCTTTTTTAAAAAAGCCATATTTCAAAAAGTGAAGTTCCTGACACCCACTTTGCGGGTGTCAGGAATTTTACTTTTTGAAATATGGCAGCCCTACCGTACTCAGCGCCAGGTTGTTTGAGGACTCCGAATCCGGACGTATGTGGCAATGGGATGATAGTCTTCTTCTTTGGTCATCACTTGTAGCCGAGTAAGATTGTCTTAAATGAACACGGTCTTAACAGTCCATAAGTGACTGTGGAGGCCAATTCTGGAGTCACGTCCTTCCACAGTGGGGATGTAGGTCATAGCTGTCAATTTTCGGATTTGAAAATAAGGGATCAGCAGCCTCACCTGTCCCGGGGACAGTCTCTACAGTATATCGAACAATCCAGGATAGCAGTGGGAAACGGCGCTGGAATAAGGGAATTTCCCGCAAAAAAAGGGGGACGGTTGACAGTTACGATGTAGGTTTCTGGGTGGGAGTTGATCGTGGTGTGGATTTGCCAAGCGTGCCTTCCTCTTAGTACATTTCTTCCTTTTGTCCTGAGTTCGAGAGTCTTCAAAGCCCGTGGCACCTTTGGTAAAGGCTCTTCTCCAACTGGAGCGCTCGCAGGCCAGTGTTTCCTAATTGTCAGTGTTTATACTGTACTACATTTTTAAAGATTTGCCTTGAGACAGTCTTTAAACATCTTTTGTTGACCACCAGCATTACGCTTTCCATTTTTAAGTTTGGAATAGAGTACTGTAATTGCTTTGGAAGACGATAACCAGGCATCCAAACAACATGATCAGTCCAATGAAGTTGATGTTCAAGAATCATTGTAAGTGTTGGACTTACTGAAGTGTTACGGTGCAGGTATGAAGCCTAAGATCCTACAGATTTTGTTGGACTTCAGCTCCCAGCAGCCCCAGCTGGCACGAGCATCAGTGAGGAATTATGGGAGCTGGAGTCCAGAACGTTTAAAGGGTTCTGGGCACCAAGATACATGTGATTAAAAGAAGATGGTGATTTAGGCTTTGTTGCACACCATACATTTAAAAGCACATGGAATCCTGGGAACTGTAATTTCCCCCTCACATAGCTATGGTTCCCAGCACCCTTAAACTACAGTTTACAGGTTTGTTTTTTTTAGGTGGGGGCAGGAAGCCATGTGCTTCAAATCAATGGATGTATGCAGCCAAAGATTGTATTGCAATGAAAGGCGATAGCAAAATGATAATCATTTATTGATTTGTCACCCCACCACCTTGTATCAACTCTGGGCGTAATATTGTAAATGGGTTGATGGTACAGTGGTAGGCTACCTTGGTTCTCAAACTTAATCCGTTCCAGGAGTCCATTCGACTCCTGAAACAGTTTGAAAACCAAGGCACGACTTCTGATTGGTTGCAGGAGCTTCCTGCAGTCAAGCGGAAGCCATTTTTTTCCGGGTTTGCGGCGTTCGGGAGCCAAAACGTACGAATACCAAGGCGTTCGAGAACCAAGGTACAACTGTATATTGGAAATGATGGTATATTGGAAATGAGATGTTTGCACCAGTTTTTCTGTTTGTTTGTTTCCGTTTTAATTTGTTACATCTCCCCCAGAAAGTGTTATATCCAGATTAAATGAGAGGAAATATAGACTGGCATTTTTGATGTCAATGACGTGTGGATGCTATGCTGTATCAGTCTCATTAGATCAGGAATTAATTGGCTACATCTATATCTATTTATATAATTGCAAGGCTTTACAAGGGTGGAGTCAGAAGCTTGGAACAGCTACCGACACCCAAGAAAGAAAAAGGGATGCAGTGAGAATCTGTTTCCCATTATAGTGTGTGATGAAATGCCTTACCCTGTTTCTCATATTTTAAGACATACCCATAAAATAAGCCATAGCAGGATTTTTAAGCATTCAAGGAATATAAGCCATACCCCGAAAATAAGACATAGTGATAGGCGCAGCAGCAATGCTGGCTGCGGCAGGAGGAGGAGGAAAAAAATAAGACATCCCTTGAAAATAAGCCATAGTGTGTTTTTTTGAGGAAAAAATAAATATAAGACATGTCTTATAATATGAGAAACACGGTAAATGTTTATCAACTCTCTCCCCCGCACATCCCACTTTAAGACAAGGATCATATAATTTGATGGGCCACATAATCTTAAGAATTCCCTCCCCCCCAACAGTGCTTATAAATGATCAGAGACCTGGCACGTTTTTTGTTCCTTTCACTCGTTACACAAGCAGCTCCACTTTTAAGGTTACTTGGAAGAGCAGTGGTGAAACTTCATCATCTGCCTGTTTTATTACTCGTCCCCCATTTGAAACAGCAGTGTCTTCAGATGGTCGTCTCCAGTAGAAGCTGCAGGGAGGAGAGCTGACTCCAATCTTGTGGTATCTACTCTTGTTTGTTTTGTTTTAAACTAGAACTGAGCCAAACACAAGTTACTGATAGGAGTGGGAATCATTTGCAAAATGTGTTTTATTATTACATGTGTATCCCATCTTTCCTGTGGACTTGGAAAACGTTTGGGAAAGAGCAGCCAGGATGCTCAAGGGGAAACTCCTCTATGAGGAAAGGCATTTGGGGCTTTTTAGTTTAGAGAACAGATGGATAAGAGGTGACATGATAGAAATTTGTAAAATTGTGCATGGCATGGAGAAAGAAACCATATTATGCTGAAGAAAGAGAAAATACCATTAAATAATACAAGAGAAAATTTCAGGGGTCATGACAAGAAGAATTTCCCAGCTGGCATGACATCTTGTCAGTTTATGTTTTTTACAAGCATCCCGTGGAAGAGAATCAATCGCAGCCTTTTTAAAGTTTTGATTGAAAACAGGTGGTGGGACTTTTGCCGGGGTGTTGGGTATTTTTGTGCTGTGTACATTGTGGCTCTTGTGGCAATTATCTGCCAAGCTATATTCGAAGTTGATCTTTTTGCTAATTCTGCAGAGAGGTTATATATCCGGAAGGCAGCAGGTATTTTAATTCGCTTCATGGCTAACTTTAAATGTGGTTTTCGATTATTTCCTTGCTCTTGAGTTCTATCTCCAACTGAAAATAATAATAATACTGGGCTAGATCCAGACTGTGTTAGAAATGAATGTGGCTTAGCTCCATCACAAGCCTTTCACATTGATTTCAATGGGCTTCAAGTGCAACCAAATTAGGCTGCAATCCTAATCATATTTACCTGGGGGTAAGCCCCATTGAAGCCATTGGGGCTTCCTTCTGAGTAAATGAGCTTCTGCTGTTGAGATAGGTCCAGTGCATTATGCTTTAAAATGCATTATTCATGCAACCTTCAGGCCAGTACCAAGTACCAGGTGATCCACCCTCCTTATAAGTCACTTTCTGGACCTACTTTAGATCAATAAGCAGTTTGGAAATAGATGAAATAAATAAATTGGATGCCATGCCATTATCTAAATAAGTCCACAGTGTATCTTCCATAGGATTCCATCAGTGTCTACAGGATCCAGCATCCAATATTGCTCCAGCTTGTTAAGCAGCTCCAGTTCCAAACAGTTATCTGTCAGTGATGACAACAACAACAACACAACCAAATCTCATTCATTTTCCCCCCCTCCAGCCAATGCCATTAACTCTGCTTACCAAGGAATGTTGTTTGCTTTGAACAACATCCCTCCCTGGGATGGAGGAAATGTGTGTTGACAGGACAGGAAATTCCTGTGAACCACAAGAAACTAGATCTCGGCCTGCAGTCACTGCAAAGGTTTCCATCTGGGCAATTTAATATTTCTTAAAGGAAGGAGTGAAATGAATGATCATTTCTCCCCCTTGGATTTAACTGCACCGTTCAGGCCTATAAAGAAAGGGTTCTAAAAGCAACCTTGTGTTTCTGGATACAGAACACTTTCTTTTCTAAACAAGCTGCAGAGCCAATAGGAATTTTGCCTTGTAGTTGAAGTTTCTCAGAGCTAGCTGTGTGCTGGGGCTTCCTATGAACTTTTTCAAACTTGGAAAGAGCAGCCTCCATTAGGAATGAGTAGGGCAGTTAATCTGAGGTCCAGCGAAGCCTGTCTTATGTCAAGAGGATCCCAAAATGAGTCCACCTCTACACCATACATTTAAAGCACCCTTATACCACTTTTACAGTAGTGGCTTCTCCCAAAGAGTCTTGGGAACGTTAGTTTGCTAAGGATGCTGCTAACCGTACCTCTTAGAGGGGTCTCCTAACGACTCTCAGCACCCTTAACCAACTACTGTTCCCAAGATTCTTGGCAGGAATTAAAGATCTTAAAAGTGGATTAAGAGTGCTTTAAATGTCTGGTGTGGATGCGACCTAGGTCTTAGCTCAAGCTATAAACATGGCATACTCACTTTGTCAGCAGGTAAAGAGCCAGTAGCTAAGTTGGATGGTTCTCCTGTTTCTGAGATGTTAGCTGAGTGCTTATGGATTATGAAAAATTTGGACAGAATCTCAACAGTGCCTAAAACAAATCTCTTGCAGATGAAAACTATAGTAAAGCGCATGGGAAGAAAATAATTGGAGACAATCTTTCCAGCTGATCAGCAAGAAAACTGCTTTTCTTCTTCTTCTTCTTTATAACTGTTTTCATTTTCTGACACACACAAAACCATACTAACAATCTTTTATCTGTGGCCTGAGAGAGATCTGTGTAGCAACTCCCTCCCCGCTGACCAAATGTGACCCAGGACTGGACTTTCTCTGTGCTGACATCTCAGCCCTTTGATACCGTACTTCTTTAACTTCATCATGTCATTCTTGACATGCCTTGGAGAATTCCCTGAACTTGTGATGTGTCACTGGGGTGGAAATAGGTGGGGAGGGCAGAAGAAGCCAAAGAAGGGAAGTGTGGCGGAGGGACCCAGAAATCACAAGGGAAAATTTGTCGCTGGGAAACGCTGGCTCTGTCTTGCTGTGGCAGTCTGAAGCGTTGTATGCTTCAAGGATAAACATCTTCTGGTCTTTTTAGTAGCTACTTTCCATCTTTAAGATTCTTTTCCTCCCACATTCTCTTAGCCCTGAGTAACGTCTTCTAAAAGTCGGGCTGCTTAGGAAATCTTAACAGGCCTGCAGCTGCAAAAGAAGATGTGGGTCCCATTAACTATGAAACCCAAAATTATTATGGAGTTCATTGTTAATTTGTTGCATTCAGAAGCTCCCTGGTTTGATCCCCAGTGTTTCTGTTGGGCTGGGAAAGACCTGTCTGAATTCCTAGAGAGCTGCTGTCAGTCAGTGCAGACAATACTGAGCTAGAGATCTCCTTTGGTCTGACTCAGTATAAGGAAGCTTCTGATAGCCTTATGTTCTTACAAATGTGCTTTGTTTTGAGCAAGGGCCATACAGCTCAGGGGTAAAGCGTTGCGTGCAGAAGGCCTGATAGATAGGGCTGAGACTCCCTGTCTGAAACCCTGGAGAGCTGTTGCCAATCAGAGTCAGTGTAGACAATACTGAGCTGGATTCCAATCCGTAAGCAGACACAGAAAAAAAAAATTGAAATCCTGAAATGCAAGAGGTATACCATATGTGACATTTCTATGCAGAGGTCAAATGAGATAAACACGATGAGTCTTTGCATTTGCAGCCATTGTTGGTGACACAGTCTTCCAAGCTAACAGCAGGATCTGGAAGCAATGTAGGATTTTCCAATTGGGCAGAGAGACAACGATCAGGGACACAGTTGATTCTTTTAAGGACATGGCAAATATTGACAAGATCAGGCATCCCCAAACTTCGGCCCTCCAGATGTTTTGGACTACAATTCCCATCATCCCTGACCACTGGTCCTGTTAGCTAGGGCAGGGGTTCCCAACAAAATTTTCTCGAGGACCCCTCATCAAGCCGCTATTGTGACAAGGACCCTCATTAATTCCTAATCCTAAAATTAAAAAGTGAGAGCCAAATTAAGAGTCTTTTTATATTTTATATTTATACGTTTTTTACAGTTCTTCCTCTTCATCTGTAGGCCTTTCTCGTTTTAACGAACCACTTTTTAACCAATGGTCCATTTTTAACTACGCGAACTGTAGCTTCCGCGAAAAACAACACTTTGTTTACAAACACTACTGTTTTGCAAAGAGGCAGCGCGCGCCAGGGAGGAGGGAGGGGAATGGAGAAGACAGGGTACCTGCGCAGTAGCGCACAAATGAAGCCGACGCGCGCAAAGCATCTTGGGGAGGTGAGGGTTAGTAGAATGCGCGCGCTGCCTCTTTGCAAAACAGTAGTGTTTGTAAAGCGCCACCTAACGGCATACAGCAGAACTACTGCCTCTATCTAATTCTAGTTTTGCGCTAGACTCTGCTCATGCAGGAAGTGGCCAAAACAAAAAATCTGTTATCATACGAAATATATTTAATATATTTTTTATTCTAATAGCATCTTGCGGACCCCTCTGGCATAGCTCGCGGACCCCTGGGGGTCCCCGGACCACCTGTTGGGAACCACTGAGCTAGGGATCATGGGAGTTGTAGGCCAAAACATCTGGAGGGCCATAGTTTGGGGATGCCTGGACAAGATTGTCAGTTTTTCTGCCCTGACCTGGGACAGGGCTCTTGTTTCTTTCACAACTGCAATCAAAGCAGAATACGCTAGGTGTAAGTTTCTTGGCATGCAGGTGCCCTGATAGAAAAAGCTTCTGCAGTGAAATTCCTGCTTGTAAAGGCTGCAGGAACACTGCCAGTATAAAGATGGATAACTCTATATATTAGCATATTTTTATTACTAAGGGTTGCCGCCTGCTTTGCATCCTTCAAGGTGAATGTCAGTATTCAGGAAAGCACATCAGAAGTTAGGAGGCAACACATCTCAACAAACAGAGCCAGCCCTTAGAGTTGCTAAGTGATCAAATAAATACTGTAAACTCGCGTCTCCTATTCATATGCTGTTTCAGAGGAGTTTTTATATGTATAAAACAGCAAATGAAGCTTTTTGTTTACCCTGAGGCTGGTTAAAGCAATCAGATCTCAGCTTATAATGCTGAGAGATTCACAAGCTGTTTGCTTGTGTACAGATCTCTTTCACAACTCCCTTGCATGTGTTGTACTTAAACCAGGAGGTCTCTAAGTAACCATATCTTTCCATTTTGTCTGAACCAGAAAACTCTTGCTCCCAGAAACAAGCTTCAAACCATGGTTTAATTGTAGCCTTTAGCAAAGGGGCCGTATGCATGGGCAAAAAACTTTTTCATATCTTGGCTTAATAAAAATGTCAGCTGGTCCAAAATGGAGCAGCTGGATTACTATCTGGGGTTCCGTTCAGAATTTGTATAACCCCTGTTTTAGAACAGATGAACACTGGTTGCTTGTTTGTTTCTGGGTCCTCTTTTGCTGAATTTTTATTGCTCTTTTCCGTTTGGAATTGTTTATAATTGTAGTTGTTTTATTTGTTTTTATAATTGTAAATTCTGTTGTTATACCCCACCCAGGGACCTTATGGTGAGGGGCAGGCAAGAAATCTTAAATAAAGAAATAGCTGAGAAAAGATAATCTAAATGCAGTCATTATCTGTTAGCTGCAGCAGAGCAAACTCCTCTTAAAGAAACAACTACAGAGGAGGCCTGTTTCAAAGTCAGTAGCCCTGTAGACTGAGTGCCCTTAATATTGATCCGCCAGTAGCAGTAGTAATATGGACAATAATTCAGTTAAATGCAATTTTCCTGGCTCTCTGATTCAACCTTGACAGTGTCCCTCCTGAGGTTCTTCGGTGGGTTTCACAAACCAAGTCTGCTTTCAGAGTCTGGGTCAGCTGGGTTGGAAAAAGATACCACTGGCGCTGTGGTTAAACCACTGAGCCTAGGGCTTGCTGATTAGAAGGTCGGCGGTTCGAATCCCTGTGACGGGGTGAGCTCCCGTTGCTTGGTCCCAGCTCCTGCCAACCTAGCAGTTCGAAAGCATGTCAAAATGCAAGTAGATAAATAGGAACCGCTACAGCGGGAAGGTAAACGGCGTTTCCATGTGCTGCTCTGGTTTGCCAGAAGCGGCTTTGTCATGCTGGCCACATGACCTGGAAGCTATACGTCGGCTCCCTCGGTCAATAATGCGAGATGAGCGCGCAACCCCAGAGTCGGTCACGACTGGACCTAATGGTCAGGGGTCCCTTTACCTTTACCTTTACCTCCTCCTCCTCCTTGCTTGTGTTGGCAATTTTGCCTGGGATTCCCAGTGAGGCCCAACATCTGCTTTGGGGACTGATGAGTGGGGTATTTTTAGCTGCTGTTTATTTGGACTAAGCATGGTGTTAGACTGAAATATCCCTGCAGCCTTTCTAAAGGCAACAGCCACGTCACAAAGGGATTTTCATCCCCCATACGAGGCGCTCAGAGATCTTCACTTGGGGTTCAGGAACTCGAAGAGGAATGCTGCTGGGAGACTCCTCTGTCTGTTTGCTTGGGACTCAGTGGGGAGTATACTATTACATGTACAACAAAAGGTTGTTGTCATTACCGCTGTTACTTATTGCATTTGTCAGTTGCTTTTGTTCTGGCTCATGCCCAAAATACAAGAGATCAGTATTTGGGCAAGTCGTGGTGCAGGCTTGGCAGCAGACATAGTGCTCAGGAGTCACAATTCAGGCGTTCAGGAACAGGGCGAGAAGTTCAAAACTGGATGGAAATAACAAATATGTCCCAACAGGTATCCCTGCCCCTCCCGCCAAGCTTTTGAAGATGAGGCGTGGCACGCTCACTTGTGAGACTCTCTCACCTTGCTGGAATGCCAAAACTGTAAGCATGATCTCTGTTGTGACGGGTTGGTCTGCTCCCATCAGTGAAGGCGATGCAACAAGGGTTCACCTTTCTGTTCTGGCTCTGTTCAAACCTCTGTACCGGTTTATGCCATTTCTGTACCAGGGAGAGCTCCTGGAGCCAGATTAAGAGGCCTGGTGGGACAGATTCCCCACCCCGTATTACCATATTGCTACTTCTTTGTGCTTCCAGATTTGAGACACCAGCAGTGCTACAAGCAGGGATAGCTCTATTGTCTGTGTGACTTGAGGCCCATTTACACGCACAGCGAAACTGCATAGGACAGGTTTCTTGGGACCATAGCATGTGATTTTGCCAACCACGTAGCTCAGACCCTGGAGGAACATACAGTCAGCGAGCAAACTGCAACCATGATATGCTCCTTCCAGCACTGTGGTGCTTAAGTCATGCTGCCTGATCCCAAATGGCCATTTTCTATCGAGGCAAAATGGTAAACAGGACTTGTTCAAGCATGTTCCTGGTGAACAAAGTGAGAGAAGCTGGAACACTTAATGAGCGCAAAGGGTCATGTTTTTCTTGTGTTGGATTAAAAGAAAACGCTCCCATTGCATTAGGAGAAACTTGTTGTCTTGCAGAGATAATGTGCTTCTGAGTGAGGGGTGAAGGGGGCTTATTTGTCCTCCTGTCATTTCCCATCATTAATCATTTTTGTTTCTGGGAAACGAGTCCCTTCGCTTCTTCTTTTCATAGCTTTGAACATGATTTTAATCTCAGCAGTTCTCCTGTGACTCTAGAGTCACTTTGCTGGAATTTGTGGCGTGGCTCCAGATTTTAACAGATACAAGACCAAGGGCTGAGTCCGACATGTTGCTAGGATGGCTGAGGTTTGAGCAGGTCCCTGAGAACTGCCCCTTTTATCCATTCTGTATCAGTTATAAGAGGAGACTGTGTTTAGCTCTCTGCTGTGCAAAGCTTCCTCGGCTGACGTCTGCGTATTTATTAGCTGTTTATTGAACCCATTTGTCGCTTTTCTTACAAAAGCAGCTCAGAGCGACTTGCCACAATAAATAAACAGATACATTTAAACCAGCATAAGACAAAACTAAAGAAAACAAAACCCTACCTTGTAGGGCTGTTGAGAAAATACAGTGGGAGAGACCTGATATGCTACCTTGAGTTATTCGGGAGGAAGGTGGGTTAGGAATGCAGTAAATGAGAAATAAAACCCCTTGAGTTGAATCAAGACTAAGTTGTTTGTACTTAGTTCTTATTGAACTAATCAAATAGTGAGACATAAGCCATGCCTAACTTATCCTGTCAATTCCAATGAGACTAATTGCAATAAATTTAGTCTGAATCCTACCCACTTATTCCCGCCCCAAGTTTAGCAATTGTAGTCATGAAATGTTCTGACCTGGGTGAGAAGGAACATTTTGGGGGGGGTGGTGGTGGTGGGGAAATTAGATACAGTATATTTCATCACTTTTCTTCCAGGTTTGGACAAATATTTTTTTTATTTTAAGTGCACAAATGGCTAGAAGCAGAATACCTACACATGTTTTAAAAAATTAACACATCTACAGAACATTCTGTTCAGGTGATGGCCTTCAGTTATTTCAGCTATCTGGGTGTGGCTGGGTTACCACCCAGTTTCTGACAGGGATTCTGCACTTTTCAACACCTGCATGCAGCAAAAAAACCCAGCAGGTGTCATTTCCCTAAGCCTAGCGCTGGAATGGGGAACTTGTAGCCCTACAAACATTGGACTAAATTCTCCTCATCCCTGACTGCCTCTGTCTTCTCTCCAAGCTGGCTCCACCCTGGCTGAGTCTGCAGCTGCCCCTGTTCCAGCTGCCTCTCCTGCCCCAGCCAGCCCTGGATCCAACACAGCAGGGGCACCCTGTGAAATATTTAAGGATCCAGAACCCAGAGGCAAAGTTCTTCCCTTGTTAGAACCAAGGGAACCACTAAAGCCAAGCAAAATGCCCCCTAAACTTTAGCAAACCTGAAAATAAAGGGGTTACGGAACCAGGGTGGTTATAGAATATAGCAGGCATGTCCAGCTCCCAAGAGACTGTGATCTACTCCCAGTATTCAAAAAAACTGGCAGTGATCTACCCATTGTCATTGGAGGGAGGAGGAGCGTGCATGGGGTGGGTGGATTGCCCAGAGTTGTCGAGCTTTTTTTGGGAAGGATTGTACATGATAAGGATCCCGCAATCTACCTGGATCAGCCGGGGATCTACCGGTAGATCATGATCTACTGGTTGGACATCCCTGGTCAATATAGAAAACAGATTGATGATTTGAAGATGTTCAGAAGAGCCAGTGTGGTGCAGTGATTAGGTTGCCTGACTAGGAGGACCTGGGAGACCAGGGTTCAAGTCCCCCCTTGGCCATGAAGCTCACTGGGTGACCTTGGGACCAACACTGCCTCTCAGCCTCATTGGATTGTTGTGAGGATTAAATGAGGAGGGGGAAGAACCATGCACGCCATCTTGACCTTGGAGAAAAAGCTGGGATATAAGCACAATAAATGAATTAAGAAATAACAGTGGAATAGGAGCTAACCAAAAGCAGAAGTAGTGAGAAATCTAGAGGAGAAGCTTCTCTCTGTAGCTGAAATGGACAGCAACGCTAGCTCAACCCGTGGCAGCAGCAAACCAGGCAGGCCTGGTATTTTACCACCTAGTGGCAGCATGGAGCAAAAGCAGGGACCTGAACTGGCATTGCAGACAGGGTGCAGGTTGGATCCAGACTTAGTCATCATGCTTCATCTAGGTGCGCTGATATTAATGGGACTTAAGTAGTCATGACCAACTTGTCCCACTGATTTCAGCAGGGCTGTTCAAAGCATGATTAAGTCCAGAGCGAACCCGTTTGTTTGATAGACTAATAATAATAATAATAAAGGTAAAGGGGCCCCTGACCATCAGGTCCAGTTGTGTCTGACTCTGGGGTTGCGGCGCTCATCTCGCTCTATAGGCTGAGGGAGCCAGCGTTTGTCCACAGACAGCTTCCGGGTCATGTGGCCAGCATGACAAAGCTGCTTCTGGCGAACCAGAGCAGTGCACGGAAATGCCGTTTACCTTCCCGCCAGAGTGGTCCCTATTTATCTACGGTACTTGCACATTGATGTGCTTTCGAACTGCTAGGTGGGCAGGAGCTGGGACCGAGCAACGGGAGCTCACCCCATTGCAGGGATTTGAACCGCCGACCTTCTGATCAGCAAGCCCTAGACTCTGTGGTCTAACCCACAGCGCCATCTGGGTCCCATGAATAATAATAATAATAATAATAATAATAATAATAATTTATTTATACCCCCCGCCCATCTGGCTGGTTTTCCCCAGCTACTCTGGGCGGCTTCCAGCAGAATATTAAAATACAATGATCCATCACATATTAAAAGCTTCCCTAAACAGGGCTGCCTTCAGATGTCTTCTAAAAGTCCGATAGTTGTTTATTTCTTTGACTTCTGATGGGAGGGCGTTCCACAGGACGGGTGCCGCCACCGAGAAGGCCCTCTGCCAGGTTCCCTGTAACTGCCCTGTAACTGCTTCTCGCAGTGAGGGAACTGCTGGAAGGCCCTTGGCGCTGGACCTCAGTGTCCGGGCAGAACGATGGGGGTGGAGATGCTCCTTCAGGTATACTGGGCCAAGGCCATTTAGGGCTTTAAAGGTCAGCACCAACACTTTGGATTGTTTCCGGAAACGTACTGGGAGCCAATGTAGGTCTTTCAGGCCGGTGTTATGTGGTCTCGGCCACGCCTAGTCACCAGTCTAGCTGCTGCATTCTGGATTAGTTGTAGTTTCTGAGTCACCTTCAAAGGTAGCCCCACATAGAGCACAATGCGGTAGTCCAAGCGGGAGATAGCCAGAGCATGCACCACTCTGGCAATACAGTCCACAGGCAGGTACGGTTTTCGCCTGCATACCAGATGGAGCTGGTAAACAGCTGCCCTGGACACAGAATTGACCTGCACCTCCATGGACAGCTGTGAGTCCAAAATGACTCCCAGGCTGTGCACCTGGTCCTGTGCACAGTTGCCCCATTCAGGACCAGGGAGTCCCCCGCACCTGCCCGCCTGTGTGCAGCATCTTATGCAATGGGACAGGGTTATTCTTTTGTCCATTGTTATGTATTTTTGTGCTTTTATACTGTAATCTGCTCTGTGATCCTAAAAGGAAGGGAGTTTTATAAATGTTATAATAATAATAATAATAATAATAATAATAATAATAATAATAATAATAATGACTCCTGACACAAACCTGCTTGCTATTCTCAGAAGATAACAGAAAGCCAACATTTTCCACCAGCAAGGAGGGTCTCATGTCCATAAGACAACACTGCAAGGTTATTGTGAAGCATTCAGAGCAGGCATCCCCAAACTGTGGCCCTCCAGATGTTTTGGCCTACAACTCCCATGATCCCTAGCTAACAGGACCAGTGGTCGGGGATGATGGGAATTGTAGTCCAAAACATCTGGAGGGCCGAAGTTTGCGGGTGCCTGATTCAGAGCCTGACGGCAAGTACTCCGTCTGCACTACACTGCAAGACTCAGTGAGAACCAGTAAGGTGTAGTTGTTAGAGTGCTGGACTAGAACTGGGTAGATCTGTGTGTAAAATTCCCATCTGACCATGATGCTTGCTGGGTGGCCCATCAGTCACCAACTCTCAGCCTCCCTACAACACAGAGCGGTTGTGCAGATGAAAGTGGGGGAATACCATGTATGCCACTGAGATTTTTGGAGGAAAGTCTCATTGGAGAGATGCTGCCCATTAGCTGCCTCATATGAAGTTAGACCATTGGTCCACCTGCCTCCTCTGTGTTGTCCATGCTTTCTATACTCCTGTGTTTTAAAGCCACCTCTCTTAGTGCCTATCCCATCTCGTGGCAGCATTACATAACTTTTGAGCTATTCCTAAAAATGAAGAAGAAAGCAAATTGAGGGGAAATGGGTGGTAAGACGCAAGGGATGCAGTTGGGGGGGGGGGGCGCAGTGCGTGAATTAAACATGGAGCATTCCTTGCTCCAGGGAGACTCTAAGCAGGTCTGACATCTTTATCTCTTCTTCTTCTAAAGCAGCTCAGGCAAAACTTGGGTGTTGCCTCTCTTTGATCATTCTGAGTCATTCAAGCATAATTTCTGCATCTCTTGGCTTGTTGTAGGGATGGGAGGAGGGTTTAGAGTTAGTGACCACACCAAGTTGAGCAGCAGTGAGGAATCTGTGGCCTTCCAAATCTTGGATTCCAGATCCCATAATCTCTGGCTGTTAGCCATGCAGGCTGAGGCTGATGGGAACTAGAGTCTGACTGCAGGTGAAAGGCTACTGGCTCTGCCCCTTTGAAGTGGGGCTTCCCCAACCCTTTATTGCCCTGAGGGATATCTGAGGCTTTGATGGAACTGCAAATGCTCATTTGTGGGATATAAGTGAAATCATAGAATTGTAGGGTTAGAAGGGACACCAAGGGTCATCTAGTCCAACCCTCTGCGATGCATACATATTTTTTTGCACTGTTCTAAGCAAAAATCTGCTCTTATTCCCTTATGGGGTACACAAGAGCCTTATTGGGTTCTCCATCGGTCGGAGAATATATAACAGAGGCCAACCAGAGAAGTTTGAGAAGCAAAGCCTTTATTTGCTGTTGCAACAGGGTCCTTCCCCTCACGCAGGAGAACAAGGAAGGAACCCAGAACAAAAGAGAACCTCCACTTTTATCAGTTTTCCCATCACCAAGAAACACCCCCAATACATCATTCCTACATCACAGCTATGTAATCAATACCTCACAAAAAAGGAGGGTTCAAGGTAGAAATCTGAGCACTTTTGACACCTCTCCTAGTCCTCCTACCGGTATCACCCCTCCCAGGTGTGAATTCCTAAACACAAAGAGAAATTAACATTTTCATAAGAGTTGATCACTGTCTTTTGTTCAGAGGAGTCTTCCATTGTGAATGAGATACCATTGACAGGGAATTATGGCTCCCAAGTTGCTAGTCATGTGGAAATGTGTGCATATGCTGATCCTTAAGCCTTCCTTAAGGCAGGGTTGAGTCCAAGCGGGAGGGGTGCGGGTCTCTGGAGTGGAGCAGAGGCGAAGAAGGTGGTGTTGCGAGGGATTCTGGGTAACTGCAGCTGTCAGATTCGGTCACCCCTCTCTGTTCATTAGCAATGGTGTTCTGCAACCCCCTTATAATTTTCTATAACAGCACATACACATGCTCAAAGAAAAGTGAGATCATTAGACCCTCAAGAGCTCCAACCTGAGAATATAACAAGCTAGCTTATTCCAAGCCAGACCTTTTCAAGTAGGGCACTGAAAAATTGGAGCATGTCCAGAAGAAAGCAAACAACCAGGAACATGGGGACATATGGAGCTAACTTATGCCAGTCCCTTGGGTCCATCTAGCTCAGGCATAGGCAAACTCAGCCCTCCAGATCTTTTGGGACTACAACTCCCATCATCCCTAGCTAGCAGGACCAGTGGCCAGGGATGTTGGGAATTGTAGTCTAAAATCAGCTGGAGACCCAAGTTTGAGAAACCCTGGTCTGCACTAACTGAAAGCGGCTCTCCAGTGTTTTAGGCAGGGAGGGGGAATTCCTAACCCTACCTAGAGATGCCGGGGATTGAACCTGGGACCTTCTGCATGCAAAGCAGATGTTCTGCCACTGAGTTAAAAGAAGTGGGGGCAAGGCCAGTTGTTCTAAGCATCCATTTCTTAAGTCTAATCTTGCGATTGGGAAGATCTGCCTGGATTAGGCTTCAGAAAACGAGTATCCCCACTTTTCAAAGGATCTTTCTAACCCCACGCAACTATTTTACAGCTCGGGAAGCGTTTCATCTGTGATTATTTTGGCTCTGCGGCATTGACTCAGAGCAGGTGATCACACCCTACAGACGTGTTGGCATTGATCTCTAGGTAGTTTTCAAACCCCTGGCTTGTGCCTTGAAGCACAGTTGTGGTACCGAATTGCTTTCAAGACAACAGCTGAACTTTCCATCATCATTCCCCCTCCTCCCTCCTTGAAGGGGGAAGTGAAATTAGCCCAGCGTGCTTTGAGTTTATTTAACAAGTTCAGCTCCTGTGACCAATAGAGACTAACAGCAGAGGGGGAGAGAAAATTGTTGCAGCCTACATGCTTTGGAGATTAAATAAGGCCTTTTAAAGGGCTTGGACAGAGATGCTGGGTCTCTCCCCCCACCCCATGTGGAATGTTATGTGCCTATCCTACACTTCACCACCAGGGCCACAGGAATTTTGAAGAAGAAGGGGAAGTTTTCTGGAATTTAGTGCATTTTCTGTTGCACCCACTTTGGGCTGGTTTCCAGACCAGTTGCTGCTATCCAGACACACCCCTTTTTGAAGAGACTATTTAAGGATGAGCTTGAGCACAGCACCCTCCCAAAGGCAGAGAGGCAGGGATGCACAAAGCGAGGGGCTCAGGATGTCTAACCACACCGGGGCAAGAACAACCTTCACTCTCATTCTCTTTGTCCTGGGGCCTGGCTGGGTATGTATGCACAATTTTACAGGAGGTGTGTGCAACGAAAGAAAGAATGAATGAGACTTGCGCCTGCCTTTGATGCGTGCTGAATGAGTTAGTTGACTTCAGCAGAGCTTAATATGTTTGTACAGGGTGGGACCAAGTGCTCAGAGGTCCAGCTCCAGTTGGCTAGCAGCAGCTCTGCAGGTTTTGGGGGCCACCTCTTGTATGCATATGTTTGCACACTGGGGCCATTCCGTGAAAAATGAGCCTGATTAGAAAAAAATTATTTTTAAAATATACTTATTTTACTTATAGTTTCATTAACTAAACATATTAAAGTTCAATATTCCAAAGGAAAAACGAATTTGAAATTATTTTTTTCATGAGAAATCTGAGCTTGAAGTTTCAGTATCATTTTTCTGATTGTGTAGCTTAATTTTGTTCATTTAGGTTGGCATTATTTTTTAAAGATAAACAAAAATTGTGGTTGTCATTGTTGGTATATTATTAAAGTGAAGAACTTTGTCTACACATTGGACTTGAAAATTTTTAAATAGGTAAGTTATTTCTATTTTATTTTTATTATTGAATGGGATGCTGTTTCAGTGTCCCACCCGTGACAGCAAAAGGTACAAAAGTTTATTTTGTGATAAAACTAATTTATAGGTTATGTTTGTTTTATTGTGGGAGTATGTATTAGAGTATAACACACCTATCAATAATAAAAATGCAGTTAATTAATGTAAACACCATGAAATTTTAATAATTCTTTTTCTGTCCCACCCGTGACAGTTTTCAACTTGTTTTACTGTTGTAGCTTGAGTTAGTGATTTCAGCAAGTGATTTCAGCTCTCTGCAGACAGGAGACAGATTCCTCATGTAACAATTCTTTATTCTGGCAAACAAGATTGAGGGACTGAGGAGAGGGGAACTAGCTAGAAAGGGATACATTTTGGAGGGAACAATCTCAAGCAATCACAAAGCTGCCTTTTGGTGGAAACCAATAAGACTAAGGAGCCAAATGCAGCTGCTTGAATGAATCAATAGTAGCTGTTCCTTCTGGAACATAAAGGCAGTTACCGTTACTTTACCCTAGTACGAATACATACAGTAATACAGATAATATAACCTTTGAATCAATACACAAAATGGGAAAGACTACATCTGCAGAACGTATGAGAAAGCTGCGTGAAAAACTAAAACAAGATAAAAACAAATGTGAAAGCTTCAAAGAAAAGGAGAGGGTCAGAGATAAGAAGAGGCGAGAAAAGTTGGTAAAGAATTTGTCTGCAAAATCACTTATGGAATACAGACGGAAAGAAACTGAGTGCAAAAGAAAGTACAGACAAAAGATAAAAGAAAAAAATCTAGGCCAATTGGCGACACTACTATTCCAGAGATTGGGTCATTTAAATGCCCACAATCTCTTGGAAAGGCTGTTACCAAAGTTAAAAGAGTGTTGCCATTAAGTCCACAGAAAAGAATAAAGAATAGCCATGTTACGAAAGCTTGTGTATGAGAGTTCACCTCAAGCGCCAAAACCACTACAGTGGTACCTCGGGTTACGAACGCGATCCGTTCCGGGTCGCAGTTCGTAACCCGAAAAGTTCGTAACCCGAAAAGGGCCCAAACCGCCTTTTGCGCATGCGCGCGCGGCAAAATACTTCCCGGTTTGCGAAGTTCACAACCCGAGGTACGACTGTATATGATAAAAGCCCTAAACAGAACACCAAAAGTTCTATTATTTCACAAGATAATATCTCAAAGGTCCATGAGTTTTATAATTCAGATGATATTAGCAGGCAGGCACCAGGATTTAAGGATGTCAAATCTATTAAAGATCCGACAAGTGGAAAAAGAATCAAAATCCAAAAGCGGCATATGAATATGACAGTCCAAGAGGCCTATGCCTTATTTAAGATTGCATAGCTGCCAAGTTATCCCTTTTTTTAAGGGATTTTCCCTTATGCTGAATAGGCTTCCTCGCGAGAAAAGGGAAAACTTGGCAGCTATGAGATTGATAATCCAACAGTTTAAATCAGCAAATCAAAATCAAGAAAATATTTTTTTAATAGATTTTAATTTTAGTACAGTGGAACCTCGGTTTACGAACACAATTGGTTCCAGAAGTCTGTTCGTAAACCGAAGTGAACTTTCCCATTGAAAGTAATGGGAAGTTGATTAATCCGTTCTAGACGAGGAAAAACACCCCCTAGAACGGATTAACCGCTTTGCTCCGATGCCTTCGCGGAGGCCGGGGAGCGTCTCCGCGACTGGGCTGCAGCCGCGAAAGCGGTCCCGGCCTCCGCAAAGGCATCGGAGCAAAGCCCCAGCCTCCGGAAGGCATCGGAGCCGGGACTTCGCTCTGATGCCTTTGCGGAGGCCGGGGACCGCTTTCGCGGCTCCCCGGCCTCCGCAAAGGCATCGGAGCGAAGTCCCGGCTCCGGTGCTTTCCGGAGGCCGGGGAGCGTTTCCGCGACTGGGCTGTGCAGCCGCGAAAGCAGTCCCCGGAACACTCCCCGGCCTCCGGAAGGCATCGGAGCAGGGACAACGATGCCTTTGCGGAGGCCGGGGAGCCGCGAAAGCGGTCCCCGGCCTCCGCAAAGGCATCAGAGCGAAGTCCCGGCTCCGATGCCTTTGCGGAGGCCGGGGAGCACTTTCGTGACTGCAGCCCAGTCACGGAAACGCTCCCCGGCCTCCGCAAACGCATCGGAGCGAAGCCCAGCCTCCCCGAAGGTATCCGACGCTCCGATGCCTTTGGGGAGGTTTGGCCTTTGCTCCGATGTCTTCGGGGAGGCCGGGCCTTCGCTGCGGGCCTCCAGGAGGCATCGGAGCGAAGGCCCGGCCTCCCCGAAGGCATCGGACGCTCAGTAGACCTCCGGCACCTCGGTTTACTAACTTCCGGGTTAGGATAGTTCGTAAACCGAAAGTTCGTAAACCGAGGTACCACTGTAAATACAACATTATACTTTGTAGGCTATGGTAGATAGTAAGTATAGTAATAGCAAAAGGTTTTTTGTAATTATTCCATTTTTAACAACCTTAATTGTATGTTAAATCAAGTGTATGCCAGACGCGTCCCACCCGTGACATTTCATTGTCCCACCCGTGACAGCATTTTTTCCTTAATTTTGTATCATTAAATTTCTTAACCTGAATTTCTGATTGCATAGTTGTAACCAATAAACATTGATTTAAACAAATATGCTGAGTTTATAATTGATTCACCTCCCAACTCACAGAGTTTTTCCATAAATCAAACTTATCTCAAGCCCCATGTCCTTTTTTTGTCCCACCCGTGACAATACTTTAACATTTAATAAAATTGTCAAAAATATCCATAAAAATAATAAAAAATTAGTAAAATGTTCAGTATCTTATTAAGAACATAGTTCAAATTTTGGTTGTTAATTTTTATGTATATTTACATTCTTACACATGTGTGAATACCAAAAAACATGGTCCAAGTGTCCCACCCGTGACAATGGAATGGCCCACTGGTGAGGGACGTGGGTGGCGCTGTGGTCTAAACCACTGAGCCTCTTGGACTTGCCAATCAGAAGGTCGGTGGTTTGAATCCCCGGGATGGGGTGAGCTCCCGTTACTCATTCCCAGCTCCTGCCTACTTAGCAGTTCGAAAGCACGCCAAAAAGTGCAAGTAGATAAATTGGTACCGCTGTGGTGGGAAGGTAAATGGTGTTTCCGTGCGCTACCCTGGATTTGGTGTTCCATTGTGCCAGAAGCGGCTTTGCCATGCTGGCTGCATGACCCGGAAAAAATGTCTGTGGACAAATGCCGACTCCCTCAGCCTGTAAAGCAAGATGAGCACTGCAACCCCAGGTAGAACTCAGAGACACTTGTTGTTGTTTAGTCATTTAGTCGTGTCTGACTTTTCGTGACCCCATGGACCAGAGCACGCCAGGCACTCCTGTCTTCCACTGCCTCCTGCAGTTTGGTCAAACTCATGTTCGTAGCTTCGAGAACACCGTCCAACCATCTTGTCCTCTGTCATCCCCTTCTCCTTCCGCCCTCCATCTTTCCCAACATCAGGGTCTTTTCCAGGGAGTCTTCTCTTCTCATGAGGTGGCCAAAGTATTGGAGCCTCAGCTTCAGGACCTGTCCTTCCAGTGAGCACTCAGGACTGATTTCCTTCAGAATTGATAGATTTGATCTTCTTGCAGTCCATGAGACTCTAAAGCAGGCATCCCCAAACTTCAGCCCTCCATATATTTTGGACTATAATTCCCATCATCCCTGACCACTGGTTCTGTTAGCTAGGGATCATGGGAGTTGTAGGCCAAAACATCTGGAGGGCCGCAGTTTGGGGGTGCCTGCTCTAAAGAGTACACATGTACACACCTGTAAAGGAGAATAAATAAGAAGAGGAAGCCAAAAGATGCAGTTGCTGCCAGTCTGTGTAGACAGTACTGAGCTAGATAGACCAAGGATCTGGCTCAATATAAGACAGCTTCCTATGTTTGTAAGCATGGCTGTGGGTGTGTGGAACTGGTAAATGGTGCAACCTTCTGCCTTTTTTCCATAGCTCCCTGAACCGGATGAAAATAGAGGGCAGTGATGGATTTTAATAGATCCTGGTAGACTTACAAGAGGATGGACTGCTTACAGCAGGTATCCCCATTGGTTGAGGGCGAAACTCCATTGAGGAGAAGCCAGTATAAATCTGACATGAAGTACGACTTGAGGGTACAAAGTTTACTTTGGCTGGTGCTGTAACTTTTTTAAAAAATGGTTTTACAATGAGTTGTAATGCAAGTGCGGCAGAAGGAAGCCACAGGCTCCATTTGCAAATAAGCTGGTGTGCAGGGGTGGAGTAGCTTTGGCCCTCCTGTTGGCCTCCCAACTCCCATCAGCCCCAGCCAACATGGCTGAAGGTGAGGGGTGATGGGAGTTAATACCGTAGTTCAGCAACCACAGGTTCCCCACACCTGATGTCTCCTGTTCTCCAGGTTATTACTTCTTCTTCTTTTTACATCTTTAATTCTTCCCCACCTCAAATGAACTCAAGGCAGCATGTGTCCTCCTCCTGCTGTCAGTATTTTAGCTACACAACAACCCTGAGATATGGGTCAGGTTGCTGGCTGCAAGTCACCCAGCTTTATGGCTGAATGCAGATTTGAACCCAGGTCTCCCTGTTCCTAGATCGAGCACTCTAATCATTGCACATGCTGGCTCTCAAACGCAATTACACAACCCACCAAGTCCCATTTTGCCTCCTCATCACAGCTGCTGTTTTAAGTCTCTCTTTCTGCCACTATACGGAGCTCCCATTTCCCCTATTTTCTCATTACTGAGAAAGTCATTTCCTGTATGTTGGAGAACAGAGGAGGGGGGGAGCGTGTATGGATCCTTATCTGCAGAGGCTTCTTCACCCAAGGGCTGCCTGAAGGTGATCCAGAAGGAACAGGCTACTGATAGGGGTTAGCAGGAGGGAAGGAGCCCCTTCAGGCTGCTGTTCTGTCTAGTATCATCTGACAGCTGTTTGGGCACACCAAGGTGACTAGTGGCTCTAAGAAGCTCAATGTTTATGATCTTTCAAATTCATCCAATTTCTTAGGCTAGGGATGAGAAGTCTGTGACCCTCCAGATGTGGTTGGACTCCAGGTCCCACTAGCCCCAGGCAGCCAGCCCAATGGGCAGGGATGATGGGAGTTGTAGTCCAGCAACATCTGGAGCAGCGCAGATTTCTAACCCTGAGTTAGTTGGATGAGCAGTTCCTGACAAAGTGGTCTTATAACCAGTGACTTCTCCTTGTTTGGGATTTTAAACAGATTTCTTTATCAGTTGAGTAAAGTAAGCCTCATAACAGGAGTAGCTAGTTGGGTCACACACACACACACACACACACACACACACACACAGGGATATGTTGTTGGACTACAAGTCCCATCATTCCTGACCATTTATCATGCTGACTGGGGCTGATGGGAATTGTAGTCAAACAACACCTGGAGGGCCAAGGGCTCCTTGCACCAGGTGTTGCTGAAAGACAGCTCCAATCGGATCCAGCCTGCATGGCCAAGCATGATGAGATTTGTAGTTCTGGAAGGCCAAAGGCTGTCCCTCCACACCTTGAGAGAAGTGGGGGCAGAATATCACAATGCTCCTTAACATTTATGTAATTGGAAAGGCGGAGGGAAATGTGTTTATTTCAGTGCTGTGTACGTACTTTGCTTCCAGCTGGGAATGGGGACTTCATCCCAGAGTCCCCAAGTGCACTGGGCCTCGTAAGAGCTACTCAGCTAATCCCCCACCCCACCCCTACCCCGGAATGTGATAGCATGAACCATAAAGCAATTCAAAGGCGGTGCTGCCGCCCATGTTAGCTCCTTCCCCAAGGTGAGATCTGTGGGGTTCACTGATCCAGTTCAAGGCTTCCTTGCAGCCAGAACAGCTGCAGATGTGAGAAGTGAATCTGCAAGGTTTTGATGCTGGGGAAGATGAGCTGAAGCAGAAAGAACATTAGCATGAGTAATTTGCCAGGTACCCAGGCTCAAGCATTGAAGAAACATCAATCGTGTTTCGACTTGCAGGCTGAGCAGATGGGACCAGGGCATCCCTGAACAGATCCGTAGAGTCCCAAATGGCTGCTCTTCTCACTGAGAACGACTGTTCCTTCTTTCTGTGGCTACGCCTTCTAAGAGTATTGGCAGAGGCAGCTTTGCAAAAAGCATGGCCTCCGAGGGGCAGAAGGCCCTCCTTTGTCTGAGGCTGCTGTGGCAGCTGCAGCTACTTCTAGGCAGAGATGGCCTGGCCACAGGGGCCCACCAACCTTTCGGATTGACTACTGCAGGGCTTCTGCTGAAGACGGACTGAAAAGTGCAGCTCATCGAAACACAGCTGCTTGACCAGCAGACTGGAAACAGATATTGGGGATATATTGTGCCAGGGCTGTAAGAGATTTGCGGGCTTTCTGCTTATTCCCAGGCGTGAGCCGAAGTGTGGATGCTTTCCTTTAAGAGGGGTGGGGAATCTAAGGCATGGGACTTTTTAATCATTACCATTACTTGTACTTATATCCCAGCTTTTTCTCCAAGCTCCAAGCTTTTTCTCCTCATTTAATCCCACCACAACCTTGTGAGGTAGGTTAGGCTGAGAGGCAGTGAGTGGCCCAAGCTCACCCAGTGAGCTTCATGGGCTAGAGGGGATTTGAACCCTGGTCTCCCAGGTCCAAGTCCGACACTCTAACCCCTACACCACACTGGCTCTCATAGGGCCCCCCAGGCCTCTATCCATAGAATTCAGGACTCTACCGGCTACCTCCCTCATTGACTCTGCTCTACACAAAATATTCCATATACGTACACAGCTTTTAATTGTAGCGCTGTTTAATTGTTCTTGATTATTGTTTTTCCTATGTTTTCAGCTGTTCTTATTTTTATCTGTAAACTGCTTTGAGTCCTGTCAGGGCAAAAGATGGGGGTGTAAATAAATATATAGTAATTATTATTATTATTACTTTGTCTGGCTGGAATCCATCCTTGCTTCTTGCTTGTCTGATCAGAGAATGGAGATATGTGGGTGTTGAGAAACGTCGGGCTTTTGTATGGCTAGACTGTTTGCTGCTGTGGTAACCTTGGGACTGGATTATTGCAATCCACTCCATGTGGGGCTGCCCTGTGGTGATGATGATGATGATGATGATGATTCCAATTTATTGGTTGCTTTCTCTCAGCAAAGGCAACTCAGAGCAACTTGCAGCCAAGGGTCCAAGTTCTTGCCCATGCTCATGGATTTTTCCCTACTTCTAGGCAGCATCTGAGGCATGCACGTACCCTTGCCAGTGCCCCGCGCAGGCACTCCGGTGCCCTGCTGGCACCAGCCTTTTGCTGGATGGCTGCGGATGCTGCAAAGTGTGTGCCAGGCAGCTTGGCGAGCTGTGCTCACTCCAGAAGCCTTGCGATCACCACAAAGGGCTCTATTGCGACTTCTCCAAGATCCACAGAGACAGCGGCATCTGCTTAGGTGAGCTGCTTCCACAGATTCTCTGCCGTGAAAGAGGCTTGTTTGCTGCTACCCCCCGAATGGCAGGACTAGGTCACCCGGGTGTAAGGATGGCTGTGCACGCACCAGAATGCTAACAGATAAAGTGGGTGGCACAGATCCAGTTTTTCTGCGTGCTCTTCCAATTGTGCGATAGCGCAGTGTTTCCTGTTAGGGTTTCTAGGTCAGGAGCATCCCACACCCTGAGAGATTTCAGGGCTCAAACTAGGCCCCCCGGTGATGTCATGGTGGGCAGACCCTGGTGATGTCACAGGGTGATTTTTCCTCTGTGCTCCCTCCTGCCACTGAACCCTGGAGACAGAGGTTAATTGGGAGAGGGGAAGAGGGAAGACCCCGCCACCCCCTAACATCTATGTAATAATTTGCAGCTGCCTCCTGCTGGATTGAAGCTTGCAAGCACAGTCTACTTAATTGCTTTTTAAAAACCTTTTCAAAAGGCACTCTTGCCCACCTGGAGGTTGCAGCCCTTGCTGTGCTGCCTGGAGGGGGCCTGACAAACCTTGAGCATTCAGGTCGGCCCTGAAGTTCCGACAGCCCTGTTTCCCATCTACACAGGAGCAGTTTTGGATGGGGGATGCATTCACACTGTGTGTTGTTGTCGTCATAGAATCATAGAGTTGGAAGAGACCACAAGGGCCATCCAGTCCAACCCCCTGCCAAGCAGGAAACACCATCGAAGCATTCTTGACATATGGCTGTCAAGCCTCTGCTTAAAGACCTCCAAAGAAGGAGACTCCACCACACTCCTTGGTAGCAAATTCCACTGCCGAACAGCTCTTACTGTCAGGAAGTTCTTCCTAATGTTTAGGTGGAATCTTCTTTCTTGAAGTTTGAATCCATTGCTCCGTGTCCGCTTCTCTGGAGCAGCAGAAAACAATCTTTCTCCTCGTCCTCTCTCCTCAGTTAGTATTTCCTCCCCTCGCCAAATTGGGTTGGGGAGCAAGTCAAAACCAAAAGGACAATTATATGGGGAAACTCCAGAGCTCAGGTAGACCTTTTTTCCTCAGGCAAGATTAAGTCAGGGCAGGAAGCCCTCTCTTAGCCCTGTCTGCCTTGAAGGATCCAATGGGTGGGCAGAGTCAGTCCCCAGGGCAAAGTGGAGAAGGCGCCACCCACAGTTCACTGGCTGGCCACGAGGGGCAGCTGCCCACAGACTCCCCAGCAGCATCTCTTGATGACAGCTGCTCACATGCCTTTGTACCACACCATGATGCATGTGTTGACAGGATCCCTTGGTCCACACGCTTCTCTTCTGTTTTCCCACCAGCTCATGAAGGGGCGACCTGTGACCTGCTGGGCAAGATCTACCTTAACGGAGAGAGCTTCCAGCCCAGTTGCAAACTGCGGTGCATCTGCATGGATGGCGCCATTGGCTGCATCCCCCTCTGCACGGACGGCATGCGTCTCCCTTCCCCCGACTGCCCCTTCCCCCGGCGGGTGAAGGTGCAGAACAAGTGCTGCGAAGAGTGGGTCTGTGAAGGGGGCAGCCCAAAGAGCCATTATGGAAAGGGCATGGCAGGTGAGGGGACTCATTGGGAAAGTTGGGGGGGGGTAGGACTGTTGGAGCAGAAAGACTAAAAGACTGTGGTCACCTTACCTGAAAAAGGAAGGAAAGGTTCAGAAAAGGGCAACCACGATGATCAAGGGGATGGAGCAACTCTCCTATGAGCAGGGTTTGGGACTTTTTAGTTCAAGTCAAGTAAGAGGTAAGAGCCATAGAATGGTAGAGTTGGAAGGGATCCCAAGGGTCATCTAGTCCAACCCCCTGCAATGCAGGAATCTCAGCTAAAGCATCCATGACAGATGGCTATCCATTCCAATCTCTGCTTAAAAACCTCCAAGGAAGGAGAGTCCACAACCGTTCCACTGTCAAACAGCTCTTACTGTCAGAAAGTTCTTCCTGGTGTTTAGTGGGAATCTCCTTTCTTGTAACTTGAAGCCATTGGTTCGAGTCCTACCCTCCAGAGCAGGAAAAAATCAAGCTTGCTCCCTCTTCCATGTGACAGCCCTTGAATGAAAGTTTTTCTCCCTCTCAAAGCACTAGAACTTGTGGGTATCCAATCCAATGGAAGCTGAACGTTGGATGATTCAGTGGAATGGAGGTAGTGAGAGCCACTAGGTTGGATGGCCTTAAAAGAGCATTAGACAAATTCAAAAAGGACTGGACTATCAATGGCTACTAACCCTGATGGCTATCTTCTACCTCCACTGTCAGAGGCCATACTCTTCTGAGTATCGCTTGCTCAAAAGGAGAGTGCTCTTGTGCTTGGGTCCAGTGTCAGAGTGGCGTGACAATAATCCCTTTTCACAGGGAACTCTGGGAACTGTAGCTCTGGCAGAGGAATAGGGGTCTCCTAACAACTCTCAGCCCCCTATAGCTCCCAGAATTCTTGGGAGGAAGCCATGACTATTTAAAGTGGTACCATAGTGCTTTGAATGTGGGGTGTGAATGTGTCCTCAATTGGACATAGCCCAAGATAAATGGAAAATTGAGAGAATTCTGAATTGCTTTGTTCTATACAGTGCAGGTGGGACGGATAGAGAGGAAGCACTATATATGCCAAAGGGCCTTAAGCCTGTGGTGTATAGCACGAGCTATCTCTTCCAAGTATTTCCTGGCCATCTAGGAGGCCAGCTGTTGAGAGCACTCAAGCAGTCTCCCCAACAAAAGGCTACTAAGGCAGTTGCTCCTGGCTCCCTTTGCCCTCTCCTGTCCAGAGGTCCAGCCTGACAACCAAAGGATGCAGCTTTGACTTTGCACACCAAAGTCCTTTCCTCCAATCTCAGTTTACAGGAACAACCCAGTTCGCAAGCCCAAGACGAACCACCTCCAGGAGAACTGCTTGGTGCAGACCACAGAGTGGAGCGCCTGCTCCAAAACCTGTGGGATGGGCATCTCCACCCGGGTCACCAACGACAACCCCCAGTGCCGGCTGGAGAAGGAGAGCAGGCTCTGCCTTATCCGGTACTGCAACATCCCCTTGGAGAAGAGCATCAAGGTAACTAACTGGCAGATAACTAGAGCAGGTGTAAATGCACGAGATCGGACCATGCCAGGCATGGCGAGCTGCTTCCAGCCTGCATTCCCAATCTGGTCCACTGCACCTCTTGACTCACCCTACTTGGCTCTCCCTGAACCTCGCCTCCTTCCCTCTAGGTTCCCTGCCCACTCACTTGTCCTGTTACACTGAGCTGGCGATGCAGGACAAGATCTCCCTGCATGAACAACTCTCAATGGGTTTCCTCCCTCTGTTCATAGGAAAGGGGTCCTCTTTCTTAGCAAGGAAACCAAGCTGAGAAAGAAATGTGTGTGTGTGAGAGAGTGAGTAAGTGAGTGAGCGAAATATAAAGAATATGACCCGTGTAAATACAGGGAGGGAGAAGGAGAGACAGCTAGATAGAGACAAAGTCTTTCTTTAAAATTGTTGGTTTCAGTGAGCCATTCAGGAAGCTGTTCTCGAGTAGCTGGGACAGAGAAAGCTTCTTTTTCATTTATTACATTTGCACCCATCCTTTTTGCCAAAGAGAACAAGGTAGTGTACATAGTCCCCCCCTCCCCCCCGGCCACACTCTGCTCATGTTAACCCCACAACAACCTTGTGAGGTAGGTTAGGCTAAGATGTAATGACTGTCCCGAGGTCATTCAGTGATCTTCATAGCCTTGAACATAGGGGATTTGAACATAGGTTCCCCTAGCCCAACATTCTTAGTCCGCATGCACACACACATACCCCCTACCTACAGAGGACGGCCAAGGATTTTCCTTGGGCAGGAAATTCGGTTTCTATCCTGTTCTAACCACTACACTACACTGTCTCCTGACCTGGAGTACAGTCGTACCTTGGCAGTCGAACGGAATCCGTTCCGGAAGTCTGTTTGACTTTCAAAAGTTTGAAAACCAAATTGCGGCTCCTGATTGGCTGTAGGAAGCTCTTGCAGCCAATCAGAAGCCCCATCGGATGCTTGGGTTCCAAAATAACATTTGCAAACCGGAACAATCACTTCCGGGTTTGCGGCGTTCAGGAGCCAAAACGTCCGAGTTCCAGGATGTTCAGGATCCAAGGTACGACTGTATTTGCTTCCCTGCGCAGGGATTTATTTATTGATTGTTTGGATGAGCATCGTGAGCCCATCTCACCTGGAATCTGGAGTGGCGAAACCTAGACAAAGCTTTAGCAGGGCCGTATCTCGGTCTCAGAGCCCTTCCTCCGCATGCGCAAGACCCTAAACACAATCCAAGCCATCTCCAGCTAGGGTTGGGAAGGATCCCTGCCCAAAACTCTGGAGAGCCACTGCGAGTCTGGTTTTTATATTCCTACGTCCAGAACTGAGCCAGGATCACCTATTACCATGGTCTCTTCCCCCTCCCCTCCTCTCTCCAGAAGGGAAAGAAGTGTGTGCGGAACCCGAAGCCCCGCCGGGCGATCCGCTTTGAGTTCACGGGCTGCACCAGCGCCCGCTCCTACCGGCCCAAGTTCTGCGGCAACTGCACGGACGGGCGCTGCTGCACTCCGCACATCACCAGCACCGCGGAGGTGGAGTTCCAGTGCCCGGAGGGAGACTCTTTTGCGCGCAAGATGATGGTCATCCGCTCCTGCTCTTGCCACCACGACTGCCCCGCGGACAACGACATTTTCCTGGCCACCTACCACCGGCGCATGATTGGGGACCACGTCAAGCTCGAGAGGCAGTAGAGCCCCTCCCCATGCCACCTCCGTGATGCAGGCTGGTAGAGAAGGCACTGGCTGTTTCCTGGGATGCTGCTTCTGCTGCTGGGAGAATCAGGGGATGGAGGAGGGTGACCTCAGTAGACTGGAAAGCATGCGAGTCTAGGCACAACACAGTCCTCTATGGCAGGAGGCTCCAGCTTTCTCAGACCCAGGACTCGCCTTACAACCAAGTGTGCATTTGGGGGTCCAGTTCTTGTTCCTTTTTTATTATTATTACCATGTATTTGTATTGAAACTCGCCTTATCTGGCCGCAACATGGTAGCGGAAAGTTGGAAAACAGTGCTCTGAGGTGCAGCAGCACAAACCTGGCACTTTGTGGGGTGAAGCTTGCACACTTGGTTTTGCACTAACCAGATCCTCGGTTCCAAAGATAGCTTCCTTATCTAAGGAGTTCTGATCCAGCTCCACAAACAAACAACTGCCAATAACACGCTGGCTTTAGGCAGTTTTCATCATACCATACGGAGCCCCTCTGTTCCCACGATCCCTTTCTCCTTCTTGCTGCTGTTTGGCCAGCACAGCAAAACATCCCCCCCCCTTGTTCTCCAGATGCAAACTTTCCAAGAACTGGAACTCAAGTCGGATAGGTGGCTGTCGCTGTGTGACATAAGCACAGACCCAGCTGCTCACCTCCGACTTCAGAGTTAACAAACCTTTTTTAGATTAGCTGATCTGAACACAAAACCAGCTGGGAAATATTAGTTCGATATGACGCAGGTTGCTCTCACCAAAGGTACGAAGCCAGCACCATGAATCACAAGTAGAAATGGGTCAAAGGGAAGGCTGTGGAAGTCTTTTAATGAAAAAAGTCATTCAATAGGCATCTGCTGTATAACCTGGCTGGAGAGAGATCATTGAGTTGAGCATTCTGTCTTTTGGCAGAGGATTCGCCATCACCTACCATTTGGAAGACTGTTAATCATTTTGGACGATTTGCAAGACAGAGCCTCCTCCTTTTCTCCCCATAAACCTGCCCCCTGCCCCAAGCATCCAGATTCCCCCTGTAGAGATGCTCCTTCCCTCCCAATTTCAACTGTAAATACCATGAGAATTATTTTTAAAGCCTAGTGTTACGATTAGCACTTTTTGTTGTTGTGGGTCTTATTTTTCCCCACTTCTGCTGTTCACTTCTTTCCTTAGTGTTTTCTTTTCATCTCTCTTTTTAAAAAACAAAAACAAAAAAACTTCTTGCTTATCTGACTTGGAGGAGTCATATTAAGGCAAATGGGAATGAGTGCACTTCACTTCCCAGGAAGGGCTGGGAGAGACCCTTGCCTGAAACCCTGGAGAGCTGTTGCCAGTCAGTGTGGACTATACTGAACTACATGGACCCAATGGTCCAACTCTGTAAGGCGGCTCCCTGTGTTACTGTGTTTCTATGGCGCTGCAGCTAAAGATGATAACAATAAACCTTTTTTAAAAAAGTCGTCAGTCAAATAGCTAGCAATGCATACATATTTCAGAGTCCCATGCAAACAGCGTTGGAGAACTGAGCACACCTGTTCCAGAAAGAAACTGGGTCTATTTAGCCTGAAGAAGAGAAGACTGGGTGGGGGCTGGGGTGGAACATGTGGTAATAATATTTTATAATAATAATAATTTATTATTTATACCCTGCCCATCTGGCTGGGTTTCCCCAGCCACTCTGGGCGACTCCCAATATAATGTTATTATCAAAAATAAAGCGATCAAACATCAAACATTAAAAACCTCCCTAAAAAGGACTGCCTTCAGATGTCTTCTAAAAGTCAGATAGTTATTTTATTTCCTTGACATCTGATGGGAAGGTGTTCCACAGGGCAGGCGCCACTACCAAGAAGGCCCTCTGCCTGGTTCCCTGTAACCTCACTTCTCACTTCTTCTTTTTTAAAAAATAATTTTTATTGATTTTACAAACAAAACTAAACAAACTACACAGACATACAATATAATACTGTCCCTTCGTTTTCCCTCCACCCACTGGTTCACCTCTGCCACCAGTGAAACCCGTGTGCTTTGAGAACCAAAGGGGTCCATTGTAAGTTGGGTTTAGCCTCCCCCCTCCCTCCTCCCCCCTCTCCCCCCCCCTGCCACTGAAAGGACAGGGGTGGAGGAGTTCTGAGGATTGGCTTCCCCCAGCTCATTCATAAGTATACATTAACACAATACAAACATAATAGGGGAGAGTTTTAACTCCCCAATTCTTATTACCTTAACCTTATACTTGTGACTTCCTCGATAGTCTTCCTCCTGGTTTTCCTTAAACAAAATCTAAGATTGATGGCGGGTTTTCTATTTCAGTTTAAAATCCTTTTCTTATAATATTAACTCAACCCTCCTCCTTTTCCATGCTGCCCTCCCACAGACCCCCTCCTGCCACAAGAGGAACCCGTGGGGCACAGCATTTCCAAGTTTCCATTATATCCCCTCCTCACCCCTCTGAGCACCCCCTGCCACTGAGTATCTCAGAGTAAGGAAAGGAGAGTAGACAGCTTTCTGCCTAAACCTAACTTAACTTACAAAGATTTACATTCACTTAAATTCTTTCCTAAGCTGCTCTTATAATTCCCTCCAGAAAGCACAACTTTTTCCATTCATTTTTAGACTCCATCTCCTCTCCCTAAGTCTTTTCCCCCAATTGGATCAGCATTTCCGTTAAACAAGCCAAAATTTCAAAAACCGTCTCTCAGAAACTAAAAACAACGTCTTTTAACTAAAATATTCACCCCACACCCATTCTTTCCCATGTCCATCTCCAGGCCCTTGTCCCCCCCTGCCCCTGTCTTTTCCATTCCTCCCTAACATCATCCCACATTTCACCCCCTCCAGGATCTTCAAGTCCATCACTCCTCAAATTCCTTTGCTTCTCATTTTCTTGCTCTGCTTGATTTTCTTCCTTTTGAGGTCCATGCTTTGCTTCATCCCAAACATATTTTTTAAAGTCCAAGTCCTCTTTAAGATTTTTATCTAATTGTTCCTCCTGACATCCAGATTCAGTCTCCACAGTCTCCAAAATCAAATTTTCCTCTAAATCCTGGGCTTGGACTTCATCCTCGTCTGCTGGTAAATTGGGATGCTGCCGTTCCTTGTAGATATCCTCCCATGTTTGTAGATAGTTTAGCACAGCCTCCTGGAAGGCTCGAGAGTACTTTGTTTTCATATTTCTCCTGACCGCAGACAAACAGGAGGTGGAGAACAAAGAGGTGCTGGAAAATTCCTTTCTCAGACGGTCGACTCCATTTTGGCTGATCTTTTCCTTTGTCTTTTAACTCAATCACAACTCCATTCTTAAATCCAATATTAAATAATTCTACCACATTTTCATCCAATTTTTCCGATTATAACAGTACAATCAGTCCACCCGGTCTTTTGACAGCTTGACAGCTTTTTGACAGCTGTCAAAGCGCTCTCCCCCTTAATGATGCTGTACCTCAAGGGGAGCCGGACTCGGGAGTTGAGAGGGTTCAAAAAGGTCTTTCTTTCTCTCGGGTCCACAGTCTCAAATATCTTTTGTCGTTCAGCTTAAGGTTATTTAAAGCGCCTCCCAATTTTCCATTAGGAAGAGACCGACTTCCGTTTCTTTAGAGTCTCTCCTGTTTTTCCAATTAACGAATTTGAAGTCCGTAATCACAGTTCCACTTACTTTTTTGGAAGTTCAAATTTATTCGGAAGAATCTGCCGCTTGCCGGGTCGGGACTCGGAGCTTCACTTCTCGGAGGTAAGATAAAGCCCAAAATGGCTCCCGCGGTTCCACCCCGCCGGCTCTCGATCGCTCTATTGAGCTCTCGGGCAGCGGGGGATCCGCAAAAAACGGAGCAACCGCTGGGCGCGTGAGTCACCGGGACTCTCTACCCGGTGTTTTTACGGGGAATCCGCTCGCTCTGCGGACCTCCCCCCCCCCGCGAAGCCAGGGACATCGGCGCGCGAGGTCCCTGCGTCCTTCTCTCCGCCGCGACAGACCGGAAGTCCTCTCACTTCTCACTTCTGGGAACCACCAGAAGGCCCTTGGTGCTGGACCTGTGTCTGGGCTGAATGGTGGGGATGAAGATGCTCCTTCAGGTATACTGGGCCAAGGCCGTTTAGGGCTTTAAAGGTCAGCACCAACACTTTGAATTGTGCTCGGAAACACACTTGGTTGTTGTTTAGTCGTTTAGTCGTGTCCGACTCTTCGTGACCCCATGGACCAGGGCACGCCAGGCACTCCTGTCTTCCACTGCCTCCCGCAGTTTGGTCAGACTCATGTTGATGGGTTCGAGAACACTGTCCAACCATCTTGTCCTCTGTCGTCCCCTTCTCCTAGTGCCCTCAATCTTTCCCAAGATCAGGGTCTTTTCCAGGTAGTCTTCTCTTCTCATGAGGTGGCCAAAATATTGGAGCCTCAGCTTCAGGATCTGTCCTTCCAGTGAGCACACTCCGTAGCATTCCTCAAACACCTGAAAGGCTGTCACACAAATCTAGGTCCTCTTCTACGGTATGAAAAGCAGGACTTGACTGTATGGCATCAATTCAGGGGAGGGTGGATTTCAGCTGGACTTTTGGAGAAGCTTCTTGATGTTGAGAGATGCTGCTTTGGAACATAGTGGAATTGGTTGCCTTGGAGGAGCAGTAGACTGGAGGTCTTCAAGCAGAGGATGTCTAGCCCACCCACCAGGGATGCTTGGTCTCTGGCTTTCTTGCATCAAGTGGGGCTTTAGATGACCTACTGCACCCCCTCCCAAACTTCCTTTGTTGTGGGTGAGCTCTGGCAGTAATAGGCAGGTGGCTGTTTAAATTTCCCAGAATGCCCTGCTACATCAAGGATATTGTGGGAAATTAACAGCCCTGTTGCTTGGCAGTGATTGGAGAGCTGCCTATATACAGTACCATATTTTTCTGTGTATAAGACTAGGGTTTTTTAACCAAAAAATTAGGTTTAAAATTGGGGTTTGTCTTATACATGGGTAATGCTGAAGGCTGATCGCCGAAGAATTGATGCTTTTGAATTGTGGTGCTGGAGGAGACTCTTGAGAGTCCCATGGACTGCAAGAAGATCAAACCTATCCATTCTTAAGGAAATCAGCCCTGAGTGCTCCCTGGAAGGACAGATCGTGAAGCTGAGGCTCCAATACTTTGGCCACCTCATGAGAAGAGAAGAATCCTTGGAAAAGACCCTGATGTTGGGAAAGATTGAGGGCACTAGGAGAAGGGGACGTCAGAGGACAAGATGGTTGGACAGTGTTCTCGAAGCTACGAACATGAGTTTGACCAAACTGCGGGAGGCAGTGCAAGACAGGAGTGCCTGGCGTGCTATGGTCCATGGGGTCACGAAGAGTCGGACACGACTAAATGACTAAACAACAACAACAAAGTGCTGAAGGGTGTTTTCTTAATTTGGAGTCCCACCAAAATAGTCTTATACATGGGGGCATCTTATAGAAATACAGTGTGTGTGTGTGTTTGTGTGTGTGTGTGTGTGTGTGTGTTTAAAGGGGTGGGGGCTGTCAGTGGCAGCCCTTTCTGGGGTGTTGAGACCTGGCAATTGCTTGAGGGTGCTGCATGCTGGCACCAGGCTTGGCTCCTAATGCACATTTTTGCAAACTTCTCTCTCTCTCTCTCTCTCTCTCTCTCTCTCTCTCTCTCTCTCTCTCTCTCTCTCTCTCTTTTAAAAGGGACATTCTCCCTCCCAAACATGCCCCAGAGCAAAAATGGAGATTGTGATCTCCCAGGGACAGGTACTGGAAACCAAGGACTGCATCTATAAAATAGGAGGCGGTTGGAATATGTGGCCCGGCTGTCACTTCTGTTCCATCCCAATGATAACGAAGGCAGTAGACATTAGGCGGCCAGCTCCCTTCCAGAAGCCAAAGCCCTTGATGCTGAGCTACAAATAGCTGCAGAACAGATGTGCAAAGCAGCAGCCAGTTAGTGTGGCCTGAATGTAAGAGGGGCTTTGCGGAGGCTTAACAGCTTATGGAAGCCGGTCCTCGCCACAATATTCCACGGGGGGCTCATCTCCCTGACTGCCCTTCACAGGGTGGTATATTCAGGGCTTCCATTCAGTCTTCTGGGTGAATCTCTGACAAGAGGGACTGGCTTGCAGGGTAAAAGAATGGATGGATCCAGACCACGTACAGTAGCTTATCAAGGAATAATAATTCCTGGCAATAGGAAACACAGGAGCTTGCAGTTTAAGCTCAAGTCTGCTAGAGGTCTCAGTTGATCCTTATAGGATAAAGGTGCCTTCAGATTCCAGACAGTCAGTGTTTTGCAAGGGGTAGGGTGAGATTCAATTTTAGGCTTATTCCTAAAGCACTCTGCTGCCCTAGCCTAGCAAATCTAAGGTGTTCGCCAATGATAGCCCTACTCAGAGAAGACCCCTCAAGGTAATGGCCAGGACTAGTTTAGGTTCCTTAATTTGATGTGTCTACTCTGAGTAGGGGTTAATTACCGTAGCTATAGCTCCTACTTTAGCAACAACAATCCAAAAATGGGCCACTTGCAGTTTGGAAAGTGATGGGGAGAAATGAAAAGTCTGGGGTGAATGAACGACTAGGAGGAAAATACGTAAACACCCTGCAAGCAAATCAGGATGAACAATGAATGCCGATTGTTGTATAACCGCCCTGTAAATAAACAATAGTCCAACTACAGCATAAGCTTTGTGCAAGCAAATGAGGATGAATGAGGGATGACTGGGTCATTGGGCAGAACCCTAAACTGCACCAGCTGTGCTGCTATTAATGAAGGGAAGGGAAGAGATGATTTTTGTCTTCATTTCCCTCTTTCTTTCCACCTTCATTAGAGGCATTAGCCACTAGATGGCAGTGTGCACCTCACTAACTAAAAGGCCTGTCAAGAAGAGGAGTTCAGCATTATCTGCAGGGCCCAGAAATGAATAGAGTCTGGGAGCACCCTAAGTCTGGGGAGGAAGAAAACTAAGCTGAGCCTCGAATAGGGGTCTGAGTCTGTGATGGCAGTGCTAGAAGAAATTCAGGGTTCCAACCACAGGCTGTTTTGACAGTTGTTGTTTTGCAACATACACATTTACAAACGAGTCTTGAGTTCCTGAAAGACCAAACCTAATATACAACCAGTTAAAATTAAATGCCGTTAGTGCAATAGGCAGTGGGTTGTTTTTTTTAAAAAAATCAAACATATATTACTATCCTAGAGCAACGTAAAACCAGTAAAAGCTAAAGTCTAAAAAAAAATCTTTTAAAAATCAATTTAATGCACAGCCTGAGAAAAATAGTAGACAAAAATAAATCACACTACACTGATCTATATTTTAGCTGCTAAGCTTCTGAAACATTGATTGCAATCTGCCTTAAAATATGTACTGCTTGTTCTTTCTTATATTCAGCCCCATTGAATGCATTCATAGGCAATTTCCCTTTCCCTTTTTGTACATAGATTTGTTTGCTGAATGTGTAAAAAAAATGGGTCACATATATTGTGGGGATCTATGGCTTTAAACAATAGTTTTACTCATTCCCAGGGAAGCGTACAATGGGATCACTGCCATATGAGATCTTCTTTCGCAGATTCATTGTAGAATTCCTCTCTAAGCATCACCTGAACTTTGCCCTTTAAGAAGACTTTGCAAAACATAACTGGCTACTTACAACTACAGGACTGCAAGAGCTACAATAAGTAACATTACTGGAGACACCTTTCTGGACCTTTCCCTCTGCCCTATTGCGAAGCAGCTGTTTCCTGTCCTCCATCATCTCTGGCATGTGCATCCATTTGCCTTGCTTGGGGAGTAGCTAATTATCCCAGGAAGGATCTGACTGCTCAACGGTGGTGGCCCAGCTTGGATAGAGAGCCCAGCTCATCACCCAGGACGTGCTCACGGTCCCTGCAAGCTGAGACCAGGACCATATCGCCTGATCCCAGGCCGCCACTGTCCCGTGTGTGTCTGGCTGATGGGGCCCATCCTGGGCGTGCCGGCTTGGCCCCAGCTGCTTCTAGAGGGATAAGGGAGCCAGGGGGAGATTCTTGGTACTTGCCATCAGGCGAGTTCATCCTCAGAATGCTCCCTTGCCTAGCAAGTAAAGCTCCTTATCAGCCAGGCCCAGCTGCTGCTAATGGAGGAAGAGGATCCTGCAGTTCTGGGGCAACCTGGCTGCCACTTTTTGCAGCTGAAAAGAGGCGAGGTGCTGGTTCCTCTGCTTTGCCAGGATATGTTCAAAGGATGGAGCTCTTGGCTACGCTTCGGCATCTTCTAGGCTTTGCTGGGCTGGAAAACAAAGGGAGCGTCCCCAGGTCATAGGAAAGGGCCTTTTCACCATTGCATAGGAAGGATACAATGGGACTACAGCACAGAACTAAAATAACTAAGGCAGTGTACACATAATACCCGTAAAGCACATTCTAAGAACATTCTTTCCCTTGAATAATTATGGGATCTGTAGTTTGTGAAGGGTTGCTGGTGGGAATTGTAAGTCTGCAATGGGTAAACTACAGGGCTACAGGGCCCAGAGGGGGAGAATGTGCTTTAAAGGTAGAGTTTGCACATATTGCTGTACGAAAGGAAAGAAATTGAAATGACCTCTAAGTCAATATTGACCATAGGGTTTGATAGGACTATGCGGGGTGGGGGTGGGGGGTTAAATAAAAATGGGTGGGCACAAAACACCCTGGGGTGGAAAATACATTTATGAAGTATAGCACACAAAAAATGGATTAGGAACTCGGAATTAAAGGGCAGAGGCATGTACAGAGTGCACCTTCCTTGCCAAGGAGGAACATCTGGGCAAATGCACACTATGCATCTGAAGCACATGGCTTCCTCCAAAGAATCCTGGGATCTGTAGTTTGGTAAGGGTGCTGGGAATCGCAGCTCTGTGGGGGAAACTATGATTCCCATGATTTTTTTTTTGAGGAAAGGAATGTGCTTTAAATGTGCATTGAATGTGTATTAAATGTCTAGTGTGGATCTGCCCTCTGCATTTAATAGATGATTCCACAATACAACAGTATTTTTGAACCATGCTGCTTTATTGCTAAAAAAAATTCTGCAGGTATCACGTTTTTTCTTCCTTTTTAAAGATTTTATTATTCCTGGATTGATGATTAATAAATATTGAATATAGATTGATATTTCTTGACTTCATTGCATCTGCATTCCTAAAAATTTCAGTCGGAGAGGGCAATCAATGACAACTTCCTAAGCTTATCAAAGGGTCATTGAACCCAGAGGTTTGGGAAACCATGTTCTAAATTACCCTTTAGGCAGACCTGAACCAATGCATGCCAATGATTCAAAATCAGGCGCTGCTGCTGTAGAAGACAAAAAGATTGCAATTGCCAAAGAACGGAAATCCAGTTCAAGGCTGCTATCCTAAACACCATTAGGTAGGAAATAGGCCTCACTGAATACAGAACGGCTAAGTGAACCCTCCTAGAATACCCTACACGATCATTTAAAAAGTGAATTTAAACAAACTATATCCTCTGCAGAGACATCACCTTGCCGACAAAGGTCCGTATAGTTAAAGCTATGGTTTTCCCAGTAGTGATGTATGGAAGTGAGAGCTGGACCATAAAGAAGGCTGATCGCCGAAGAATTGATGCTTTTGAATTATGGTGCTGGAGGAGACTCTTGAGAGTCCCATGGACTGCTAGAAGATCAAACCTATCCATTCTTAAGGAAATCAGCCCTGAGTGCTCCCTGGAAGGACAGATCGTGAAGCTGAGGCTCCAATACTTTTGCCACCTCATGAGAAGAGAAGACTCCCTGGAAAAGACCCTGATGTTGGGAAAGATGGAGGGCACTAGGAGAAGGGGACGGCAGAGGACGAGATGGTTGGACAGTGTTCTCGAAGCTACGAACATGAGTCTGACCAAACTGCGGGAGGCAGTGGAAGACAGGAGTGCCTGGCGTGCTATGGTCCATGGGGTCACGTAGAGTCGCACACGACTAAACGACTAAACAACAACATATCCTCTGCATGCCCAATATTAAACAGAATGTGTCTTCAACTGATCCGTACTTTGAGTAGCAAATGCAGAGCATGCCTCCTCTTTAAATTATGTCAGAGCAATCCTATATATGTCTTCTCAGAAACAACACCCACTGGGCTCATTGGAGCTTACTCCCAGGTAAGTGGGCATAAGATAGAGCCAATGCTTCCCCCCCTGGGTGTACGCAGGGGTACGCATACCCTAAACTTTTTGTGAATCTAAGTTTGGCCTCATTGAGGGGCAGTATTTCAATTTGAGTAGGAAAATGAGAGTACCCCTAAATATTTTTTTAAAAGAAAAAAAAAGCACTGCATGGACCCGCAACACCAAAAGCAACAGCTGTGTGCATCGTCCACCGGAGCCATGAGAGACCACTAATGGTGACAGGCCACAAAATCTTTGTGAGTGAGCAGGGATATAAAGGATCAGGCAGGCGCTGGAATATCCTGGACCCACATTGTTAAGGGCATTGCAAATTAATACTTGAACCTGGCCCAGTAGTTTATGGGCAGCCAGCACAAGCTTTTGAGCACCCGAGTTATGCGCTGGCTCTGTATCTCGGCTCGGTAGCTAACTGGCAGCCAATGCAATGTTCTTTGGTCCCCAGCCACATGGTCTCTTGCAGTTGCATTCTGCACCAGCTGCAGCTTCTGAACCGTTCTCGAGAGCAGCCCCACATAAAAGCGCACTGCAACAGTCCCAACCGACAAAATCCCGTGCTATATTTTTTTCTATAGTTACTGGGGAGGGAAACCTCAAAAGAACTATAATCCTAGCAACTCGCACTGACAAAATCTTAGCAAGGTTATCTTCAAAAGGCATAAATAGAAACCAGAATGTACCACGGCCAGGCCAGCTATTGAGAAATCAGGAAATGTCTGCAGTAAATAGGGACAGTTACAGTGCGCCGCGTTCCTATAGCAAACCTGCACATGCCCTTTTCAATCTCTCCCAAGCATTCTGATGTCCTGGTCTTTGACTACTTTCTCTTTACTGCTCTGTCTATTTTAAGATCTACACGCTAACAGCTAAGGACAGCATTCCAGGTGAGGGCAACCCACTGCTTTATTTAAACAGGGTAGCCTTATTTAGAATCCTAATCTTTGTCAGCTAATAAGTAAGAGACCTTCCAAGAGGTGTGGGTACGTGTGTTGAACTCGGTTTGTGTCTTAGCCAAATGCCACCAATTCCTAGCATGGAGGATTCTGTGCTTCCAGCCCCCCAGAAACACTTCCGTAGCTCAGACTGTCCCTAACGCTCACCACTCCCAAGGAACTCACCGTGTGTATGTACGACGCACACTCACACATTAACAAAAGCAGTGTTTCTTTGAAAGATCTGAAATCCCAGTTAGGAGGCTGTCATGGGAGATCCCACACCCACAGCATACATTTAAAAGCACATGGCTCCCTGCAAAGAATCCTGGGAACTGTAGTTTGTTAAGGTTGCGGGGGATTGAAACTGTCAGGGTAAAACTACCGTAGTTCCCAGGTTTCTGTGGGTGGGTGGGTGGAGTGCGGGAGCTGTGTGCTTTAAATGTACCATGTGGGTGGAGAGCCGTAGCAAAAAGCACCCTAGACTTGGTGAATTTACCTGGCAGAGACAGCCAGGCAAAAAAGGAGCTACAATTCTTGGAGTGCTTTAACGGTCAGTCCCTCTTTACAGGGAATTCTGGGAACTGTAGCTCTGTAAGGGGAATTGGGGGTCTCTTCACAACGCTTAGCACCCTTAAACTACACTTCCCAGGAGCCTGTAAGGGGAGGGGAAGCCACGACTGTCTAAAGTGGTACGATTCTGCTTTAAATATGCAGTGTAGATGGGGGCCTTTGGCAGGTTTGCCTTTGAATGAGGACTGATTCAAATGTCTCTCTCCCCTTCCCTGCATCCTTCGCTCTGCCACTGAGCTTTGGTGCTATGAGCAGAGCTTTCAGACAATTGGGGGAACAACCCTCGCTCTGAACTTGCCTGGTACAATATAACCCCGCAGTTCATTGGCCACCAGGAAGTTTCTGCTGCTTCAGCTCAGACTGGTTAGTGTCCTGTTGTGCTGACCTGTTGATCAGCAGCTTGGGGGCCACGTGGCGTTTGCGTGCAATCTCTCTCTCTCTGCTGCTGCTGCTGCTCTTCTGTTTGTTTGAGCTGAGTTTGTTTTTTTGAGTAAGCCTCCTTCTTTGCCCCGTCAGCAGAAACCCCTCGCTGGAGCGCAATGACTCAGCCAGTTGGAAAATGCATGGGCCAAGCTGAGAAGTCTGGGGGCTGCCCCAGCAAGCACAACAGTGCCTGGCTTTGCTTTTGCTGTGTACGAGTCCAATGTTCCTGGCGCTGCTTAAAGAGAATAAACCCCGGAAAGTGGAGGTGATACTGGCACCCAAGTGTCCTGCATAAATGGAGGGGATCCATAGAACATCTGCTTTGCATGTAGAAGGTGCCAGGTTTGATCTCTGGTATCTCCCGGCAGGGCTGAGAAAGGTTTTGGGAAGCTTCTGCCAGCCGATGCAGTCAATAGCAAACTAGGTGGGCCCATGGTCTGCGACAGCTTCCTAAGTTCCTGTTTAAATCGACTTTTCTTTCGGAGTCACGAGGGCTGAAACTTTATAGGTAGAGAAGGCCCATGCAGCTGAGAGGCAGAGCACATGCTTTGAATGCAGAAGGCTGCAAGTTCAATCTCTGGCACTGCCAGTTGAAATGACCAGGTAGCCACTAGTAGGAAACCTGAAGCATGGTTTGACTATGGAGAGGTGGCATACAAATGCAGATGAGAATAGCTCAGTGGCAAAGTACTTGCTTTGTACCCAGAAGGTCCTTGGCTCATTCCCCAGGATTTCCATCGAAAGGAATCAAACACCAGGTGAAGGGAGGGAGAAAGAGGCCTGCTGAAGTTCTTACTGGTACATAGGTTCTTGCTGTAACGGAGCTGGGAAACTCCCTGCCTCCAGGAAGCCACCTGAAAGAATAATGGATTTCATCATACACTTTACCATGATCTCCAAGAAGCCATGTGGATCCTGCAGAACAAGTACAACACACCGTGTGAAGCAATGGCTTCCTTTGGTCCAATTAATCCCCAAGCAGCTGGATGTGAGTTTTGGGATTGCCCAAGGTTTCTCTTTGGCCACTGGTGTTCTATGCAAAAGTGTTCAGAAGTTTTGAAGTGCATTAAAAAAGTCTGCATTAGCTTTTTTATGTAGCACTTCTATCTATCTATCTATCTATCTATCTATCTATCTATCTATCTATCTATCTATCTATCTATGGATCGTAGTCATCCAACTCAGAGTAGACCCATTAGATTAATGCAGTGTTTCTCAACCAGTGTGCCTCCAGATGTTTTGGGACTACAACTCCCATCATTCCTGACCACTGGTCTTGCTAGCTAGGGATGATGGGAGTTGTAGTCCCAAAACATCTGGAGGCACACTGGTTGAGAAACACTGGATTAATGAACCTGTTGCGGTAGTTCCGTCCATTAATTTCAGTGGGCCTGCTTAGAGTAGGACAAACAATGGGTCTCCCCCTATATATTTTGGAAAGTTGTTTGTCTGATATGCATTGGACACCTGTGAAGATCTCATAACCAAATTCTACATGATGGTTCCTGAAATCAAGGGAGAGGGTTTTGCTTGTCTCTGCTTGGATACATCTGGATGCCATTTTGAATCAAGATGGTGGGCCGAACCTTTAAAAATGGCACCGATTTTAAACACTGGCTTCAAAACCTCACTTTTTTCCCCTTAGCATTCCTGAGCAATACCAAATATAAGGCTGGTTGTAAGCACTTACCTGTGTTCACGCACGGGCGCGCACACACACAAAATATATACACAATTCAGCATCCAATAATAAAAAGCGCAGTAAGAAAAATCAAAGTACAGTCATACCTCGGTTTAAGTACGCTTTGGTTTGAGTACTTTCAGTTTAAGTACTCCGCAGACCCACCTGGAACGGATTAATTCACTTTCCATTACTTTCAATGGGAAGGTTCGCTTCAGGTTAAGTACGGACTTCCAGAACCAATTACTTTCAATGGGAAAGTTCACTTCAGGTTAAGTACACTTCAGGTTAAGTACGGACTTCCAGAACCAATTACTTTCAATGGGAAAGTTCGCTTCAGGTTAAGTACACTTCAGGTTAAGTACAGACTCCCAGAACCAATTGTGTACTTAAACCGGGGTACCACTGTAATGTCAAATAAAAAGCAGGGGTGGCAGAAACTCCCTATACCTACCGTATGATCTATTTAACAAGACTTATAGACCGCTTAATAAAAAAACCATCTAAGCAGTTTACATAGAAGCCCATACTACTACTCATCAGGAGGCAGGAAAAGAGAAGGAAACTGCCAGATGTCATCCACCAGGGAGGGCAACCTGGGAACGGTATTGAGCCACATGGCATAGGAAAGGCTTGCCTCCCTTGTGGACTGATCAAAATCCGGCTGGTTCAGAGGTTGAAGGGCAATATCAAAGAACACCATGGATGTGAACGGGACATGGGCATAGTCAAGGGAAGCAGGGGGGCAGCTGCCCCCTTAAGTAAATCAATAAAACCAATTAACTGAAGTTCTGCCCACCCTAACATGAAGCCTGCTGCCTCCCAACATAAATCCTGGCTATGCCCAAGGGGCAGGAAATGGATAATCCTGGCATCATAGGGCCACAATGTTATTTCTGTTCATGATGTCCAACCTGAACATTATTTTGATTGTGAGAGTCTTTTGCAAGCCACTTAGCCTCTCGGGGCTACGAAGTGGGCTTTAATACCGGTAAGTCCAAGTAAACTAAATAAGATAAATAGCATCAACTTAAATAATGAAAATAATTGTTTGCCGAGAACACGTTAAGCAGCATAAGAGTTAATATTGGGATTTTAATGGCCTGAATTGCTTAAACAAAGGCATTTCCTCAATTACTTTTCAATTTCTTTATAAAAGAAAGCTATCAAATCACAAAGTAAAGATCAGTCTACTACAAAGACTCTCCCCTCTTGATTTGTTCCCAGGAAGCTTTCTCCCAACCAACTATTGTACTACACAGAAAACTGGCAATTCTGAAGGTAGGAACTATTAAGGCCCCAATCCTACAAGTACCTTTGCAGGAGTAAATCCCATTGAACTCAGTGGCACTTCAGAGTACAGATGCATAGGATTGCAATGTTAAAATCAACATCATAAGCCCCGAAAAATGTGTGTATCTGGCAAATGATGAGTCTTGTGATACAGAAATCCTGTTTGCAGGGGAATTGGGGGGGGGGGGTTAACTTAGAAACTTTATATATTTCAGTAGCTGGCTTGAGACTTTCTCTTTCTTTCTTTTAAAAAAGCAGATGTAATCCATAAATGAGAGTTTGAATTTCAGTAATGGAACTTATTTTAGTAGCAGAATTCTATTAGAAATTGCAAATGCTTCTGGGCTGGCTTCATGAGGTCATGACAGTGCCCGAGCAAATACTTTCTGTGACATCACGGCCCTTTCAGCCAACCAGAAGGTTTTCCTCAAATTCAGCGGTAGCAGCTGGAAAAGAACTGCCTGTTCCCGGCTTGGCACTTTTTGCATGCAATAATCCTATTATTATTTTTTGGGGTGTGTGAGAGAGAAGCTGTTTCTTGGACCTCTTTGCTTCAGGCGTCGCGCGGCTTCACCTGCCAGCGGCCGCCTCCATCCATTGGAGCTGCTAAGGTCCGGGAACGCTGCGCCCCGGAGGGAAATGATCGGCGCGACAGCCAGCCAGTGACCACCGCGAACGGTGGACGGAGGGCGTGGCCCATCGCTGGAGTGACGTCAGAAGAGGCAGGTCCCCAGCGGTGCAGGTGGAAAGGGCTCCCGAGAGCGGCTGGCGGAGGCAGAGCGGCTGCTTCTTAAAGGGCGAGGAGTCCTTTAACTCGCCCCTGACTCGCTGGGCTGCTCCGGGCCTGCTTTGCAAAAGTGACCGGCTCAGGTAAGGCCAAATCCGGTTAAGGGCGGATGGTAGAGACAGAGAGAGCGAGAGAGAGAGCTGATGGGGCTGGGGTAGAAAGCCATTGCTAAAACGAAGGAGCTTCGTCTTTGGGGTATGATATCCAGGTCTTTGGGGTGGAGCGGAGGAAGAGGAAGAAGGCTCGAAGAAGCCAGTGGATTATAACTTGCAAACCAGAAGGAAGAGGAAAGGGACAGACTCTCTCTCTCTCTCTCTCTGCAGAGTCTGCAGATAAAACGACCACTTTGGAGAGTTGGTGGATTCTGTGATCTAACTGGGCCAGCGCTCTCCCATTCTTGCCTCCGCTACTTTTCTCTTTTGCTTGAACAAGACTGCCGATTTAGGGGGTGAGTTGTGTTATGGGGTTGGGGGAGAGGGGGAAGGGGTGAAAACACCGCCCCCTCCCCCGGGTTGCTGCCTGTTGTTATTATTATTATTATTATTATTCCGCTTTGGGATTCCTTCGGATGAAAAGCGGCACAGAAGTAGAATCTCATCAGATCAGATCAGATCTGGGCGCTCTCCTTTTTCCAAAGCTGTCGAGATTCTCCCGGCGCCTGGAATGACTTTGCACATCTCGGCGGCGTTGCGGTGACGTTTCCGTGTTGCCATTACTCAGCAAACGGAGACGCCGAGGCGACCACGCCGCTGGAGAAAACTTCTCGGCAATAATAGCGGCTCTCCCGCCGGCTCCTTCCTTCTCCGCCTTGCCCCGCCACCTCAAATTCTCTGCACATGCCAAGTCATCTAAAGGAGAGACTTCCTGCTTTCCCAAACTTTTGCAGGCGGGAGGGGGACGGCGACACCTGTTTGTGTCCAGAAAGCGATCTCTGCAATGTGCGTCGCCGATCTAGCAAGCCCTGCCCCTCCCCGTGCCCTTAATTTATTTTTTAAAGGTAGAGCTGTCGTGCCTTTGCCTTTTTGTGTGCGTGTGTGTTTTGGGGATGGGGAGAAGCCCTGTAACGCTGCAGTGCCGGCAGCTGAGAGGCAGGCGCTTTGCTGGAGGATTTTCCTGGCTTGGCAGTGAAAGATCAGCAGATTCCGGGCATAGAAAGAAGGCTGTGCCAGGGAAGCACTGCGGAATCTCGTCTCTCTCTCTCTGTCTTGCTGGAGAACATCCCTGCTGTGGCTTGCACATGCCGGAGCCAACAGAGCCCCACACAACCAGGGCGGAGGGCAAAGCGCCAGCAGACAAAACAACAGGGGGAAAGTTTTGCTTGCCTTGAGCAGCACACTGGTTAGTTTTGACTAGCTTTCCTGATCACGTGCAGCGCCGCCGCTGCAGACCCAAGGTTAATGCCAGTCGGAACAGTGGGAGAAGAAGTTGGAGGGCAGAAGATTTGTGGGTAAGACTGAGCCTAGGAAGAGCCCCGCTGGGGTCAGGCCAATGACCCATCTAGTCCTTCTGTCACAGTGGGCAAGGTGGATGCCTTTGGGAAACTTACAAGCAGGGTCTGAGCACAAGAGCACTCTCCTCTTCTGTGGTTTCCATCAACTGGCATTGGAAAGTATCGCTGCCTCCCAACTGTGGAGGCAGAGCGTAGCCCCCATGGCTAGTAGCCATCAGTAGCCCTTTCCTCCATGAATTTGTCCCATCTTTTAAAGCCATCCAGGTTGGTGGTAATTCCTGTCTCCTGTGGCAGCGAGTTCCATAGTTTAACTATGCGTGTGTGAAGAAGTGCTTCCTTTTTTATCTGTCGTGAATCTTCCAGCATCCCGCTTCATTGGATGTCCATGAGTTCTAGTGGTTTGGGAGAGGGACAAAACTTCTCTCTACTGACTTTCTCCATCCACAGACTGTGGCGGGAGGGAGCCTGGCTCCCCCCCCCCTTTACAGTGGTACCTCGGGTTACAGAGGCTTCAGGTAACAGACTCCACTAACCCAGAAATAGTACCTCAGGTTAAGAACTTTGCTTCAGGATGAGAACACAAATTGTGCGGCGGCAGTGGGAGGCCCCATTAGCTAAAGTGGTACCTCAGGTTAAGAACAGTTTCAGGCTAAGAACGGACCTCCAGAACAAATTAAGTTCTTAACCTGAGATACCACTGTACTTTAAAAATTGGCTGGGCAGCAGGAAGGTGGACTAAGAGGCTGCATCAGGCTTCAGTCCTAAGCCTGGTTATCTGAGAGTAAGGGTGGGTGAATCTACCAATTTTGGTTTCTTTCAGTTTCTTATATAAAGAGTTAATTCCTCACATTTCCACATCACTTTGTGATTTTTTTAAATATATAAAAAACCATCCTCATGAAAATTCATTAGCTTTTTTCAGTGCAAATTCAGTGAAACAGTAGGCAGAGCCAAAGACGGGTGGAGGTAACTAATTCTGGTTTGGGCCCCTGAATTCTTTCTACAAGGGCAATGCTGAGCCAGGGCCACCCCCTAGACTGGTTGTAAGCAAGAAGACAGGCAGGCTGAAGGTAGACTGCTTTGCCCTGATGGACCTGCCTCCACCAGTCTGGCAAGGCAAGACCCATCCCAACAGCCTCAATGATGGGCTGGAGAAGAGAGCTTGTTTCACCAAAGCCATTGTTGACACACCCCTCCTGAAATCCCTTCGCTGGTTTCCTTTCCCCTCCTGATTCTTGTACAGACTTCTCCTTCATACCTTCAATGGTTTTACCCTTCTTACATCCTGACAAATTCTTCCCTGCTCTCCTTGCTCATCCTGTTCTAGAACCCCTAGCCTGCCAAAGGTTGCCTTCTCCTTGAAGCAACCTTACATTTTTATTATTATTATCACCAACACAGCCGTCTCAAGGCTATGTACAATGAAAACGGGGGTGGGGAGCTGCTACATTTAAAAACAAAACTAAAACAATGCAAAATATACCCTCTGGTCAAAGACCCTTTCATCCAGCTGGGAAAGCCTGTAGGAACAAAAGTGTATTCAGTTGTTTCTGGAAAGTGCAGAGAGTCAGAGCCTGTCGTATGTTGACAGGAATGCTATTCCACGGAACAGGGGCAGCCATATAGTTACTATGGAGCTGGCCAGGAGAAACATCCCTGTAGACTGCTGGGATCTACTGGTTGTATAAGGGATAAGGCAGTTTCTCTAGTAACCTGGTCCAGAGCTGTATAGAGCCTTGTATGTTGGTACCAACACCACCATGAACTTGGCCTGGTAGTAGATTTAAAGCCAGTGCAAATTCCACATGCAAGGTGTTGCATGCTGGCAATAATTTGCCCCTGACGAGCAACCTAGCCACCACGTTCTGTACTAGCCGCAGCCTGTGAACCAGCCTCAAGGGTAGCCCCACACAGAGCACATTGCAGTAATCCAACCATGAGGTTTTGCATGCTTTGCAATGCACACTTTACCTTGGCATACACATTTTTGTACGTATAACTTGGCTGGGGAACTGCACTGCAAATTTGGGGAGGTATGAATTTTGAAGGGCGGCTGTGTTTTGGTTTGCATTTTGTTTCAGAATGCAAATTTGGTAGGTTTGCCTTTTAACGAGGCAGCAAAATGTTTTTTGAATGTTGCCAGTGAGAAGGCTTTTAGGCTCCCTTTCAGGCAGCAGAATGTCTTGGCCTGGAACTGTTCCTGATGTGGAGGAGGTGCAAGGAACACCACCACAAATTGCTGTTCCTTCACATACTCTAGTTCACGGGTGTCAAACACAAGGCCCGGGGGCCTAATCCGGCCCGCCAGACCTCGTCATGTGGCCCGCGTAGCCGCCGCCGACAATATCCGCTGACAGTAGTTCTGGAGCCTGCAATTGGCCGAGGGTCAAAACCGGGGGCGGGGCTGCAGGCGGAGGCCGGGGCGCTGGAGCCGCGCTGATGGCCTTGGCCAGGGAATTTCAATTTCGAATGAGGCTGAGGGAGGCGGTGGCACAGCGGCCAGACGGGGAAGTGAGATGCAGGAGGAGGAGGAGGAAGCCCGCCGAGGAGGTAGGAAAGCCCTACAGGCGCCGCCGGCAAAGTTGGTGCCGGGACGGAGCAGCGCTGGATTTCTTTTTTTTGGCGGGCTTTGCTGTTGTCTCCGAGAGCGAGCGAGGCGGCACTGGGAGCCGCCGCCCGCCGCTTCCCTTCCTCTCCTCGGCTGCATCCGGGAGGTGGGCGAGCGAGCGGGCGAGAGGGACGCGGAGTGAGCCTGAGGGGGAAGTAGGCGAAGCGCAACAGCCGCTCTCTTGATGGAGCCGGGTTTCTCTTCCCTCTTCCCCCGTTTTCTCCTCATAGACACTCGGGAGGGTGCCTGGCTTTTGCTCTGCCCCCCACCCCCGAGCCGCCCTTTGGCTTCTCAGTTTCGGCGGAGCTGCTCCCCGGGGGGGGGGCGGCCGGGAGGGAGGCGACGACGACGGCACGGGTTCCTGCTCTTCCTGCTCTGCCGCCGCCTCCTCTCAGCCCCTTGTGATGTAGGGCTCCAGATGGAGTCGCCTTGCGGTTTGAGTAGGTGGGAGGGGAATTTTTTTGGGGGGGAGTTTTCAAGCCTCCTCTGCCTGCAGTCCCGGTAGGGAGAGGCGGCGGCGGCGAAGACGGTGGGGGGAAGAGCAGCTCTGAGGCGAAGATGCATGTCCGCTGGGGCTGCCGCCGCCTTCCTCCTCGGGAAATCCGCTGCCCTCCCTCAGCGCGAGGGGAAGGGACTCTGGCGCTGAGGAGGGAGGATGCAAAAGCAAAGCAGGGAGTTGGCGCTGCACCGCATGTTCCTGCTCCTCTCCAAAGCATGGGGTGGGTTGCAGTGTGTGGCATCCTGCCTAGCGGGGTTTGGGTGTGCGCAGGGCGGGAGAGGGAAGCCCTCTTTCCATCTGCAGGTTTTTAATCCCAGCAGTGGCTTTCTCCTTCCTGCCGAAGGTTTAGTTGTGCCCCCCCCCGGAAGCCGTCGATCCCCACCTTTTGTTCAAATTTCCCTCGTTTACATCCCCTCCCACACACGCGCCACGACGCAGGAATGTGATCCGCGTGGGGGCGGGAATGAGCTTACATTATTACAAAAAACAGTAATAATTGAATGCATTGACAATAATTTATGATAATAAAGAGTGGACACATAGTCCTACAGACACAACCGGCCCTTTGAGGGTGACCAAACTGCTGATGCGGCCCCCAATGAATTTGAGTTTGACACCCCTGCTCTAGTTGTTATCTCTGTGTTGCTATACTTGGTGTTCTGTAGGCTCTAGGAAGGAAGCCTGCCTAACTTTCCCAGACCTGTGAGGTGGATTTATTTGGAATGTGCCCTGGGAATTTTAATTTAAAGCAATCAAGCCCAAAGAACGTTCATTTGGAATACCCAGCTTGAGGTAACAAACATTACTGTTTATGTACTTATCCTGCACATTCCTCCCAACCTCCACCCCCTGCTTCCTCTAAGACAGGCATCCCCAAACTGCGGCCCTCCAGATGTTTTCGCCTACAACTCCCATGATCCCTAGTTAAGAGGACCAGTGGTCAGGGATTATGGGAATTGTAGTCCAAAACATCTGGAGGGCTGAAGTTTGGGGGTGCCTACTCTAAGACAAAAAAGTTGTGTCTCAAGAAAATACATATACTGTAATGTGAAGCTGTACCTTTTTGCCCTGCCGTTCCTTTGATCTTGTTTTTATTTGTTTGTTTTAAAAAATGCTTCCATCCCACTGTTTTGCTGGTTCTACCTTGTGCTCGTGGGGAGCCATACATGTTCCCGCTTTCAAACCTGCAAAAGTTTTGGGACAGCTTCATCTTCTGTAATTTCCTGCTGAAATCCCATAGCTTTTCAAACCACAAGTGTTCTGGGATCCCCCCCCCCGCTTTTGCTGGTTTAGAGCCACTCCAGACAGCAGTGATGTGGTAGCTTTGGGGAAGCATTGCAGAATAAATCCACCGCCAATGCACTGTTACCGTGTTTCCCACATTTTAAGACACCGTCTTATATTTATTTTACTCAAGAAAATAAGCCTATGGCTTATTTTCGGTGGGGTGTCTTATTTTTTTAATTAAGCAAACTACATTTTGACCTTTGGAGCTGGGCGCGCGTCATACTTTTTCACCGGCGAGCGTGGTCAGAGCCAGGAGCGCGCCAGGCGCTGCCCGCGCTCCTCCTGGGGCCGCCATGCTCAACTCCCATGCCCAGCCAACCCAGAGACCCTCCCCTCATTGCCGCCAATGCCGCGGGGCATTTCTTTTCATAGAATCATATTATTCTATGCCTCTTTTCAGGAGGAGGAGGCAGACGCCCGGAACCGGCTGCTGCAGCTGGGCCAGGCGGAGGTGAGGCCGCTGCTTGCCCCTGGGGGCTGCGGAGGCGGCTGGGCGGGGACAGCCGGAGCCCAGCCGGGTAGCAGCAGCAGCGGGAGGACGAGTACGGTGCTGCTGCTGGCCACGGCAGGAGGAAGCAGGCGCCCGAAAGCGGTGGCTGCTGCAGCCCCGACAGAGCGCGCAGCAGCGCCGCTCATCCCGAGGCAGCGGGACCCAGCAGCAGCGCCGTCTTCATCCTCCTGCTGCTGCTGTTGCTGCTGCTGCCTGGCCAGGTGGAGGTGAGCCGCTGCTTGCCTCGCCCCTGGGGGTCACAGAGGAGGCTGGGCGGGGACAGCCGGAGCCCAGCCAGGCAGTAGCAGCAGCGGAAGGACGAGGACGGCGCTGCTGCTGCGTCCCGCTGCCTCGGGAGGAGCGGCACTGCTGCGCGCTCTGTCGGGGCTGCAGTAGCCGCCGCCTTCGGGCGCCTGCTTCCTTGCCACGACCAGCAGCAGCACCGTCCTTGTCCTCCCGCTGCTGCTGCCCGGCTGGGTTCCGGTTGTCCCTGCCCAGCTGCCTCCGCAGCCCCCAGGGGCGAGCAGTGGGCTCGCCTCCGCCGGGCCGAGCTGCAGCAGCCGGTTCCTGGAATTTGCCTCCTCCTCCCGAAAAGAGGCAGACGTCCTCCTCCTCCTGCTGCGGCCAGCGTGCTGTGTCCCACTGGCTGGCTGCGTGCTCGTGGTCTCACTCCGCGCAGCGCGGAGGTATGGCTTATTTTCAGGGGGTGTCTTCTATTTAACAAATACTTAAAAAGCCTGCTACGGCTTACTTTATGACTACGCCTTAAAAAGGGAGAAACACGGTACTTGTTCAGTAACACATTGCGGAATACACTCGCAATGACACACAGTCCCATGTTCCATCCCGAGCATCTCCAGGTAGAACTTGGGAATGCCCTCCCATCTGAAATCCCGGGGAGCTGCTACCAGTCAGTGTTGACAACACTGATCTAAAGGGACCAACAAATGGTCAGACTCGGTATGTTCCATTTTGAATCCCAGCAATGATTTCTGAAATTTGCATCTAGATACTTGTAAATTGGCACGTGCAAATGTTATGCCAACTCTGGGCCTGCTTTGGGTCACAAGTTTTCTCTTTTACAGTGAGGCATAAGTGTCCACCCTAGGCGGTGCTGAATGTGAAAACATTTGCAACACCTTCTTCCCCGCCTGCTTTTTGTGTGCTGATCACAAAGCAGCTTTCTGCTGCTTCTAAAACCTGAAACGTGACCGGGCAGACTTAAATGTGGCTCTATGTGTATGTGTTTTTTTTTTTAATGCATTCTTTAAAAATGCTGCTTGTCCATATGTAGGTGGACCTGCTCTTTATTCCCCTGGCTGCCTTTCTCTTCTTCCTGTGCACCTATTTCACCTGTGTCTGAGCCAGAGAATGAAAGCAAATGTGCCTGCAGTGCCTGTTAACTCAAACCTCCAGAAATCACCTCCAGCATTGGAAGGTAGTATGCCTCTGAATACCCAGTTGCTGCAGATCCCAAGTGGCTGTTGCACTCAGGTCTTGTTGGTGATTCTTCCAGGTCCTGCCTCCTGACTTGTCCTCCAGTTCTGACTTGCTCTTCGGGAACAGAGTGCCTTACACCGTTGGTCCCCCTCGCCATGTAGTGCCTGGTGTCTGAACCAACACAATGGCTGCATATGGTAGTTGCTGAGAATCACAGCTGGGGAGAGTGCTGGTTCACTCAGGGTCCTGCAGGCAGGTTTCCCACAGGCAACTGGGTGACGACTGTGGGAACATGGTGCTGGAGTCGACGGACCATTGGTTCATTCCTTGCAGTGCTCCGAGAAGGCTGGCAAATATGGCTTGAAAAGGCATGTTACAAAAGGCTTTAGTCGGCCCATTAATTTATACCCCACCCCACCCCACGTGCCAGCGAACCGTGCTATAGCAGTATACCATATAGAATTTGCAGCAAGCAGATCCCGTTTTGCTTATTTCTAGCTAGGGTTTCCTAGGTGGCAAATTTCCAGCCCTGGTATCAAATGGCGAGGCCCCCGTGCATAGGGAGCCGAATGCCAGCGTAGACCCAAACAGACGCAAAAGGTGCCAGGAAGGAATAGGGAGATAAACTAGATTATTCTGGCGCTCCGGAGTCAGCCGTTCCTTTTCCAGACACCCGGGATCAGGTTGCTTGCGATTGTGAGCTCTTGATTTTAACTGTAAAAGTTGTGAGTAATTCAATATTCCAGGGATGGCCCACAAACTTTCCTTTCCTTGCAACAGAATAGGGATGCTATTGCATTCTGGGAAACTAGCATCAAAGGCTGGGGCTAGGGGTCAGCATGACTGGGCGCCTGCCAATGGTTCTGGTGTTTAGAAGGGCCGACTGCTGTCCTCATACTGGGGCTCCTTCTGGGTGTTGCTTCTGCCACTGGATTGGGGGGAAGGGCCTTTGTGGTCTCGCTGCAGGTTGCAAACCCCCCCCCCCCCCAGGTTTGTTAGGGCTGGATTGCCATGTTTCAGAAGAAGTGAAATAGCAGACATTTCTTTCCTAAAAGGGCCTCTGTGAAGGGCCATTTAATTCCAGAGGGGTGGTGTGTGAGACCAATTTAGTCCAGAGTCTAAAACTGCCTAAGGCAGCACTGAATATTCGTGCCACAAACAGAGAGTGAGTGTACTGAGAAAAGCAATGGCCTGGGGCAGTTGGGAATATAATTTTACAGAGACATATCTATGGAATCTTAAAGGTGTTAATATATTTACGGTGGTGAAAGCTTCCATGGACTCGATCCCACAGCACCAGATACATTAAGCGCACCCCCCTTTGGCAGATATTGGTGATGTATCCATACAGCAGCCTTTGCCAACCTGCAGCCCTGGCCAGCGTAGTCGTGCCATCCTTGTTGGATCGATACCTAGCGTCTGCTTAAATGCTTCTGATAAAGATATTTATTATTATTTATTAAATTTGTGTATGATGGTAAGTGCTAGAGTGCACAAGGCTGGTGTTTTCTTGAAGAAGTGTATAAGGCAAGAAGAAGATGGGATTTTGCAAGGATAGACTACTGCAGTGCATTGCATTTGGTGCTGTCCTTGAAGACTTCAGAAAATTCAGCTAATGCCATGAGATTCCTCATTGGGGTCTGTCAGTGGGAATATACCTCTCTGAGGCAGGGTTCGAAATTCGCCCGGTGCATTTTGCACCTGGGCGCTGTGGTTAAACCACTGAGCCTAGGGCTTGCTGATCAGAAGGTCGGCGGTTCGAATCCCTGTGACGGGGTGAGCTCCTGTTGCTTGGTCCCAGCTCCTGCCAACCTAGCAGTTTGAAAGCACGTCAAAATGCAAGTAGATAAATAGGAACCGCTACAGCGGGAAGGTAAACGGCGTTTCCATGTGCTGCTCTGGTTTGCCAGAACCGGCTTTGTCATGCTGGCCACATGACCTGGAAGCTATACGCCGGCTCCCTCGGCCAATAATGCGAGATGAGCGCGCAACCCCAGAGTCGGTCACGACTGGACCTAATGGTCAGGGATCCCTTTACCTTTACCTTTATCGGCCACTTGCAGCCAAGTGAAGATGCCTGGTTGCCAGGATGGTGCCTGACTTCTCCACCATCTGGAGGCGCATGCCTGGGGATCCTTGGATATTTACTGTTTTCACACAGTTATGCTAAATCTTGTAGAATTCCATCAGTTATATTTTATCTGTGCCATCAGAAGGAATTTCAGGAACTGAGTCCTATTGAAGAATACGGCTTTTGAGATGTGTGGCCTCAAAATGGCAACTTGATGTACCTATTTTGAACCTCCCATCTCATGTAGGCTTGGGCTTTCAACATGCTAATCATCACCACCGTTGCCTGTGCAAACTAAAAGGCAAACCTTCCTTGTGATGGTGGGTGAGGCATGGCTCGCTTGTCAGCAGGAAGCTGCTGCCTGGTTTCTGTGCAAAGTGCTCCAAAGTTTAGATGAAGAAACTTATAGGAAACAAACCCAGTTACCAAAGGCAGGGATGGGGAACCTGTGGCCCCCTAGATGTTTCTGGAGTACAGCTCCCATCATCCCTGACCATTGGCTATGGTCAGTATGTCTCTGAATAGGTGAAAAAGTTAAAGGACCCCTGGATGATTAAGTTCAGTCAAAGGCGACTATGGGGTTGTGGCGCTCATCTTGCTTTCAGGCCGAGGGAGCCGGTGTTTGTCCACAGGCAGCTTTCCGGGTCATGTGGCCAGCATGACTAAACCGCTTCTGACAAGTGCCAGAGCGCACGGAAACGCTGTTTACCTTCCCGTCGCAGCTTTCAAACTGCTAGGTTGGCAGGAACTGGGACAGAGCAACGGGAGGTTACCACTGTCGTGCGGATTCAAACCACTGACCTTCCGATCAGCAAACCCAAGAGGCTCAGTGGTTTAGACCACAGTGCCAACCACTCCCCCATGTCTCTGAACCTTCTTCTTCTTCTTTGGTGATCACTTGTATCTGAGTAAGATTGTCTTCCATAAACATGATTTTAACAATGGGTCTGTAATTGACTGTGGAGGCCAATTCTGGATTCACACGTCCTTCCACAGTGGGGACATTGGTTTCCGGGCGGGAGTTGGTCACGGTGTGGATTTGCCAAGCGTGCCTTCCTCTTAGCACGTTTCTCCCTTGTGTGCTGTGTTTGAGCAAAAGTCCACGACACCTTTGGTAAAGGTGAATACCAGCTGCTAAGACTTGCAAGTGGGGCGGTTGCCTGTGTGTTCAGACCCTGCTGTGACTGGGGTTGGCCCCTGTGAGAACGAGATACTGGGCTAATGGAGCCACTGGCCTCGTCCAGAAACGCACTTCTTACATTCTTGTGAAACTAATCACCCGTAAGCTGCCTCAAGAGGGCTTTGCCCTGCAAGGCAGCTTATAATTACACAGAAATGAATGAAGTTGTTAGACTTTAGGGTGCCTCAAGACTCCTTGCTGTTCTTGCTGAAAAATACTAACAGAGGCTACTCCTATGGAAATTATACTTGCCCTGAACAGAGCATGCCCTGAACAAGCATTGAAAGCAGTGGCTTTTGGTTGATGAATGGCATGCTAGTCAATTAATCATATGTTTTTTTATTTAAGGGAATGCCTTCACCTCCAGATCCCTAGACAGTTCAGGCAGAGGTGAGGTTTGAACCAGGGACTCTCTGATTTGTGGCATGTAGGCCCTCTTGGCCTCTGCTCTTCCTTAGATTGATGAAATAAGTGCACATGAATGCCCACTTTACATTTTCAGGTAGGATGATTTAGAAGGTCTGAATAATAACATCTGTAATGTTTAATTGACATCTGGGGCTTGAAACAAATAAAGATTCCAAGGCGGAAATGAAAGAAGCTCTCTGAGTCTGTTCCAACCAGATGATGAGCAAACAGAAGCTTGGGGGGTGGGGGTGGGGAACCGCAGATTTCCCAGAAGATTCCTGAAGCCTCCTCTGGCTTGGTTCAGAAAGTGATTCCTCATCTGCGGTTCTGGTAGTGCCACTGGTGTGACATGCTGCACCAAGCCACTTTGGCAAGAGCCCAGCCAGACACAGCAATTGTGTCGGGAAATGTAGCGTGGCCAGCTGCCAAAGCACAAGGGTTGGTGGTGGAGGGCAGTGGAAGCTATTTTCTTGAAGGCAGTCCTAATCGATGGAAGGGAAATGACCCAAAAAAGAAATGCGCTTATCATCGCTTTGTAGTTTCTGATCTCTGCCAGCAGACTAATGAAAATGTTTTAAATATTTTATTTTTGACTGTATCACTTGATCGCATTTGTGTTTGTGGCTCCTATGGGAGGAGAGGCAGAGTATAAGCTTAATAGGGAAATAGATAACTGCGTTGAGCATTTTTAATCGGCGGGACCAGCAACAAAATGTTCTGGGGTGGAATCCTCCTGTCCGGTCCCCCAGGCAGCTACTGCCATGTCGTTGATCAGGATACTCCCTTCTTTTCCTCAACTCCCTAGCAGCGACTCCCCCAAAGACCTTGGTGATGTGGACCATCACCGCTCGCGTCCAACTGTCTTGAGAGACAATGGAGTTACACCTCTGCGGGTGAAGTCAAACTGCTGCATTGACAGCACTGAAGTGACTTCCCCGGGGCGCCAGCATGGGCAGTGTGTTTGGAAGTCCTGGGCTGCCAAGACAACAAGACCCCCCCCCCTTCTCGGCCCTGTTGATGTGGTCCAAAGGAAAGCAGAGCAATACATCTGGCACCAGCTGGGCTACAGGAGTTGCCGGAAGGAGGTGTGCAAGCAAGGCGCCATCCAACCGTCTTAGGGACTCCACTCCGGATTTGTGTAGGGTTTCCTCCTTAGCCTTTTCTTCCCCCAGACATGCCCCGCAAGGCAGTGGAGCCTAGATCGGCTTCCTTCTCAAGCTGACGAACCCCATCTGATCCTCATTTCCTTCTATATCTTGTGCAGAAGTCACCTTCTTGACCATTGGATCCACTATTGATACTGTCTGCTCTATATACGGTAGACAAGCAAAAGACGGTGTTGTAGTTCAATGACACATTCCAGTTATCCCACCACACAGGGCTGGATTTAGGTTTGATGAGTTACTAAAGGTAATGGGTCTTTTATATGTCCAGCTGTCCCTTGTCAACAACAAATTGCCGCTGTTTTTTGTGTTGAATATATGCTATATGGTAATTTATGGACCTAATAGGTATCTAAAGCCGTTTGGACATAACAAAATAAGTATTTTATCAAAGTAATTGTTGAACTGAAATTAGGGTTGCCAGACTCCATAGAGGACAGGACTTCTGTGCCTTTAATTGCCCTGCTCTCTTTTGAGTCTGGAAACCTTAAAGAGAAACCAGCAGACCCTTTGTTTAATTTCCAAGCAAAGGGCCTGCTGGTTTCTCTTTAAGGTTTCCAGACTCAAAAGAGAGCAGGGCAATTAAAGGCACAGAAGTCCTGTCCTCTATTGAGTCTGGCAACCCTAACTGAAATACAGTTAAGAAGTACAGTATATAAATAGTGAAAAATTTTTGGGGGGCCAAGACAGTGTCGCCCTAAGCTATAGCTTGTTTAGCTTATGTGGGGGACCTTCTCCCCCTTCAAGCCTTCCACCCACATGAGTGGGTGTGACAATCTTAGTAATGCAAGCTGAGGGGGGAGGGACGAAAGCTCCCCTCCCCACACCACAGTGACCTGGATTAAAATCAGCAGCCCCCGCATAGATGTAATTAAAGACAAACCAGTGACACGGATATATGCTGTGCACGAAGCTTAATGTGGAACTTGGCTCAAAGCCAGCTCGCAACTCCTTGCCCCAAAATCGCTCGCTTGCCTCAGGCTAGGAACTAAGCGTGTCGAAGGAGCAGCTTTCCTCCGACCTCGAGGAGGGTTCTTGCTTGGCTCTGAGAAATGGCTTGCTCCAAGCTGAAGTGACAGCAGGTGTGTTCCTACCCCTTGCTCGGCACCTGTAGTGAGTCAGCCAAAAAGAAAGAACGAAAGAAAAAGGATTTAAGGCAATTACCTGCTCAGTATGGAGATCTGGCAGGTTTGTTTCTTTGCCCCACCAGACATTTTTGGGTAGGGTGTGCTACTCTTGTTTGAATCATTCATCCTAATGTAATTAGGAATGAGACCCAGATCTCTTCACATTTAGCAATATTTCCCCCCAGGAACTGAAGTTGCGGGAGGGGCGGGCGGTGCGTGATGACTGGCGTTTGAATTTTCTGGGAGGGTGGTTGAGGCGAAGGGGTGAAACCCTTTGCCACTGGTGAACTCAAGCTGTGTCACTCCAAAAGAGGGCAAAAGATAGCAATTTGCATGACCTGATTTTTATGGATAGATGCAAATTTAGTTGTTAATACTATAATTAAATGAAACTAGGATAGATTATGACCTGTCTGCCAGCTCAGTCAGCTATCCATGTGCTTACTGTGGATGGGCAATGTCAAGGTCCTCTCATGCTCCCCCTTCTTAGGAAGATTTATCCAGTGTTAGAAATGGAAATATGAAAGCTAGGAGCTAAATGGCACCTTAAGCCTAGGTCAGGGCGCAACACTGGAATGTCTAGGCACACACACACACACACACACACACACACACACAACAAGAATACAAAGCTGGAAATGAATGAACTGCAGCTCAAATATTATGTTCATTTTTCACATGGTCTAGTCCTTCCCCTGCCCACCCCCCTAATATTCTTAAGAAGGTCTCTTCTCTAGTCTTCAGAGAGTGGCTGGAAGTGGGGAGGCAGAAAAAGGTCCTCCTTTCCTTCAACTCTGCAGTTTTAATCTGAAATCTTAGGCACAGTACTAAGAAGGCGCAGAGTTCAGAAACTGCTTGCGCTAATGAAATTCCCTTTCACAAATGCGCCTAGAACAATGGGAGTCTCAAAGCAGCTAACATTCTCCTTTCCCTTCCTCCCCCACAACAAACACTCTGTGAGGTGAGTGAGGCTGAGAGACTTCAGAGAAGTGTGACTAGCCCAAGGTCACCCAGCAGCTGCATGTGGAGGAGTGGAGACGAGCACCCGGTTCCCCAGATTATGAGTCTACTGCTCTTAACCACCGCACCACACTGGCTACACACTGTCACTTTCCCAACTGAACCCCACCCTCTCTGGTATTGCTGTTAGCCCTGCTGGGGGTTAATGGGCATGAACCTGTTCCTTTCCCTTAGCCAAATCAAACTCTGGATCTGAAGCTTAGGCCAGGAGGGGGGAATCTTTTGGCTTCGAGATGTTGCTGAACTACAACTCCCATCATCCCTTGCATGCATGACCAATGGCTGAGGATGATGGAAATAGTAGGCCAGCAACATTTGGAGACCCAATGGTTTCTCATACCTGTGGCAAAGGAGAGAAGGTGGTGGTGTGTGCCCCTTTAAATCTAGACCTCCAGTGCAGCAATAAAAAATGCTAGCACATTTGCAAAGCTAAGCAGGGTCCGGTCCAGTTTAAATTGGATGGGAGACCATGTGTTGAGATTCCTGTATTGCAGGGGGTTGAACTAGATGACTCTCAGGGTATCTTCCAGCTATACAAGTCTATGATTCTATTGTTCTTAGTAGCTTATTCACATGCATATTGGAGAACCTCTGAATGAAATCATGTGATCACCCTTCCCTGCTTGTGTATCTGGACCGCATTTAGGACCAGAAGAATATTGTTATGCCTTCGGCACGATTGATCCCTTTAAAAAATGAATATTGTAAGAACACTACAGAAGAAAGCAGCCAGCTATGATATTATAGAAGATCTATCACACGTACACAAATGTGCAAATTCAAGTTGGTTACGTTCACATAATTAACATTTTAGGTTGGGGTGGAGCTGAAGCCGTTTCAGTTCAAACCACAAGCAGTTTGGTAATCGGTTTGGCACATCTCTTGGAACTGGTTTAGTTCTTCGTGTGGGGAAACCTGAAAGTGATTCACTCTGATGGTTTTTCAAAGCAAAGGTGGAGCAAGGTAACTCGGCACAGTATGGCTAAATTACTGTGTGTTAGTGTAAGTTCTAGTAAAATTGGTGAGACTTTACTAATGACAGAAGGCTGCCTTTGTGGGTCCTTGGGGTTTAAGTTGAATAAAATTTAGGCATAGTTAAAAGGGAATAATTTCTTTTGAGCTTTCATTTTCCTCTTTCTAATTCTCCACTGCATTGGTTCTCAACCGCTGTTCCGCTGCACACTAATGTGCTGCGAGACGCTGGCTGGTGTGCGGCGACGTGCGGCGACGAGAAGGGCGATTTGCATTGTCACGTGCCTGGCGGCCGCCAATAAGCTGCACTGACCCACCGGAAAGCAGTATTTCTCCTCCTCTTTCCCAAAGCTCAGTGCAAACGAGCCTGGCGGCCGCCAATACACAGCACTGACCCGCCAGAAAGCAATATTTGGCAAGTGTTTCTTACAGTCATAATTATAATATAGGGCGGCACAGAGTTAATTTTTTTAACTTTTTTAATGGTGGTGTGCCTCGTGATTTTTTTCACGGAACACGTGTGCCGTGGCCCAAAAAAGGTTGAGAAACACTGCTCCACTGAGTGACTGTTCCTATCGGGCTAAACCAAAGTATTTGGGAGTTTTTGTTTTGTTTTTTTGCATGGATGAACGTGCATGAAATAAAAATAGCAAAAACACTTGGACCCTGCTCAGAAACAATACTAAACCACAGTTTAGCATTAGGGGAACGAGTCCTTTTGCTTCCTTCACATGCATCTGGAGGTCAAAACATCCTGTTCTCCTTTTAGGACTTCCCACAGTGCTCTGTGCTGTCCGAGCTCAAGGAACAGTGATTAGTGAAAACAAACTAGGCTCAAACAATTTGAGCCAGGTTCTGGCTCCTATGCATGTAGCCACCTGGCTAACATTGCTGGTAACAGGTCCTGCTGCCATTCTCAGAACCTTTAGGCCGCCCACTATCCTTCCTTGTGTGCAGAAGTTGCTTTCCAGAAATGCTTGTTGCCTTGCGGCATCCACACTCCTTTAACTGCAGCTGTGTTGCAGGAAAGCCTGTTGCAACATCTGATTAGGGAAAGGAAGAAATGCCATATAAAGGAAGTATGCTTTTGGATTGCCGTATCAAAGTGCTGCTGCTGCTTTGCTCGCTGCCACCTTGCATCACAAGCTGATGTGGTGATGCAACTCTCTGGGCTTAAATTACTTTCCCTCGCAGTTGGCAAGCGGCCTTGGCCCAGCTTTTGCCAGCTGGCTGGAGGCAGAAACAGACTGCCGTTTCCTTGTTCACAATGGATTTTTTCGGGTGTTTTACATAATCTGGAACTTGTCAGACGGGCTCCCAGGCCTTGTTTGCCATTGTCCACTGTTCAGAGTTTACCCAACTTCCAGGATTGACTTCCAGCACTGCTTACTTGAAAAGGGGGACGATGCAAGCTCCCCAGCCAGCGGGTGTGGGTGTGTGGGTGGCAGTTGGCCTAATTATTTTCCAAAGAAACTGTTACTGTGTTTGCCAGAGGTTTAAGCAGCTTCTCGGAGCTCAGCGACGCTCTGTCCAGGGCTGTGAGGTCTCTCCTATCTTAATGGTTTTTCTTTTGTCTCTCGCCTCTTGATGAGGGAACCCTTAATGGTCAGGTAATGGACAGGCTGTGTTATTGTATGTGGGGTGTGTGCGTGCCTGTTTGCCTCTGTCTCCAGGATGTTTTCAGGCTCTCAAATTGGCTTAATGCACCTTCAGATTCGGAAATGGAAGGCAAGATGAAGCTGCTCATCTGACCTCCCTCTGGCTGTGTCGCTGCTTCATACCAGGACGGGGATAGGTGAGGTGGTGGCCAAGTTGTCACTGTGCAAACACGCCAGCGGAGCCAGTCTGGTTGTCCTGCCGGCAAGTTTCCACCATGCTGATCTCTCCTCTCTCCCCTTTCCCCATCCCAGGATGCTGCAGCAACATAGCTGCAGGGAGGTCAGGTGAGCATTCCAGCCCCCACCATGCTGCCCGCTACTGAAAACAGCTGCAGCAAATGGGATATGACAGTTGCACACAAAATGTGGAGCTGAAGGGGTGGAATATGCAGTTGGTAAGCTGATAATGTTCAGCTGGAAAAATGGGGTGGGGGGAGAATGGAACACATTATTTGTGTGTGTTTATTACACTTTTAAACGACAGGCAATGTCTAGGATGACGTGTATTAAAAACCTGTTCTTTTGAGCTTGACTATCCTCTTATTCACTTTAATTTTCGGGTAGGTAACGCTCTGTCACATCCTTATAGATACCATTAAAGTACTCCCTTTTTTTTGGTGCTGGTTAGTTCCTGAGCGAGCTAAGGCAGATTCAGAAAGGCATAATTGCTGTATAGTAGACAGGTGCCTGTGGGAAACTCAGAAGCAGGACCCGAGGACAAGAGCACTCTCACCTTCCGGCAGTTTCCGGCAACTGCTTTTCAGAAGCATTACTGCCTCAGATTGATGGAAATACCTTCGTTGCTTCAGACTTCTAAGATGGTAATGGCATTTTCTCTCTTTCCTTTCTGCCTCAGGCAAACTGGTTTCTTATGACACGAGCCTCTTGGAGAAGCCTAATTTACCTGTTGCGTTGTGAAGAATTATGAATATGGCAGTTGTATATGCAGAAGGGCTGAAACATACAAGGTAAGGTTGAAAACATCAAGGCATGTAAAAAGTGACAGCGTCACTGGGTAGAAGTTTGTTGTGGGAGCATTAAAATTAATTATTTGTGACTACAGTGGTACCTTGGTTCTTGAACTCAATCTGTTCTGGAAGTTGGTTCGACTTTCAAAACATTTGAAAACCAAGGCGCGGCTCCTGATTGGTTGATTGGAAACAATGCGGACTGCTGGAACGGACATTTGGCTTCCCAAAAATGTTCGTAAACCGGAACACTTACTTTTGGGTTTGCGGCTTTTGGGAGCCAATTTGTTCAGGAACCAAGATACCACTATACTCTGAACTTGGTACTTAATTGGGTGATGTCACTACCTTGGCCTTATTTGAAGGTTGTCCCCGAATTTAAAGAAATCTTAAAAGATTAACCTTACTGGTTGTTAGCCAGTACAGTCGTACCTTGGATCTCAAACGCCTTGGCTCCCGAACAAATCAGCTCCCGAAGGATTGAAAGCCGGAAGTGAGTGTTGCCTTGACATCTGATGGGAGGGTGTTCCACAGGGCGGGCCCCACTACTGAAAAGGCCTTCTGCCTAGTTCCCTGCAACTTACTTCTCACAGTGAGGGAACCGCCAGAAGGCCCTTGGAGCTGGACCTCTGTGTCCGGGCTGAATGATGGGGGTGAAGACGCTCCTTCAGGAATACTGGGCCGAGGCCGTTTAGGGCTTTAAAGATCAGCACCAACACTTTGAATTGTGCTTGGAATTATACTGGGAGCCAATGTAGGTCTTTCAGGACCGGTGCTTGTACTGCACAATTATTGTTACAGGTAGGTAGCCGTGTTGGTCTGAGTCGAAACAAAATTAAAAATTTCCTTCAGTAGCACCTTAAAAGACCAACTAAGTTTTTATTTTGGTATGAGCTTTCGTGTGCATGCACACTTCTTCAGATACACTGAAACAGATTCCACCAGACCCTTATGTATATTCAGAGGGTGGTGGTGGGGTGATGGGAATGGGTGATGGGCTGAGAGGGCACAATTATTACAACTGCAGGCTTTATGGTTTTAATGCCAGCTTTCTCTCTCTGCCTCATATTCCACTCCTGTTTTTTAACGTCCTGTCTGATGAAGATTTCTGAAGAACTTGAAAGCGTACTTGCCAATTTGTGACATTTTAGGTAAAGGTAAAGGGACCCCTGACCATTAGGTCCAGTCGTGACCGACTCTGGGTTTGCGCGCTCATCTCGCATTATTGGCCGAGGAAGCCGGCGTATAGTTTCCAGGTCATGTGGCCAGCATGACAAAGCCGCTTCTGGCAAACCAGAGCAACACATGGAAACGCCGTTTACCTTCCCGCTATAGCGGTTCCTATTTATCTACCTGCATTTTTGATGTGCTTTCGAACTGCTAGGTTGGCAGGAGCTGGGACCGAGCAACGGGAGCTCACCCCGTCACAGGGATTCGAACCGCCGACCTTCTGATCAGCAAGCCCTAGGCTCAGTGGTTTAGCCCACAGCGCCACCTGGGTCCTACTAAAAGTCTTGTCCGCTGCAGGTGACCCAGGCTGCCACCCCAAGCTTGCAAAAGACAAAATTTCTTGCAACATCTCTCCAAAACCCCTGAGGAATATTGTGAAGAAGCTATTACCACTTTAATGACTCATTTGCTTCCTTGAAACCCAACCCGTAAGCAAACCCTAAATGGCGACTCTAATGAAGGGGTGTATCTCATTGCTTTTCAAACGCCCCACCCTGCCTTGCCATAATATCTCCCCCCCAAAAAAACTAAGGTTCATTAATAACCTTCCTCATCCATCCTCAGCACAAGCTTCCCTTCTTGCTACATTGCAAAGGATCACTATGTGAGAGATGTGAGCAAATCCTCTTCTTAGAAGTGATTTGCAATTCATTTTGGCTTGGCCCGCAGATAGTAATTACTTTTGGCCATAGCTGACCTCGGCCCGGATTTGAGCAATAGATCTAGTTTATCCCAATTCTCCCCAAAGCCCAATACTAAACCCAAAGCATGGTTTCCACTAATTTCCAAGGGTTTCGTTCATTTGCTCCTCGGAATCATGCTTGCTAGCACCTCTCTAGGGGATAGAGCACATAGCTAAGTGCACATGGCAATGCTTGAGGAGAGTTCTGGTGTCTACATGCAGCGTTGCTGCCCTCTTCCTTCACCCTGCTCATAATTTTTCTCCTCTAATGTTGCTCCCTACCTCTACCCTTTTCCTGATCAATGTATGTATATCCATTATCTCCCCTTATCGAGCCATCAAGTCTTCTTTGAAACAGGGAAAACGCATTAGTTCTGCATGCCAAGGAATGCTTTCAGAAGGTCAGCCAGTATCTTCACCATAACGTCCCCCCCCCCGGCACCCCATCGAAATGACCTGCTGGCTTGCAAAGGTTAAGTGCAGATATCATGTTCAGGACCAGCCTGCTTCTGCAAGAATGCCCAGGGATATGGTTAGATGTTTCACTGTCTGAATAACCCTTTCCCAATTCTCCCTCCCTCTCCCCCATCCAACCCTGGTTTGTTTGTTTCGTAAAGATAGTTTGAAGAAACCCTTGTGCCATGTAAATGGGACAGCAAAACAATAATAATGCTTGAGGGCTATGCCTACAAGCACACATTTTCTGAAGCACTAAGCCGAATTAAAACTCAGTAATCCTTCTCCAAATATTGCAGCTGCAGTTCTCCAGCCCAAGCAATGTCTACAAAAATACTTAGCCCAGGGTGAGATGTTCATAAAAATGCATATATTAGTGGAAATGAAAAAGCATTATACTAGGGGAAACAGCTTTGCAAACACATTCATATCCATATGTTTATTTGGAGAAATCTGCACTAAAATGCTGATAAATTTCTACAAGGATTTTTGTTTAAATTGTTGGAGATATGTGGATAATTGAATTGTGGCCGTGTGAAATATTCCTGTTCTTGGAGTCACACCCTCATCCAGGATAATCCATTCTCCTTTCTCATCTGCTGGTTATTCTACCCCTCATGTCCCCCATCACCCCCCCCCAACCAATGGTTCAAGACAGCATTGTGCACTCATTGAGCATGCTCAGTCTTTGTGGGCTCTTTTTCAGCCCACAAGAGTATTTTTTCCTCATTTAGAAACACGTACTTCTGCAAACATTATCCTAAACCAGCCAATAACTACCCCTTTTCCAATGGAATTTGCCAGTGCTATTTTTCTAGAAAAAGGTGCTGGAACTCACCATGAACTCTTATAATAGCAATGGCACCCACCCGTGAGGTGCCAGAACTGAGTTCCGATGAGTTCTGGCTGAAAAAAGCCCCAGATATTGCCATTTGGGCTGCAAAAGGATCTGCACTCTGAGAATGAGCTGGCAGTTAATATGTTCAGGAAGGGTGCTAGCTCAGGGGCAGAGCATCTGCTTTGCATGCAGAAGGTCCCAGGCTCAAATCCCCCCCCCCCAAAAAAAATCTCCAAGTAGGGCCGGGACAGAATCCTGTCTGAAATCTTGGAGAACTGCTGACAGTCAATGTTGACAATACTGAGATTGATAGACCCAAAGGCTTGACTCTGTAGAAGGCAGCTTCCTATGCCTAAAACACTTCACATTTTTTCCACGCTGTAGAAGAACCCAATGCACCATTTTGTTTGAGACTAATTCTATTCTAAAGCCGCAGTACATCTGTATGAAGACCCTGACCTGTTTAATTCCTGCATGCCAGGCTGGTGTTGAAGGTACAACATTGCAGCGGGACCAGTAGAAAATGAAGAGGGGGGAGAGTTTCTATGCTTATTCTATCTGTTGTGATCCCTGGCACCACCTGCTGTGGACTGCCCTGCCTTCCAGCCTAAGAGGCCTGGTTGCCACTGCCCTGATGAATGTGATCCAATAGCAATTGGAAGTCCATAGAGTCTTGTGGAAAATACATTTTGATTTTTTTTTAAAGTTTTATTTTTGCACTTCCAGCCCACTTTCCCCCCCCCCCCCCGAGAAGCTCAAGGTGGCATACATAGTTCTCCTTCTCCCCACGTTGCCCTCTCAACAACCCTGTGAGGTAGGTTAGGCTGAGGCTGTGTGATTAGCTTGAGGTCATCCAGCAAGGTTCATGACTGAGTGGGGATTTGAACCCTCTCCTAGGCCTTAGTCCCAACCATGGCACCACAGTGGCCCTCTTAACTTTGTTGGGCTGGTATTTAGCCTTAGATGGAGCTTGCCACTCACTTTGGGCTGCATTCTCAAGCAGCCTGACTCTGAGAAGACCTGGTCCTGGTGTGGTGCAGGCCTCTACTGACCTCACACTGACTATTGGCTGTGCCTTGTTCAGAAGGTCTTTGGCCTCCCACAAGAGTAGCGCTGAGAGTAGGACGGGGATTGGGCACAGGTCAGAACGATTTTATGCTGAAAGAATTCCTGAGTGGATTTCAACATTCCCACCTCTACTTTATAAAAAGCAGCGCAATTGATTGCAATGCCTTGCGGTTTCAACCAGCCCACCGTCAGGAGATGAGGACGCAAAAAGGAGAGGGAAGGTCAATTGTGAGGGAAAGAAGGCCTGTTTTTGCAAAAAATGTACTTGTGCTTAAGGACAGCTTGCAAACCTCTGGATAAATGCCTCATTCCATGGATGTGGCATTTTAATCCTGCCTTTCAAAAATATGAATGTGTTTTCTATGGTTTGTTTTACGCTGGTATCGACACATATTTATTTGTTGTTGTAAGTTACTTTGAGTCACACTGGGTTTTTTTTAAAAAAAGGCAACTAATAAGCTCAATAAATAATAATAATAATAATAATAATAATAATAATAATTGATAAGTGGAGCAAACATGAGTAGCAAAAATAGAAGCTAAGTGACTACCTGGAAATATTTATATCTGTATTGAGATACAAACATATACACACACACATCTAAAATTATCTGCATACACCTAAAGATCTGCTGGCTCTGATGACAGTTAGCATTCTAAATACAGTAGTAAACATCTCCCGCACAAGCTCCATTAATTACAGCATTAGGGATCGACGTAAGTGAGGGCGATACATGACCCACTTACTCCCTTTCCCCCCCTCCCGCTCCACGTTGTGCTGTAACGTGACTTTCCCGCAGTGTTGTTGATGTTATGGTGAGCACACGTGTCTGTGACGTGAAGGTAAACCTCTCGCGGATGGGACAGATTGTCCCTGTCCAATCTGCCGCCTTCCGTGTCGCTCGTTTCTTCAAGCAGGCAGATGGGGTCAGCAGCACTGTTTGCTGCTTTCCTCTGATGTGGAACAGAAAATGGAAGAGGGTGCATGAGGGAGAGAGAGAGGGTGTCATGCGCAAACAAGTTTAAATACTCTTCGGCCTATTAGTGCACATGTCTTTGCTGATAGATAGCTGCTGTGTTTTCTTTTGTTGTCTGCATTCTCATTTGCTTCTGTAGTGTGATGGTTGACAGCTACTTTTTAAAAAGGGTGGTGGTGGTCAGGGAGGAGTTGACGTTCATAGCCTGTGGAGCAAATGGCTTAAAAACCAAAACAAAACACTTGGCTGTTGTGGGCCAAGTGTGTGTTTGGGGAGCATCTGAGGCTCCAGCGCTTTTGAAGCTGAGCAATTTTGAGACTCAGCTGTCATTATGAGAGGGAGAAGAACACCACTTTCTCTGCATCACTTTGTAAACCTCGTATCACGTCCCTCTCCTCTTAGCTGTCTTTCTCTCTGTAAGGAAGGTGCTCCAGACCCCCAATGATTTTGGTTGCGGTTTTCTGCAGGTCTATGGATTTGGAGCCCCGTGATTATGCAGAACATATGAATAATACTCTTTTGCACAGTGCCATCAGTGTAGATATAATCTACCACTGAGCTTTGACCCTTCCCTGTATGAACTTTTTATGTGATAGGCACTTTAGTGATCAGTAAGCTTGAACCCTGGCTTGCCTTGGAATGAAGCTCTTTCTCTCCTCCCTTCCAACAAGAAGGGAAGTAATATGGCGGAGTCCAAGCAAATTAGACTCGGTTTGGACCCCTGGCATGGTTGCACGGGAAGAGGAAAGGAGTTTGATTTTTCTTTGTCTGAGATGCAAATCCGAGCCAGAGAAGAATGATAGAATTGCCACACTCTCTTTGTAGCGAGTGCTATGAGATTCTGTGAATCAGGCCCAGCCAGCATGGCCAAAGACTAGGGACGATGGGAGTTGTAGTGCAAAACATCAGGAGGGCGCCAGTTTGGCTACCCCTGTCCTAGTACATTAGCAAGTGGGGTTGGCAACCTTCTGCACACTTGCCTGTGTGTGTGTTCAGTGTGTGGTTGGGGAGGGGAAGGATTGGTCTCTGCCCATCAAGATTTTAAGTAATTTAATACCCCCAATGGTGCCATGTCTCATTATACAGCAGAAGTCACACGAATGGGATGGGACCACGAGCACAAAGCCAACCTAATTCCTCATCCCATTTTATCTTTTTGGACGAGTGTTTGTGGTCGCTGAAGCATGGATGATGGCCTTTTGCAGAAGGGTCTTTTCAGCAAGATAAATATCGCATCTTGTTATTTATTTATTTCCTTTCCCAGCATGACCAATCCCAATGCACAATTCTGCCACCCGGATGCTAATCGTTCTTGGGAGACTATTAAAAAAGACAAAACCAACCCTAAAAAGGAGCGGAATACATGACGGCAAGGGTCTCTGTTCTCAGTAGGCAGCTGGCCCTTCCGGTTTCCAGCCCTGCCTGTCTTCCCCCTCCCACCCCCATTTTTATCTTTCTCATCTCTCAAACCCCTTTTGTGTGCCCCGTTTCGTCTGCCCATTGCATAGCAGGACACCAGAGGTAAACAATTTGTAATGAACACATCCTGACCACCGGCCCCCAGGAGCACCTGCCAACCCTGGGGAGGGGGGGTTGAATGAGGAAGCTCATTTGTGTGGCCTTGTTTAATTCCCCTATATGTTATAATCTCCAGGACCATCTGTGTCCCTGCCTAGGCTGGGGAGGCCAAAAAGCTCTTGGGATTTATTCCAGAAGGTGGACTTCGAGAGGGCTGTTTATTCACTGGCTGCCCAGATAACATCCCCAGGTCAGAGGAGGACAGTTTTGTTTGCTTTTTGAAAGAGCCGCTGAGCCGGCTCTCATCCAGGCAGGGAGCCTGGTGCTCAGCAAAGCATCAGGAAAGAGAGAGAGAGAGAGAGAGAGAGAGAGAGAGATGAGGCTTAAACCAAGAGAGAGAGAGAGAGAGGATGTTTTCCATGGTCCTTCCCCACTGCTGTGCACTAATGTCTTTTGTCTTCAGTGTATTCATTACTCTAAAGCTGGACTGAGTTCTTTCTATCTAAGCAGAGCCTCTGTATCCAGGGAAGGTTCGCCATCTAATGCCAGTTGCCGGGCAGAAAAGCAGGAGAAAGCTAAAATTCTATGATTATTTGATAGTGATGTAAACCAGCAGGGCTCTTCTTATCTTGGGGTGTGTTAGTCCTTGCTCCTTTTAAAGGAGGAGTGGAGAACTTCAGGCCGTGTGGGGCCCAATGTGAACCCCCCGGGTCTCTTCATCCAGCCCTTGGGGCACTCTGCAGACCTGAAGAAGTATGGAAGAAGATTCTGTCCTGGGCATCTTACCCTGTAGTATTGTTGGCAGAATTGGGCTGCTAGTGTGTCTGCGAGACTGGTGACTGGGAGTAGCCGCAGCGACCAAATATAAACTGCTCCTAAAGAGATCGACATTGGCTCCCAGTACATTTCTGAGCACAATGCAAAGGCTTAGTGCTGGCCTTTAAAGCCCTAAACCAGGCATCCCCAAACTTTGGCCCTCCAGATGTTTTGGACTACAATTCCCATCTTCCCTGACCACTGGTCCTGTTAGCTAGGGATCATGGGAGTTGTAGGCCAAAACATCTGGAGGGCCGCAGTTTGGGGATGCCTGCCCTAAACGGTCTCAGCCTTGTATACCTGAAGGAGTGTCTCCACTCCCATTGTTCAGCCTGGACACTAAGGTACAGCTCCAAGGCCCTCTTTGCAAGAAGTGAAGTTACAGGGAACCAGGCAGAGGGCCTTCTCGGTAGTGGTGCCCGCTCTGTGGAACGCCTTCCTGGCAGATGTCAAAGAGATAAAACAATTACACGACTTTCCAATGACATCTGAAGGCAGGCCTGTATCAGGAAGCTTTTAATGTGTGGTGTTCTGTTGTGTTGTTGGGGTTGTTGCTGTGTTTCTGCATATTATGTTAGAAGTTTCCCCAGAGTGGCTGGCACACAAAAAAATTATCACCATCATCTTCAGTGGCTCTTGTAATTTCTTAGTGGTTTCAGCTTGTATTATCTGTTGCATATGTTTCTAGCAATACAGTGGTACCTTGGTTCTCAAACTTAATCCATTCCAGAGTCCGTTCGACTCCCAAAACCATTTGAAAACCAAGGTGTGGCTTCTGATTGGCTGCAGGAACTTCCTGCACTCAAGCAGAAGCCACATTGGACGTTCGGCTTCCGAAAAATGTTCGCAAACACTTACTTCTGGGTTTGTGGTGTTCGGGAGCTGATTTGTTTGACAACTAAGCCATTTGAGAACCAAGGTACCACTGTATCACTTTTACTTGGCTTAGTCCTTAGCCCTCTGCTCCTGGATAGTCCCTTGGCTGTGATTTGCATTTTGCACATGACTGTTTGCTGGCTTCCTCCCACATGGCAACTCAGGCTACTGACCAGATCCCAACTATGGAGGTAGCAGGTGCAAGACAAATGAGCCTAATCACGTCTCCAAGCTCACTTAGACTCCCCATCCATCTCCTGCGATGGCAGACAAAGGAAGGCCAAAGAGACCATAACCTTGATTCTGGTAGTCATAGAGCTAGATTAGATACATTGCCATTGTCTGGATACAGGTTACTTTGATGATGATGCTCACTCACCCCCCCCCCCCCCGGGCAGTCTCCTGCAAGGGGGTAGAAGCAGACAGCTGCTCACAGAAAACTATTGGGGGGGGGAAATACCCAGGACATTGGTGTAGCTGTGTTTGTCTTTCCTCACCGGGAAAAGAGTGAAGCAAAGTCAAGATTTCATCCTCTTTCTCACTTTGTGAATTGATGTTAGGGAATCGCTTTTGCAAGCTCATGCCCTTCTTCAGGCAAAAGCATCCGATGAAACTTCCATAATGAACTGGAAGACAGACAATGTTTTGTAGCTCTAAGGTGATGTGCAGTGCCTTAGTTTGGAGATAAGACGAGTAAGAGGCAAAATGACAGAAGATTGTAAAAATTATTCATGATACGGAGAAAGTAGGTAGAGGAAAGTTCTCCTCCTCCTTTCATAATGCTAGATCTCGTGTGCACCCAGTGACACTGAAGATTCAGAACAGATAAAAAGAAAGTCTTCCTTTGTGCACAACATAGTTAAACTGTGGAACTAAAGTTAAACACCGTGTTTCTCATAAAATAAGACGTACCTATAAAATAAGCCATGGCAGGATTTTCATGCGTTGAAAAAATATAAGACATACCCCGAAAATAAGCCGTAGTGCTAGGTGCAGTTCTGGAGGGCGCCAAGGAAGAGGAAGAGGCCTGTCGGGTTGGGGCCCGGAACCGGATGCTGCCACTGCTGCAGCCCCACCAAAACACCCAGCAGCGCGCACTGAGTGGAGCCCCGAGCCAGCGGGACCCAGCAATGCCCAGCAGCGCACGCCAAGTGGAGCCCCGAACCAGCGGGACCCAGCAGTGCTCTGTAGCACTTTGAATCCTCCTCCTGCTGTGGCTCGGGGTGCTCTGCGTGGCGCTGAGCCATGGCAGGAAGAGGAGGATACTTGCTAGGTCAGCGCTGCGCGGAGCGAGTCCACCGAGTGACCCAAGCCAGCGGACCCTGCTGCTAAAGCGTTGACAAAGTGCCGAGTAGCGCTGCGCGGAGCGCCCTGGGCCTCCGGGAGCTGGCAGCAGGAGGAGGACGCCTGTCGGGTCAGCGGCCAGCGGGACCCAGCAGCAGCAACGCCGGCCGCGGCAGGAGGAGTACCATACAGTACTTAAAAAAAAAATTTTTACAATGAAGTAAAATAAATATAAGATGGTGTCTTATTTTAGGAGAAACACAGCAGAAACAACCTGGTGTGTTTACTTGTCACCGCCTTTTGTGTGTAGGATTTGGTATGATCAGCTGGCTTGCAGTGTTAATTTAATTAAAAAGTATGGTTTTTTTTGGTAAAAAATAAATTTTAAAAATCCACTAGAGGGCTCAGTCAGAACCCATTAAGAGTTTGAGCTGGACAGATTCAGACCACCAATTCCCCCATCCCAACAAGGTTTCCCTTACGTAACTGATCCAGGCTTAGACCCAGCAAGAAGCGAAGCATGGCAGCCGATCAGCTCCCCCCTAGCCTCCAGATTCCAGCATCGTATTTTCTCCTCTCCCAAACTCTGCTGGATTCTCTGTCATTTCCTCGCTCTCCTTGATTTTTCGGTTGTGAAAATCGGATCCATATGCGAGATTACCACCCAGAGCTTCCCGTAAACCCTCATTGCTGAGATTAAAAAACAACAACAAAAAACAAGGAACACTCATCCTGGCCATATGCAGGATGTTTGGAGCGTCTGTGTTTTAAATAACACATGGCTGGTTTTTAAACCTTCCTTCCCACCCATCCTCGCTCTTTTTAATTATAAATATACGTCTGAAAAGAGTCCGGAATGAATCTCTGGCTGGTTGAGTTGCTTTTTGCTCTGCAGGAAGTCTTAAGGAACAACTTCTGCTAGACATTAGGGGGAAATAAAGTAAATCTGTAGGTATGAACTCTCTCACCTTTGTGGATTAAGGTCACTTGTACGTACAGCTGTTTTTGAAAGCTACGTTGCCTGGCTAATCAATATGTTGCCTCTCTCGCTCTTTTCCATGTGTTGCTCTCTGATGGATTCTGCTGGCTCACCTACGGGCTCCCTCTGATTGGCTCCTCTTTTGGTGAGTATGTGCTTCATTACATTGCTAATAAGCGGAAATGGTCCTTCCAGATGCGGATGGGTTTCCCCTTTTATTTTCTGATTTAGTTCTCATTTTATCCTACAGCATTTCCCTTCTAATGCAATTGAATGACTGATTTTCTAAAAAAATTGGACTCGTTTTTGCAAAATGGAGAATGATGGAAGTCAAATGCTTGAGAGAGGGTTTTAGATGGTAGTGAGTTGTTTGGCTACAATGGATGGCTTTTTCTTTGGATTCTTTCCCCTGTTTGCCTTTTTGAATGGAAGAAGTATATTTAGCCTTCATTAAAAAGCCAGATTAATTTTCAGTCTCTTATTTGCATCCCGGGTGTTTACAAAAAAAAAAAAAACCTCAAGAAAAAAAGGGTGAATCAGTTGCTGTATTTATTTATTTTTTATATAGGAGATTCTCCTGTAAGAACTTGGAGGAAGAGAGAGAGTAACTTCTCAGATGTTCTTGTTCGTTTAATGGCTCTTAAAAAGAGAGTAGAGAAATCAATGAAGGATAAGCCTGCCAGTGATTACTAGTCACTAGTAGGGATGTTTTGCCCTATGTTTCTTACACGCAGTACTGTTTCCATTCCACTGCAGTTTGTATTCTGCCCAGAACTATGTTATTGGTCTCAATGTCCGCATTGGCAAAATCACATAACTTACACTGTTGCTTGAATTATGTTGTCATTACATTGTTCCACCTCATTCATTTCAAAGCAAAGGGAACACAATGCAAATGACGGGGGTGGGGAGATAGAACAACGTAATCAATTGCGTATTGTTTGCAGACTGAAAGCAAAAACAGTCAGCGAATGCCGATTGTGTTCACTGGATCGATATGTATTCCTGGTGTGGGATGAATAAGTGAAGGAACAATTGGGACACTTGAAGCACACTCCTGCTCATTCATTAGAAAGCGGGGTTGGCATTTGGCTCCTTTCAAATTCCGGTCCCAAATGCTGCTTTGTTGCTGGGATTGACCCCCCAGCACTCTCAAGTGCTGTTGATTCTCCCCCAAAAGGAGTTCATAGTTGGTGCCAATTAGATGATCAGGGAGGGACGCTGGTGACGCTGTGGGTTAAACTACAGAGCCTAGAGCTTGCCGATCAGAAGGTCGGCGGTTCGAATCCCCACGACGGGGTGAGCTCCCTAGCAGTTCGAAAGCACGTCAAAGTGCAAGTATATAAATAGGTATCGCTACAGCGGGAAAGTAAACAGCATTTCTGTGTGCTGCTCTGGTTTGCCAGAAGCGGCTTTGTCATGCTGGCCACATGACCTGGAAGCTGTACACCGGCTCCCTCGGCCAATACTGTGAGATGAGCGCCGCAACCCCAGAGTTGGTCATGACTGGACCTAATGGTCAGGGGTCCCTTTACCTTTACCTAGATGATCAGTTCCAACTGCAAGCCCCGCTGGGATTGGCTGAACTTGAGGGTTCCCTGGCCTGACTGGAAGCCCCATTTGAAGGGTATCTTCCCTTTCCTTTTGATGAAAGCCCCTGTCCCTTTGAAGTTGGATCACCTGCTGCCATGGTGGTATCATGTGATTGACAGGTGGGAGGCCCCAGCCACCTATTAAAGGGGCCCATAGTGGGACCAGGAGATGCTGATGATCTAGCCCACTGGCAGATGCTGCTCTCCACCCGACCCAAGTTTCCCTGGGTCTTGGGTCAACTTTCTCTGTATACCCTGTTTCTCATATTTTAAGACATACCCATAAAATAAACCATAGCAGGATTTTTAAGCATTCAAGGAATATAAGCCATACCCCAAAAGTAAGACATAGTGATAGGCGCAGCAGCAATGCCGGCCGCAGCAGGAGGAGGAGGGAAAAAATAAGACATCCCTTGAAAATAAGCCATAGTGTGTTTTTTTGAGGAAAAAATAAATATAAGACATGTCTTATAATATGAGAAACACGGTACATAGTACATTCTAAACTGCACGTTGTGGAAAAGGGGCAAATTCCAGCATTTAAAAGGCTTGCTACAAACCTTTCTATGCTTGTTTGGGAATCAGAGTTTTAGCTGGAGCAGTGGACAGCCATTATTCATTGATGAATGTTGTAAGGCTTTACTGCTGGCCAGTACGCAAGATAATTAGAAGAAGACTAAATGCTAGCCTGTTAATGATGGGAGTGGGAAAACATGTGATATGCTTGTTTCACTGGAACTGAGCTTTGCTGATGGAAGATTTGTTAGCTAACTTATGTTGCCTTTTCACCTTCATTTACATATCTTCATTGTTGTCAGTCTCTGATGGGCTAGGCTCTGTTGGAAAAGTTCCGTTCAGCTTAAAATTTGGAGGGTAGTGTGTGTATGAATAGTCTTGCAACAGCTCTGGTATGGTTCAGAGGGCATAATCTGCTTGAACTCAAGAAGAAGCATTTGGTATTGCACTGTTACTGAAAGTTGCAGCCTTGTGCACACAGCAAATGAAGGATTTGTCAGGTCAATATGAAAGTGTAAGTGATCATTGTCTTACACCCCCTGTTCGGGAGCTTGGGCCAAAACTAAGCTCTTGCAAATCCCATTGATTTTAATGTGAGATGACTTAGTTTTCTTTAAGTTATCAACATGCCGATTAAAAAAAAAAGAATAAGCCCACATGAGGTGACTTTTACACACACCCACACCCACACACCCACACCCACCCACACCATAATAAATAGCTTAAAAAAGAGATCAATTGCTAGTTGGGGCTGGTTGGGAGGCCAGCCTCTGATTTAAAAGCTGCTCGCCAGGTGGTCTATGACCACTGCCTCAGACAGCATTGCTAGTTGCAGACCATGTTTCCTTTGCACAGTGTGCAAGATCCCACATATTCTTTCTGGTCATACTAGGTGCAGGTTCATGCATGAGATGCCGGACCCTTGAGATCCCTTCCCACTATTTGGTTTTGGTGACCTGTAAGTGCCTGGTCTTCTCAGGAGCAGCGGAATCATTTGTGAACAAGAGTGTTGACATTTGCCCAGGCTTTTCCTTGGGAGCTGTTTACTTCCAGTAAAGAGACAGCTGAAATCATCTTTCTCAAAGTGTGAAACAGCGTTGCCTCCGGGGGGAAACATGCCTTTCCTTTTTGCTTTTCACCAGTTTGATGAACCTGATAGATTTGAAGAGAAGGGGTGGGGTGGGGGAAAGCAGTCAGTTAAACAACAAGAAAAAAAATGCCAGAAAGATAGTAGGGGGACTCTGCTGGGGGTTAGACACCAGGGAGAGCTGTGACAGCTTTGAATTGGCTTAACATACTGGGAAAGGCTCCATAGGTTCATTCTGTACATCTTGATATAAAGATGTTATAGTTATGCAAACCCTGATCCACAGTGCCTGCTGCTAACCATCTTAATTATGTGCTCGCCAGAGGAAATAAGTGGGGCACAGAGGAGTATTTTGCCCTGGTAGGAACTGCAAAGCATTTTCTTGTATCTCTTCTACCATCAGCTACCAATGTCAGTCTTTAAGGCTCTCCTCTGGGGTCTGCAATTTTCCGTGGTTGGTCTTTGAATGTAAATGGCAGTGGTTATTTATAGCCTCAGAATAAAATCCCTTTGCTTTTCATGTTCCAGACCACAAGAGGCAGCCAGATTCAATTCTCATTATTTTGTCATGAGCTCTGCAGTACTCCCCCTCCCCTCCCCACGAAAAAAAATCCCAGCTTCCAAAGAAACATTCTAGGTTACAGAGCTTATTTTGTTGATACTGTGGAAACAAAAGACCTTAAAAGCAAATCTGAAAACACTTTCATTTTCCACGAAGTAAACACAAACAAATAAATGAGGCAAACATTATGACTAAGGTGGATTTGTTTCTTTATGTATATTATTATTATTCTTGCATGGAAGCAAGCACTGGTATAAGCTAGCTACAATTTAATTTTCAGGGATTTAGCAAGTCGTGCATCTGTCTGTTTGGTGTGTCGTCAAAGCGCCTTTTCACCATTCTAAAATTATTGTCCACCCTTACCCTTAAGGCTGGAAGGAGAGTTGAGAGGGGAGCTGTGAATAAAAGAAAAAATGCAAAGAGCTCTCTTCTTACAGGATTACAACATACTTTGAATTCAAAATTAATTTTTCAAATTTCTGTGTCTATTTCCCCCCCTCTAAATACTGTGGTAGCTTCAGGTTACAGACTCCGCTAACCCGGAAGTAGTACCTCAGGTTAAGAACTTTGCTTCAGGATGAGAACAGAAATCGTGTGGTGGCGGCGGAAGAGGGAGGCCCCATTAGCTAAAGTGGTACCTCAGGTTAAGAACTGTTTCAGGTTAAGAACGGAACTCCAGAACGAATTAAGTTCTTAACCTGAGGTACCACTGTACAAAATAATGTGTTCAGAGCCAGTGTAGTGCAGTGGTTAGAGTGCTAGACTCAAATTTGAATCCCTGCTCCACCGTAAAGTTTACTGGGGTTGCAGTCCTGTACCTCACAAACGTAGAATATCTGAAGAAGTGTACATGCACACGAAAGCTCATACCTATGACAAACTTAGTTGGTCTCTAAGGTGCTACTGGAAGGATTTATTTTATTTTATTTTACTACGTCAGACCAACACGCTACCTACCTGTAACTAATGCCTTTTATGTAATGGTTGTACTGTATAGATATGCAGTTGCTCCGAAGTGCATTCTGCTTTGGGCTTTTTCATTTTTACCAAACCGTCTGTTAGAGGGAGGGGTGGATGTATGTGGCAAACATTGGTGTCTGTGTCTGTGTCTGTGTCTGTTAAATATCTCTGAGGCATATTCAGGTCTCTTTGAGCTTATACATGTTGGTGAAGCAAAATGTGGCCTAAGCATTGAACAGCTGTCACTATTTTTACCCCCGAACTGTTAACTCTGGTATGAAAGAGAAGCCGCTTTATAAATATAAGAACAAAATTCTGATTAAAACAATGATTCTGAACTTCAGAGGTATACATCTTTATTCTCTGAAATATTTATCCTACCGCTGCACTGCCCTAGATCTTGTCTATGTTTTCTGTCTTTAAAATCCCCTCGGTAGTAGCATGCCCCTTTTCTCGCGCATTGTTTCTTTCTGAACTAATAAACTTAATCGATCTCTTTGCTTGACTGCTCTTTCTTTCACTATAATCCTTTCACCTCTCTATCCTCTTAACTGTTAGCCTAGGAGGGAATCACGGCTCTAATCATGTCATTTCAACCCCTCTCTTAATGACCAATGTTTGTTTTTGTGCTAGATGACAAGTTGAAAGAAACTGGGATTCAAGTAGCTACGCCTCCTCAAATGGCATCCATTCAAGAAACTGTCAAGCACTGAATCTGTTTAATATAGCCAAATGTCTTTATTTTAGGAAATCTTTATAGTAGGCCGCCTTTATTAATATGCATGACCAGAAACATTTTCCCTCTCTCCATAAAAGGCCTTTAGCACATGGGGGGCTGCATCTGTGTGTCTTTTAGCCACAGGAGCAGCCTATTGTCGCCAGCTTACATCTCCTGCAGTGCTGTCTGCACCATGAGCCCCAAGAGAGGAGAGAAAATGTTTTGAAATTCCCTGAATGCAGATTTGCAGCCAGCTGGCTTCGACACCCAAATGACGGTGAAAATGGTGACTTTTCTGAGTTTGAATGGAGAAGGCTATTTTGATTTCCTTTCCTTTTTAGAAACGCCCCCCCCCCAAAAAAAACAATAATTAGAAGGCAATACGGTTATTTGTATTTATTGGAGGAAAGGCTTCGCTAAATTGTTAGGAATCTAAAATAGAACATAGGCAAAAGTTGTATCCATACTCTGTGACTCCTACTAAAACTCTATTTCAATATTTCTACTGAAGCAATTACAGTGACAAATAATGAAAAGGGGGAAAATAGCAAACTTAAAAATTACTATAAATTCAGCAACTTATCAGTCGCTTACAGCAGCAGTGGCCAAATACTAAAATTGCCTTTTGGAAGAGATGCACCTTAGACGCCTGTCAGGAAAAAAAAAGCAGAGCAAAGATAGGCTCAGATGGACTTACCTTAGAGTAGGGGTAGTCAATGTGGTGCTCTCCATATGTTTTTGGGCTCCAACTTATATCAGCCCCCGCCAGCATGGCCAATGGAGAGAGATAATGGGAATTGTAGTCCTACATCATCTGGAGGTCCCATGTTGGCTACTCTTGTCTTAGCAGGGCATTCCACAATCTTGGTGCCATAACCAAAAAGGCCCTGTCCCTCATGTTCACTTCCTATGCTTCTGGTGGTAGTGGAGACTTACAACAAAACCTCATAGGTTGATCTCAGTGCTCTGGTAAGGTCCTATAGCTGGAGGAAATCATCTGAATACACTATGTACTTGAATATATTATCTTGGTTTATGTATTAAGCTAATTATACTTAGGTATCTAGGGACCCAGGTGGCGCTGTGGGTTAAATCACAGAGTCTAGGACTTGCTGATCAGAAGGTCGGTGGTTCGAATCCCTGCAACGGGGTGAGCTCCTGTTGCTCGATACCTCCTCCTGCCCACCTAGCAGTTCGAAAGCACATCAAAGTGCAAGTACATAAATAGTGACTGCTCTGGTGGGAAGGTAAATGGCGTTTCCGTGCACTGCTCTGGTTCGCCAGAAGCAGCTTTGTCATGCTGGCCACATGACCCGGAAGCTGTCTGTGGACAAATGCCGGCTCCCTCGGCCTATAGAGCGAGATGAGCGCCGCAACCCCAGAGTCGGACACGACTGGACCTGATGGTCAGGGGCCCCTTTACCTTTACCTTTACCTTTTGTGATGGCACCTTAAAGAAGTTCATTCCCTTAAAACAAAAGGGTAGATCTAATGCCAGAGACAGTTCATTCCAGAACTTGCCTGCCAAGTCATACTGCACTGTGGCCTTGTGCCTAACATTTTAGGACAGCGTAGAAAAGCAGCGTCCAGTCCTTCCTCTCCTCTTCACTGACATTTACACCAGCACCTGAACACCTCTTACTTAAGCAGCATGCCCACAAGCACAGGTATGTAAAATCTACTCAGGTAAGTTAACTGTAACTCTTAATTTAGCGGGGATATTTTCCCCATGTGTAAGAAAAGACCAAGCAACAAATGTGCTTTAAGGTAGAAGAGAAATTCATATTATCCATCAGATAATAGTTAGTGGGTTAATGTTCTTCTTAAAAACGTCTTTGTGTGTTCTTCAGTGACTCTTCCCCGAAAAATCATCAGTGTGCTGATGTTGCCACAATATAGTATAGTATGCTGTAATGGTTAGAGTAGTCTAGTTATGATTCAGAAAACCTGGGTTCAAATCCATTAAGCTCAGTTCCTTGAAGTTCTTGGGCTACCAAACACTCTCTCAAGCCCAGACTATCTCTCTGATCAACTTACTGGGAGGTAAGGTGGGATAAATATGCAACTGAATAAATACATTTGTCTGGCCCAATATCTCTACCAGCCACATTTGCATGTAACACTATACCAGACTATGACTTAGCACAAAAATGCTGTCTTCCCAGGGAAGACATCACAGCCACTTTGCTCCTCTCTGGTCCTTTTAGCTCAGCAGGTTTGTTCTTGGCTATAAGCCTACTTGGTTAAGTAGGAAATAGGTTAGCCATGATCCAGGATTCAGATGACACACTAAGTAAGCCAAACCTTATGTCTATCTCATTTCTAAATGAAGACTTCCTAATTCATAGCTCGGGCTTTTAATCCAAGTGTGTGTAGGACTAAAAGCTCTGTAAGAGACTGCTTCATTTGGCAGTACTTTTAAGCAGTCTGTAATATATACCTGCTATCAACAGAAATTGAGAAGCAGCCCTAAAAGATAGATACTGGATTTAGCTGTGAAGGGAATTGTTTGTTTATTTTATTACATTTTATATATCACCTTCCTTCCTCCAATGAGCTCAAGGGTTGAGTGAGTTGACCGCAATCAAAGCATTTCAGACAAGGCCATTGCCAATAGCTAATGAAGCTTTTGGTTCCTCTTATTAAAATTATTGTTCCAAGCACAAAGACATATACAATGTTCTCAAAACACTGTATAAGTGCCCTGATATTATAGGAGATGGCAGTATAAAAAAGCATATATAAATGAAGCAAGCAGAAATGCAACTAATCCACCTTAGCCTGTATGCAACTAATCCGCTCAGACTAAAAATCATAGTTTGCTGAAGAACTATGAAATTTACAACATCTTGTGTTAACTGCTATGCTTGTTTCCAGGGCACCAACTTATGTTTTCCTTTATGATACTGAAGATAAATGTTACTAAAAATTAAATAGAAGAGCAATGTCTGTAATCTTACTGTAAAGTTTAGGAAATATTGTTTGACCAAAGTGAAACATCCATCCCTGGTCTTGAATGACAAATAGTACCAGGGGACAGAATTGTACTCCAATTGATAATCCAGTAGATTATCCTTGTAATAGATAATATATTCAAATTTAATTTATCTTGGTTGTGAGAAGATATTGCCAGTCTTAGCATGATTAGGTATGTAAGGATTTTGGAGAGAAGTGGGAAATCTTTCTCTATAGTATTCATTTATTTAAAAGTATTTCTGGGCCACCTTTCAGGGAAAAGCCTCATGAAGGTGGATTCCTAAGTAATTTGACGTGCTTTCAAAGCAGTTTGACGTGCTTTCAAACTGCTAGGTGGGCAGGAGCAGGGACCAAGCAACGGGAGCTCACCCCATCGCGGGGATTCAAACCGCCGACCTTCTGATTGGCAAGCCCTAGGCTCTGTGGTTTAACCCACAGCACCACCTGTGTCTCTTCGGAAATAAGGGTTTGAAGATGTTGTATCTCACTTTTCTCCACCGAACAGATGTAGCAGAATTGCTTCACATTCTGGTACTGTAGTAGTTTGAAATAAGGCGGAAATAAGGTGTACATAAGGAACAATCCCAAATTGTTAAGCACTTGCCCTGGTCTTCACTTGTCAGGATTCTGCCCTGGATATATGCTTTCATTCAAAACAAAGATTTGGTAGGAACTGTTCCTCATTCAAAGGCTCCTTCTTCTTACGAGTTCCTTCTTCAGATCTGAGTTGAGCAATTTGGTGTTTCCTTCAGGGGTTAGGTTTTAAAAATATGCGCAAGACGAACTTAAAAGTTATGATTCAGACCATGTTGGTCTGATACAGTCAAAATAAACAAATTAAAAACTTGTGACAATTTTTAATTTTATTTATTTATTAAAAGATATGGTATGGGGACAATACTTCCGGATTTTGTTACTTGCTATTAGTGGTGGTATCAATGTGCATGGCTTTGTAGAAAAAGATAGGTCCTTGCCTCAAGGAGCTTACAAATAAACGTCCAGGAGGTATCTCCTCCTCTTACAATAAATAAATGCCGAGGCAGTCACCTGTCAAGTTTCTGTCAGAGGAGTCTTGTTGGATTAGAAAGGCCCATCTCCATTTAGACCGCTTCTGTTTCCATAGTGGTATGCCTCTGAGAAGTCTCTGAGATGAGCAAAGGGAGGCAGTACAAGGTAGCACCACTACTCGGAAGCAGTACCTGTTCCCCCATTGCCACTAAGGTGGCAAAGGCCTGACTTCACAGAGGACAGTACTCTATCTGAAAGGCTGTCTGCCCAAGTTGGTTTAAAGTATCATAAGAAGGGAGAACATCGGTCTTGAAGTTGCCCATCAATGGCAGCATGTGAACAACAGATGGTACAGGCAACAGCCGATTTACACCAGTCCAATTGGTGCATGGCTCTCCCTGCACAGATTGTGGCGACCCAGAAGTGTCAGGAAAAGGGGGCAGAATGGGGGGTAATGGGGCGGAGCGGTCTTATGTGCAACCTCTGCACAAATCGCAGATTGCCTGTAGACACCCTGGTCACCTGGTCACAGTCTTTCCTACAGTGGTGAGGTGTACCTCTAAATTTGCTCCTATGCATACAAATCAGCACATGCAACGTTTATGCAAATCTGTGTATTCTTTGTTGATGCGTAAGTAGTCATAATCCCTGCCAGTCACAAACACTTTAGGGAAGAAGTATCCTTTATCTCAATCTCTGGCAGCTGTGGCCCTCTCCAACGTGTTTGGGGGTAGGAGTTGATCTGGAAAAAGAAAGTTTGACCCTGCCTTTAGCTCTCACAAATTAGCGTTATAATTTATATAATGCATCTGGTGCTTTTACAATGTACATCGTTGACAGGTTTCTACCCAAAGGGTTTATTTCCCCCATCTTGTCCCAGCCTCTTTCTTTTGTGTTGTGCCTTTTAGATTGTGTGCCTGAGGGCAGAGACTATCTTATTTTAATGATTTTTCTAAGCCACTCTGGGAGCCTTCTTCAGCCAAGGAGCAGGGTAAAAATACTAAAAATAAGTAAACACATCTAAAAATAGACACAGGGAAAAGATAAAGGGAGAAAAATGGAGGTAAGGGTAAACAGGGGGCAGATGTGTGATAATTGTGATTATAAGTACTTTAGCTTAGTCACAAGAGGTTAATGCATTGATCAAAAGGCTTCCTGGAAAAAGGTGTATTTGGCAGAGGAATTTGGGGAAAGTAAGAGTGGTGATCACACCATGGGGAACAGTTCCATGTATAAGGACATCAAGTTCCTGGCTTGGGGAAGCTTGACCACTGTTGCCCATGCATTGGTAATGGCATGATTGGGTAACTGCAGTGTGCTGTTTAGAGGCTACCTTTGGGGTTCATCTGGAGCAGGGGTCAGCAAACCTTTTCAGCAAAGGGCCGGTCCACTGTCCCTCAGACCTTGTGGGGGGGGGCGGACTTTTTTTTTGGGGGGGGGTTGTGAACGCATTCCTATGCCCCACAAATAACCCAGAGATGCATTTTAAATAAAAGCACACATTCTACTCATGTAAAAACACGTTGATTCCCGGACTGTCCGCTGGCTGGATTTAGAAGGCAATTGGGCCGGATCTGGCCCCTGGGCCTTAGTTTGCCTACCCATAGTCTGGAGGCTGTGGCTGGTGCAGAATGTGGTGGTTAGGTTGCTTGTGGAGGCAAATTATCACCCACATATAACACCTTACTATCAGGATTTGCACTGATTGCCAATCTGCTACCAGGCCAAGGTCATTGTGTTGGTAACTAACATATCAATGCCCTCGATAATTCAGGACCAAGTTACATGAGAGAACGCCTTGCTCTTTTTATGTCCGCTAGATCCCTGGGGTCTGTGGGGAAGATTATCCTGCAAGTTCCAAAGATCTCAAACACCAGCTCTGCAGTAACTCTATGGCTTGCCCCGGTTCCTATCGAGAAATGACAGGCCCCTCTACCTGCACTTTCCAGAACCAATTTAAGACACTTTTGTTCCGACTAGCTTTCCCAGCTGTATAAATGGGTCTTTCCCATGAGTGTTTGTTTTGTATTGTTTTAGTTTTGTTTTAAATGTATCGGCTTTTTTTCTGATTTCATTGTACATTGCCTTGAGATGATTGTGTAGAAGGCAATTAATATGTTGTTGTTGATAATAATAATGATGGAAGAAAACGCAGGGTTGTTTTAGGGGGAAGAAAACCTTTAGGGGGCTGGGGGTGCTGGAGGTGGATGAGCAAGGAGAACAGGGAAGAATTGGTCAGATCATAAGAGCAAAGCCATGTAGGGGTTTGAAAGTAAGGGTGAGAAGTTGGTGCAGGATTCAGGAGGGGTGTAAAAACGGCTCCAGTGATGGTCAGGGAAGTGGCAAACTAGCCCTCCTGTAGCCTGTTGCTGTCATTGGCTCTATCTTTGGTAGGCTGCTCTATCAGACTTATGGGTACCAGCCACCTGTGTTCTAGCTTCATGGTGATGATTGGTGAGGATGCTGAGTAATTAGGACATAGAGATAGCAGCAAGAGGTAGATGGGGGAGGAGCAGGAGAAGGCTAAGGGGAAGCTAAAGGCTGCATTTCCCCTCCCCAGGAAACCCCTAACATTCAGCAGAGGAAATTTGTTTCCTCAGGCAGCTGATTTTGGATGCAATAACATAAAATGGTTGGCTATTTAAGGAGCACTGTAAAAAAATGCTTGCATTTTTAGTCCCATGGAGAAACACTTGTGGACTTTTTTTTTGCCTCTGGTGCCAAAACAGTATGATCAGTTTTGGGTACTGTGCATTTTGGGGGTGGGGGTGCCATTTGCTTTTTAGTCTCAGGAACCAAAAATGTCTTGGAGTCTGCCCTTCACCACAAATACAAGCATTTTATTCTGTTTTTGTGAAGCAAAATCAAGACTCAGAAGCAGGATTATGTTGCAAAACATGTTATTGATTATGCACATGAACGAAAAAGAAGTGCTTTTGCTTTTCGTATGAAGTTATTATAGAGCTATACTTTAGAGAACCAAAATAAGTAGCATGGGAGTTTTTGTTTGCTTAAAGTGTGTCTGTGTGTAGGAATAATGCTAGTTTTTATCAGTTGGAGCCTGCAGGCAAACCAATTGATTATTTTATTTCTATACTGCTTAATACATAAAAAATATATCCGAGCTGAGGCAACAACATACACCTTAAATAAAAAAAAAACAAATACAGAGTTACAATGTTACATTATTACAAAAAATACTAATATATATAAATCAATATACAGTGGTACCTCGGTTTGAGTACACAATTGGTTCCAGAAGTCTGTACTTAACGTGAAGCGTACTTAACGTGAAGCAAACTTTCCCATTGAAAGTAATGGAAAGTGGATTAATCCATTCCAGACGGGTCTGCGGAGTACTTTAATTGAAAGTATTCAAACCGAAGTGTGCTTAAACCGAAGTATGACTGTAAATTAATTTTACTTTGGACACACTCTCCCTCTCAGCCTCACTCAGGGTCCCAGCAAACTCTCAGCTTACCCACAAAAGTCTCATACTGAGAAGTGTTCCTGGAAACAGCGGACATTACCCAGTCTCTCACACTAGACTTGCTTTATATGGCCAGGCCCAAGGCGGATGGTACTTCCAGCTGTGTCCAATTCAGCCACACACTCTGCACCCAGTTCCAAGTGCAGCAGGTTTGTTGAGTTCCCCGCCCCCTGGGTGGCGAGTGGTCCAGAGGATGGGAAAAGGCCCCCACTCCACACAGCTCTTCCTTCGCCCTCTGTCCTCTCTTCCTTCTACAGCTGCTATTCCTGCGAATGCCAGGTGCCAGGCACAAACAATGGGGAAGGTGTGCTGATCCCTTGGAGGCATCCGGTTGCCACTGGCTCTTGACAACTGGATGCTGGACCAGATGGGCTCCTTGGCCTGTTCCAGCAGCGGTACTCTAGTTCCCATTGACCAGTGCTTGCTCCTGATGGTTTTTGGAAGAGGTGTACAGGCGACCATATACTCCTCCTTATCAAATGCTCTACCCCCTCTCTCCAGCCAGCTTCGATCCAAATGGGGGTGGGGGGCTAGCTGGTACTGTGTACACACACACACACAACTTTGTGTACTGTGGTTCCTAAAACGTATTACATTTTCGGTGTGATGCCGTTTTGCTTATGAAACCTGCGCACCCCTTGGTAAGAGGAGGGGTGTTGTGTGCGTGTGGCAAAAAAAAAAAAATCATTTAAAGAAAGAAATATTTATTAGCGCGCGCATCCCCCCTTCTCTTTATGTGGGGAGGTGGACAGAGAGGAGGAGGCGGGCGCGCGCACGCACCATCCCTTCACACTGACCCAGATGGCCGTTGGTCTCGTTCGGGTTCTTTCTCCCCCCCCCCACTTTTTGGTGGCGAGCCACCTCAACAGAAGCACCCCTCAGTTTTGTGCGCGCGCAACCTTTCTCTCCACCTCGCTCCATCTGGTGCGCGCGCCTTTATACCCTCCGTTTCCACTACTCCCCCCACCCCCCTCCTCAAATAAACCCTCCTCCCCTTCGCGTGCCGCGCGGGCAGGCAGACAGGCGAGCTCGCTGCCCCCATTTCTCTCCCCCCTTCTTTAATAACCACACGCACACACTCTCTCTCTTCTCCCCTTCCTTCCCCCAATGGCTGAGCAGCAAAGCGGCTCCGCCTTCCCCTCCCGGCCAATAGAAACTTACTACTATGTTATGGGGCGGGGGAGCGGGAGGTGGTTGTAGGAGAGAGAGAGACCTGGGGCCCCTCTTTCCCCCCGCCTCCTTTTCTCCTCCTTCGTTGGGCACCTTCGACAACCACTATCAGCGCCCAGCATCAGCCGCTGGGGAAGAAGGCAGGCAAGTGAGGCGACCATAAGCGGCGGGGTAAGGGGAGAACAGCGGAGTGGGGGCCGGGGGGAGAGATTCCATAGCGCGCGCGCACGCCTCCCGGCCGTTGTTTTTTTCCGCTTTTGCCTCAGAGAGGGACGCGTGTATTTTGTTTGTGTGGAGGGAGACGGTTGGCGAGCGCTGAGGGGAATGCGCGGGGTGGCGAGTGGCAGCGGCGGCGGCAGCAGCAGCACGGGGGCTGGGGGAGGCTCAGGGGGGAGAGCTCTATGGCCCACGGGAATTGGGTCGCATTTTAAGGTGCCGTCCTTTGCCTCAGACTAGCCTCATGGTGGGGGAAAGGGTAGTAGCAGCGTCGGCGCGCGGCTCTGAGGCGCATCGGGAGCTTCCTGCGCTGCGCCAAGCGGGGGGGCATCGGGATGTGGCGCAGGGAAGGGAAAGGAAGGGAAGGGGGTGGTCTCTCTCTCTCTCTCGGCTGGATCCCTGCCTGGCGCTGAATAAAAACCACGTTTAGCGCTAGCGGCGCCTCTTGAAAACCGTGTGCGTGTGTGTTGTGTCTGTGCGCGCGCTTGTGTGCTCGGGCGCGCGCTTGTGTTTATGCCTCGCATCATCCCTGCCAGGGGATGGGGAGAATTATGGGATGGGTAGGCTGTGTGACTCCCTAAGGAGATCGCCTTGGATTGTTGGTGGGGAAGGCTTGTGAGGGGCGGGGAGAGGAAGGAATTAAATGGAGAGATGGCGGGTTAGCATCGGGGAGATGGCATCCATTTAGTGTCCTGCTCTCCCTCCTCCTCCTCCTGGAGATTTGCTTGCAGGGTGGGCGGAGAGAGAGAAATATAGATGCGCTAAATTAAAATCTCTCTTCCCTCTTCCCTTTTCCCATTTTAACCTTCTGTATTTTTTTGTATTTTTTATCGTTATAATGACAGGAAAGGGGGAGGATGATGGTGGGCAGAAGGATATGGCAGTGACAGGTTGGAGTCTGAACGGGGTGTGGGGATTAGAGAGGACCTTCTTCCGCAGTTGTATAAGCGTTGGAGGGAGGGGGAGGGGAGAGAAACAAAGCAGCTCAGGTAGAGGGGGATGGCTTGCAACATTGAGATGGAGTCCGAGCAGTCAGTTGTTGCTAGCAGATGCTGTTCACATGTGTTCCCTGCTTACAGAGAACGTTGTCACTGCCTTAAAAACAATACATACAGTTAGTTGAGAACACATCTTGTGTATTTTATAATTATAGGCAGGATTCGATCTTCATCATGTTTGTTTTGTTTTGATTGCATTCATACATGTCTTCCCAAATACAGTTCAGAATATTTTTTCTGACTTTGCTTTTGCTCCTGTGAACATGAAAGAATACAGTATTGTGAGGTAGGAGAAATAGTTTTGACATTTCAAAGTGATATACTGTAAAGCTAAACTGTTCATGAACACCCAATGATTTTTACCTCTCACATTTAAAATAAAGGTTATGGGAAATCTTTGGGATAGTTTTATTTGAATTGGATGCAATATTTGATGGGTAATGTGTTTAGTTCCTGTTTTTTCAACAATGGGAAATAGGATGGGTGGGTCTTTCTTAGATGAGATTGTGATATTTACCCCAACTTTGAAATTGTAGCAACTTAGGGCAACAAATTGTGACCATACAGGGAAATAAGGAGACAAGACACAAATGTTTGTTGAACTGTGTCACATTTCATTCATTTAACACCAAACGTCTGCAGAAGGAAACAAAGAGTGTGGGATACTAACAGCACATAAAATGGGTGAACCAACCCTGTCCAGGGCAAGAGGTAGCATTTTGTCTACCCATTTTGCTTAAGCTGCACCCCTTGAGATAAGTAAGGAGGCCTTACTGCTTCACCTCCTCCTGGCCCTCACAACTAGGGCTGAATGTTGCAGGTTGGCCTTGCAGGTGCTCCTTACCCTGCCAGTGCGTCCCATAGACCTGAAAGTAAGTCACAGGGCTGCACCCTTCGCCTTAAAGGTGGCTAAGAGAGCTCACTAGACTTAACTACATGACAGCTTCCTGCCCCTACCTGCCAATGTGGCCAGTTGTGGCTGCACATACTCAAAGCACATTTTTAAAAAGCTTCAAGTAAATGTTCGTTCACAATTTGATGCAGCAGTTTTAAGTACAGTACATCCATATAGCAAGCAGCACATGGATGTATACTTAGCATATGGTGAAGTGGGTATTGGCCCACAAAAGCTTATATTGCAGTATGTTTCTTTAAGACGCCACAGGAATCTTTGTTGTTTTTGCTGCAATAGACTTAACACAGTTGCTGTTCTGGAAATAGTAAACATGGATGGCATTAAAATTAATATTACAGAATGCTGTAATAAGAATTGCATATGTGAGATCTCCGACTAACTTAATGTATCTGTAGTCTGTGATATATTTTGCACTTCAAGTTTTCAGTATAAGCTGGTAGTAAAGGCTTCATATTACAAATGTATATCTACTGTGATGAAATATTGCAGTATCAAGTCGTAAAATAAAGGTGTGTGGAGAAAAGGTTTTTCAAAAAAAAAATTCTCCTAGGAATCTAGTATTCAGGGTTTTAGCAATACCTTGAGTCCACTGGCAGCTTTATCAGTTGTACCAGCTGTCAGAGTTTTGTTTAATGATGTAATCCTGTGTTAATAAGAGAATTCCAGCTGCTGAATGCGTTGAAGCAGTGCATTCATTGCCTTTTGTAAACAGTCGAAATATATTGGGCCTTGAATTTCATATTTATTTGTTGCAGACTTATTGATTTTATCAATCTCAAAGAGGCCTGGACTATACAAAGTCAAGCAATTTATATGTGGCTTCCGGTATCATATAACCTATTAGTTATATGATGCTGTGTTTTACTGCTTCATTGAGTAAACCAATGGGGTCATGAAGTGTTGGTTTTCTTGCTAAGGCACTAGATTTTCTACATTCAATCTTTGACTGATCTAACTACTAAGCAGGCTGAGGTGACTGATAGTAGATTTTGGGGGTTGAGACTGATGGATGAAGATGCTTGAAAACTTCAAATAATTTATAATGTACACTAAATTTTGAATGGCTGAAAATAGACATTGGGGCAATGTGCACAAGGGCTGAGCTGTCACGTCAGTTCTTGGTGACGTGGCTACTGCTTTACACTTCAATCTCAGTTTAATCATTTTCCCAGTCCGGAGGATTGTATGTAGCCAAACTTCGCACAGCATGCTTTCTACCAAATCCCTGTTGATCTGATGGAGTTATGCACCCAGAAATGACTATTGTGGTGGGTTGTAAATAGTTAGGTTTTCTGTATGAACAGCTTGAGGAGTGCTTAGTGATATTGGACGATAGAAGTTCACTATCTAATCTGAGCAGCAGTGCCCAGTAGGCCACCTGGCATTGCTGAGGACAACTTTATCCCTTATGATGTCAAACTTTAAATCATGTGTGCCTATTTGTCATGGATAATCCAATCATTCAAAACAACATTCATGCTTGTTGAAATGTCTTATTTAAAAAGTGCTCAGCTATGAAGTTTAAACTTTTATGCGATAAAAACATACCAGCATGGCTATAGGACTCTTGTTAGATATAAGCTAAAATATATAGTTATTATGCAGATGATCATTGATTGTAGTCGCATGTGAATTTATCTCATTTGAAAAATCCCCCTATCCCGCAAACTGCAAGTGCATTTTCAAAGGCTTAGTTATGGAAGGTAGTTGTCAGATAAATTCTCTCATGAACTGTAATTGTGGCTTATTGTGTAATGGAAAACGACTCCTATAGTTTTCGAACCATCAGCAAGATAACTTACTTGTTCACAGTTTTAAACCCCTTGTACAGTATTCAAGTATTGTTTGATACTATGTTTTTGTTGCTTTGTCGCTTGATGTTTTCTGTTTGCTGCTCTGTGTAACAGGGTGAAGTGATCTTCAGTCTTACTTGCAATAAATGAATGTGACATTGAATGTGGCATTGAATTTTGCCATTTTGATCTGCCCTGCTGGAATTTCATTACTTCTACGACACCACACCAACATTAAAAAAGCAGTAGTCTAAAATGGCTATAGTTCAGTGGAGAGTATATGTAACTATACACGGATAATCTTCCTGTTTGAGAATGGATGTAGTACTTTCAGTATTGTCACAAACATTTCTTCCAAATTACGGTATGTACTTGTTTGTAAAACACAGAATAAGCAGATTTCCTTTTAGCAATTTGTCGTATGCACTTTGATTGACATCACATCTATTAAACATTTTATCCTACTTCTCTTCTCCTTAGAGAGGTGCTCAATATTACTTACAAAATCCAATAGAATTAAAACATTAAATTACATCATTAAAACAATAAAATAAGTAACAACTACAAAAAGCATAAGACAAATCTTAAGAAACTGTCTAATAAATAATACTTAACATAATCAAATACAGAGTTAAAGCTTGCTGAAAGTGAAAAGTCTTCAGTGGAAAAATAGTTTATCTTTACTCTTTAAGTTATTGAGGCAATGAGTTCTGCTGTCACATAAGAGACCCCTTCATGCATTGCTATCACTTGAACGCAAAAGAAAGTTATATAAATTGACCTTAGGGAATGGACAGATTCGCATAGGAGAATCTGCCTTTTAAGTAGCTTGTAAGTTAGACACCCAATGAAGTGTCTTTTAAATATATTTCATTGATTTTTCAAAATAACATGAAATCACCACCACCCCATCTAACCCAATTAAGTTTTTTTAAAAAAGAAATGTTTTTGTTTAATTTTTCCAACAACGTGCAAACATAGGTAAAGGTAAAGGGACCCCTGACTGTTAGGTCCAGTCGCAGACGACTCTGGGGTTGCGACGCTCATCTCGCTTTACTGGCCGAGGGAGCTGGCGTACAGCTTCCGGGTCATGTGGCCAGCATGACTAAGCCGCTTCTGGCGAACCAGAGCAGCTGCACGGAAACACTGTTTACCTTTCCGCCGGAGCGGTATCTATTTATCTACTTGCACCTTGACGTGCTTTCAAACTGCTAGATTGGCAGGAGCTGGGACTGAGCAACGGGAGCTCACCCTGCTGTGGGGATTTGAACCGCTGACCTTCTGATCAGCAAGCCCTAGGCTCAGTGGTTTAACCCACAGCGCCACCCATGTCCCTGTGCAAACATAAACAATACAATACAATAAAATAAGTGTGCATTTGTTCACATTTTCTATTGAGCTAAGTTCTACATAGAGTACATCTGTTGAAATTAATGGACCTAACATAGTCATGCCCAGTAATTTTAATGGGTGTACTCTGAATAGGATTAGTAATGGCTACAACCCACTGTGTATTTATTGTTGGTTTAAGATTTTCAAACTGTTATGTACAGTAAGTCTATTTGAGTTCTTCAGTGAGATAAGTACTGTATTGGGTATGTTTTAGGTCACACACTTGGTTCATGAGGAGTAGTGGTGAGTCTCAACTTGTCTGGCCAGTGTCCTGCATAAAGTGAATGTGTGTGCTAGAATCTGCTCATATCCCAAATCTTTTGCAACATAGTTGTTTCACAGAATAAAGGGGTTCCTTGGCAGATAAGCCAGCGTGGAAAAGAATCCCTGAAATATGACAGTTTGGAAACCACTGTTGTAGTAGGGGATGAGATTATAAAACTTTTCAGAGAGTAGTACACTGAAGTGCAGACAGATTTCGCTTTGTTTATCAAATGGATTAGATTGGAATGTTCATGGCTTGTAGTTAATCCAGATAATAATATTAGTTGTTAATGCTTGTCCTGTTTAATCTTGTGAGCAGTAGTTCCACATTAAACTTCCAGATATTAACTCATGCTGTTCTAGTTCTCATTTAAAGGAGCTGTTTAGTTTTTTTGGGTAGGTTTTGCTAGTTCTGGGAGTAGGAAGAAGCATTAGTAAAATTTTGGGATTCTCATAAGCAGGGCTTTGTGAAATCTGTAACTGTATTATAATCATTTTATCTGTCATTTGACAAGCGCGCGCCTGACCACAAATACACTGTCTAGGAAGTGTGTTTTATTTGTTTTGATAGGCAACTTAAAAAAAAAATTGGGCTGAGATAGAAGACCATATCATTAGTGTATCTATCTTCATTTGTGTGTTCATAGGGAAAGCATCTGGTGCTGGTAAATGTGCATCTCTTTCATCTTGTGAAGTTTTGTACTTGCCCTCCCACATGTCATGATGGATAGTTTCCCCCATCTGTTGTTGGGAAATCAGAGCAATGTGATATTGCTGACATTAATTGAAAGGGCTTCTTGTAGGTTCAGCATGTGAATTGATTCTTATGAATGCAAGGACAATCTTTTATTAGGTTGCCTGTGTCACAAGAAGCAGAAAATACTGGTTTTAAGGTACGGTATACATGATTTGGCTGTAGGTTCCATCTTAGTTTTTCTAACTCAAGCAGCAGCCAAACTTTCCAATGATGAGCATGTGATGACATTTGTGTTATTGATATAGTAGGAAAAGAGTTACCCTAGAAATTATTTGCTGCTGATTTGCATACGTTTAATTCCTTCTTATTTTACTGTATAATCTGTGCTCAGTTACTAGTGCATGGAATCACAGTTGTGCAAGTTGTTTTTAAGAGAAAGTTGTAAGTCTACCATGGATGTCCTATTGGCATTTATAGTGCAGTGGCACCACTGCTTAGCCAAATTTTGCTCACGTGAGGAGGTGAAGGAGCGAAGTTTTTCCCCTTAAGTGACTCTGCCTACGGCACAGTAAATCCCCATGATAGTAACATCCACATAGGCAGCCTTGTTGTGTTTGGTATTCATAGGACAAACCTAAACTTCTGTTCTTAAAAGTGTATGAGCAGGCTGCACTCTACCATTTACTGGAAAATCTGAGACTGTCAAGTTTAAACTTGCATTCAGAAGGGTTGGGATGGGATAGAAACCAGCCTTTTTTTTAAGCAGTAGTCTGGTAGCCATGGGCTAGAAGGAATTACATGAAGGCAAATGCAAAAAATTCAGGGCAGGCTACTACTTTTGATGGGCTTATTATATAGACAGCTGACCCCCAGGCATCTTTGCTTGGTCACATGTGGTCAGTAGCCAGGTGCAAAATGTGCTTGGCTCATTTTGAACACTGGCACCATCCAACCGTTTTAGGGACTCCACTCCGGATTTGTGTAAGGTTTACACCTTAGCAGTGTTCGAAACTCCCATTGTTCTAGGCACTATTTGCAACAGGGAATTTCCTTAGCACAAGCAGTTTCTGAGCTCTGGGCGCAGTTTTGCACCTAAGATTTCAGATTAAAACTGCAGAGTGGAAGGAAAGGACTTTTTTTCTGTCTCCCCACTTCCAGCTACTCTCTGAAGACTGGAGAAGAGACTTCATAAAAATATTAGTGGGGTGGGCAGGGGAAAGACTAGACCATGTGAAAAATGAACATAAGATTTTAGGTGCGTTTCACTCATTTTCAGCTTTGTATTCTTGTTATAAAAAGTGTGCCTTGACATTTTGTTGTTGCACCCATAACCTAGATTTAAGGTGCCATTTAACTCCTAGCTTTCATATATCAGTTTCTAACACTGCTCCTTAGCCTCTTTTTAATGATACAGGTCTTACATGGTTCAATATTATCAGTTTCATTCATATCAGTCACACATTTTCCCTGTGTGCTTTACTGATATGGTCTCCTGTCTCTTTGCTTATATTATTTCTGCTAATATGGTCACACGTGTTTTTGCTTCTGCAAAATAGATCTTATTTTACCTTTTGGAAATTAGTGTTCAAAGTATAATTTTTCTGAAAGTATTTAGGTCTGTAGTGTTCTTTATGGTTTGCGAGTTAACTCTTCTTGCAAAGTAGAAATGTTTTATTGCTTAAAGTAGGGTTACCAGATGTCCCTGGATTCACCAATCTGTCCCCGGACAAAATCTGTCCCCGGAATGTCTCAGGATTTCAATTAATGTCCCCGGATTTATACCTGGGGACTTCCGGTGAGGCAACATGGCAGGCGCCATGGCAGCGAGCAGCACTGAAGGCCCTGGCCACGTCAAAGTTCCAGCCAGCCAATCCACTGGCCGGGGGGGGGGTGCTATTTAAACCAAGGCACGAGCCAGAGAGCTTCTTTGTGGCTTGCTTCCTTGATCAACACTCGCCCCAAACTCACACAGAGCCGCTGTTTGTCCACCTCTGGTAATAAGACACCACCGCCGCCAGTTAAATCTCCATAGAGACTGCACTCGCCCTTCAGCGGTCTCCCGGTTATGAGAAACCAGTGCCTTGTGTGTGTGCTTTAATGCGTGTTTTCCCAAGACCAGCAAGCACCTTTACTCAATCTCTCTCTCCCCCCCATCTCTCTCTCTCTCTTTTTTGGCGTTTGTGTGTTTGTAGATGGGCTTCTCTGCCTGCCTTGTGTCGAGGTGCGCTCCCAACAATTTTGGGCTTTCCCCCGTAAAAAAAGGTCAATAACGCTGGGCAACCTTTCCTAAAATAAAGCATTAATTTTTTTTTTAATGTGTCCCCCGATTCCTTGAAAAAAATCTGGTAACCAAAACTTAAAGCAGAGGAAATAAAAACCGAGGAAATAAACTTAAAATATAGCAGGCCAGGGGAATTTTTTTTACACATAACACAAATCATCTGAAAAGTTTGTGTTATATTCACTGGTGTGTAATTTTCTCCTCTGCATCCTCATTTGCAGTGACCATGACAGACTCGGAGAGCAATAATCTTGAATCTGGCATTTCTATTCTGAACACATTACTGTGCAGTGTGCCATTGAGTGGAATGGAATTTGTTTCTAAAAAAGCTATGCTTTTTTTATTTAGTTTAGTGTTTTATAACCTCTTCCTAAGGTCTGCTGTGGAAAGCAAAAATTGGATATGCTCAGGCTCACTCAATGCAGTGTTGCAAGTTGTCAATTTTATGTTGGCCCACCACCTCAGGACAGTAAAACTATATACTGTGATCACCCTGCTTGATGAGCTGTGTAGGGAGAGAAATAGTGTGAGTGTGACCCTGCTGATTCTCTTCAATTTCTCATTGACTTTCAATATCATTGACTATGATATCTAGGGCTGGTCGATAAATAATCCAAAACTGGTTTGAATTCATTTCTGGTGAGGCACCACAAACAGTTAAAACTCACAGAAAATGCATGTTACCAATATCTAATTGTTTCCATTGTGGAAAGAAGTTTTAACTTAAAGCATCAATTAAGCATGTCAACACTTGCAGGGGAAAATGGGGAGTTTATTTCACTTGTGTCTGTTTTCCTGACAATATGTTGGAATGTGAAAGTTTCCTAAGTCATAACAGATGTGGGACAAGTGGAACCCTTACAGAAGGGTGGCAGTCCAAAGTACAAGCCACAGGATGCCTGTTATTTACACTGGCACAAGTACTGACATAGCAGCAACCCTATGCAGACTTACAAAATATTGACCCAAAGAGAAAATCTTAGGGTTAATGGTATTTTAATAAAAGATGTGGATTTGCTCTAATTAATGACTGCGAATGGTATTTCATCTCAACTTCTGTTATGGATTTCCTTGTTGTACCTGTCTCTCAGTGAGGATTAGAATTCTGCATTGACCTCATTACTTGACTTTCTATCTTATTTGTTTTAATAGAATGAATCAATTTTTTTGAGGGAATAATTTTGATTTATATATGTTACAGCAATGAATGAGAATAAATACAGCTTTTAAGTTTTGATTTTAACCAGAGGTTGAATGGGCATCTGTCAGGGATTCTTTAGCAGCAGTTCCTGCATTGCAGGGGTTGGACTAGATGACTGTCAGAGTCCCTTCCAACTCTACAGTACTATGATTCTATGATGACTTTTTAAAATTCCATCTTAAGAGATGCAGGATATAGTATTCTAAGTTTTACTCATGGTAGACCCATTGAAATGATTGATATTAACTTAGTATGTCTAATATTAAAAATCACAGTTCAAGAAGGATACTGACAAGCTGGAACGTTTCCAGGCCTTTGACCATTTTGGTTGCCCTCTTCTGGACACGTTCCAGCTTGTCAGTATCCTTCTTGAACTGTGGTGCCCAGAACTGGATGGCCCTTGTGGTCTCTTCCAACTCTATGATTCTATGATTCTTATACTGTACAGAAGTGAGGAACCTTTCTCAGCTCAAGGCCTGCAGTCTTGCATGGGAAACCTTTGAGAGGGAGCACTGACATTTGCCAGAGGGAAAAGTAGGTAGGATGTACAGTAACTCTTTGCCTTTTGTATATTAAGTTACATCCAGTCACACAAAAGTTTGAAGTTTCTGTGCACACACAAATATATCCCACCTCCATCAAGGCAAACAAGAAGTATTATCATAGTTAAGGAACATTCCAGCCTGGCTCCTGAAGGTTGGATGGAGAAGCCTGGAGGGTTGGATCCACACACACACACCCGCCGCCTGAGACTTCACACCTCTGTCATAATACATTTGGGATTGCGGAAAGACATTTATTTCAACCCTCTGAGGAATGCACTGGATAACTTTGTATGCTCTGGCACCTTTATTCCAATTCATTCATCTGTCTACATTAAAGTCATATCCCTGTAGGTCCTAGTGTGTGAAGATTTTCCATATTTGTGTAATCTTGCTCTCAGTGGTGTATATTTGCACATGGAAGTGATTTTCATATAGAAATTTGGTGGCAATATAAGTCATCCTTAGTAGTCCAAGTGATAGCAAGGTGAATGCAATTGTTCACTGAAATGCCCTTTCCCTGCTAATATTGCCCCATGTCCCTTTCTGGGAGTGATTTCTCCTGTTGCTTATTATGCAGTAGCAAATCTTTATACAGTGGTACCTCGGTTTATGAACACAATTGGTTCCGGAAGTCTGTTCATAAAGTGAAGCGTTCATAAACTGAAGCGAACTTTCCCATTGAAAGTAATGGAAAGTGAATTAATCCGTTCCAGACGGTCCGCGGAGTAAGTGTTCATAAACTGAAGCAAACTTTCCCATTGAAAGTAATGGAAAGTGAATTAATCCGTTCCAGACGGGTCCGCGGAGTACTTAAACTGAAGCGTTCATAAACTGAAGCATGGGTGTAATTGGTTCCGGAAGTCTGTTCATAAACTGAAGCGTTCATAAACTGAAGCAAACTTTCCCATTGAAAGTAATGGAAAATGAATTAATCCGTTCCAGATGGGTCCGCGGCGTTCATAAACCGAAAATTCATAAACCGAGGTGTTCATAAACCGAGGTTCCACTGTATTGGTAACATGCTCCTCCTGCGAGTAACTGCTGCTTCACCAGAAATGGGTGTGTTCCATGTACAGTGTTACGAAGGTAAAGTGTATTTTTTACATCCTGTTTTCTTGCATCATTCTGCTACATGAAGACTGCAGTCTGCTGTAGTAAGGCTGCAAGTCTATACAAGTTTTCCTGGGAGTAGGAGCTGTTGAATGAAATGGGTCTTCTTTCTACATAGGCATGTATAGAAATGCACTGTAAATGTTAAAACTATTGATAATACTAACTTTCCCCCCCCCCCCTATCTTGTGCTTTTCTCTGGTCAAATGACAGATATATAAAACTAAAACCAGTGTTTGGCTTCATTCTGTTACTTCAGTCTGATACTACAAACTTTGGAGAAAAAATTGTAGGTCTGGTGTTGAAAGAAGAAAAAGTACTGGGGAACTACTGGGCAGACAACTCATAGGGTTCATCTCAGGTAGCTGTTTGGATCTCAGCCATGATGTATTGTGAGCCAAAGCTAGGCATGTGTTTCTGAAATCAGCTTTGTTCAAATATTGCATAGGACTTGTAGCATCAAGTCTGCTTTTCTCTATTTCTTATCTAGTAAAAAGCTGATAAAAACAAGGCTGCCATCATATGTATGTTTACCAGGGAACAAACTCCATTGAACTTACTGCTGAGTAAACATAGGATCAGGTTGTGAGTCTTGCAGCTTGACCTACTAAATTTGGTGGGATTTACACTTCAGGATTGCAGCCTTACTTAATGCAGCTTGCCGGATAGCTCCTTACTGCTATTTAAGTTCACAATGTGAAAGAGCAAGTAATTACTTTGATTACTGCTTATCTTATGAACAATTGATAGGTTTGTGATGGTCATCTATGCTATAATCACCCAGCACATAATAAATATACCTACTTCACTAATATTCTAATCAGATATAATTGTTTACTTTAAAAAAGTGGGTTTTTCATGAAAGTGCTTCTGATCCCTTACTTCTTATGATAGTATACCAAATAAAATTGTTTTAATTTGCTTTGAGGAAATACAGAAGGGATGGCTTTAAGAAGGTTTTGATTACATCAGCAGAAACCAGGCATTTTCTGGCTAGCACAGAGTATGATCATAGCCAGCTTTTTGGTCCCGCGCTGCATTTTTATGCTGGATTTGTTTAAAGGGGCTTCATCACTATGGTTTTAACTCTAACAATGATATCAACAGTGTTTGCAGAAAAGCGGATTTGTGTGGCTTTTTATTCCTTTATACTCTGAATGTGGATTTTTACAAAATTGTCTTGTTGGTTCTGCTGTAAGCTACACCTACATGCTGAAGCTAATAGGTAATATGTCTGGAATTAGGCCTTTAACAATCAGAATTATTTTGGATCTGGATGTAACTTACTGGGTGCAAATTGAAGATGAATACTTGTTTGGAGGCTAATGTGTTGTTTGCTTAGACTTAGAGTCTTAGATAAAATCAAAGGAAGCTGTGTTGATTAGGACGTATTGCAGAATCCATTGTGAGGCATTACCTATTAGGTCCAAATAGAATGTCAGAAAATAGTGAGTAAGCTTTCAAATTCTTCAAAACTCTTCATCATAACATCAAGACCATTGTTTGAAATTCCCCAGGTGCCAGGCATGTTTTACTACATGGAGTTTGCCTTAAAAAGGTAAAGGGACCCCTGACCATTAGGTCCAGTCGTGACCGACTCTGGGGTTGTGGTGCTCATCTCGCGTTATTGGCCGAGGCAGCCGGCGTACAGCTTCCAGGTCATGTGGCCAGCATGACAAAGCCGCTTCTGGCAAACCAGAGCAGCACACGGAAACACCATTTACCTTTCTGCTGTAGCGGTACCTATTTATCTACTTGCACTTTGATGTGCTTTCGAACTGCTAGGATGGCAGGAGCTAGGACTGAGCAACGGGAGCTCACCCCGTTGCAGGGATTCGAACCACCGACCTGATCTGATAGCGCCACCTGCGTCCTGGAGTTTGCCTTAGTCCGTTGTTAATAGCATTTCCATTTCTGTTTGTTTCTGCTTCCAGCATACTGGGACAAGTGAATTGTTGTAAGAGCAAGCTACAGACAAGCAGTGCAGTTGAGATCATAGAATCATAGCATTGGAAGATACTGTGAGGGTTATCTAGTTCAACCCCATGGCAAATAGATATTCTGTTGTGGTGACGTAACATATATTTAAGGCACCATTTGGTGCCTAGCTTATATATCTGAGTTTCTAACAGCCTGGTGAAGAATTCTGTAGAACTCTTAAGAAAGATATTTCCAAATAATGGACTTTGTTATGCATCTCTAGCAACATACAAGATGTACAGCAGTTTTTTAAAAAGTGCATTGAGGACATGAAGCAAATGACTTATTATTGGGAATTTTGTGAAGTAAAGTCATATAAAATTTCCTGACTCATTAACAGAAAAAAACCCCAAAACATTTGTGGGAGGCTATAAATTTGATCTCACAAACAGTGAAATGGTTGGGGGTTGCTTTTTCCAGACAAAATTGCCTCTCAATTGCTTTTCCATTGCAGTGCGAGAAAGATGGTATCTTTTTCTCTGCAGGTAGAAAAGCAGGTTGGGGGACTGACTGTGATCAGAAAAAAAAAAATCCCCTTCAACACTTCTCTGACCTTCTTTGGTTGCCAATCATAAAACAGAATGAAGTAAAGTAATGTGAATTTTACACTGGTCTTCCATATAATGTCTAGTTTTGCCCTACGGAAGGTAAACAAGATCAGCTAAAATCAGTCAGTTTTGTCCTGAATTTAATTGAGTGGGTTGAAACCTAAGACATTTAACATGAAACAGTATCTTAAATCTGGGAACATTGATTATTCCTAATAGTTCCATCAAAATATGGAAAATGATATCTGAACTTGGCCATAGTGGATGACATTCAGTGATGTTTGCTCATTTCTGCAATGCAAATCTGCTTGCACAAGTGAAACCTTTTGTTTTTCTTTTCCCCACTCTAATCCTTGCACCCTTCCATTCTGCTCTGGAGAATTCCCTGACTCCTGAAGTAGATTTTGGGGGTACAGGGGAGAGGAGAACCTCTGTGGTGCGAACAGATGCATGCTTACGCTATTGTGAATCTTGCCCCTCAGTGTTTCCATTGTATACCTCCTTCTTTTCTACTTTGTTTTTGACATTAGCTATGTTGTGATGGCTTTGTCTCTTACTTAATGTAAAGTTTCCTGTTTGAATTAGCATCTTGGGAATCATTTAAGCTGCAATAAGGCTGTACAGTTATTTGGGAGTAAACCTTACTGGACACAGTGGGATTTGCTTCTAAGTAAACACACACACACAGGCTGTCTTTGAAAATGAAATCTGAAAATTGCAGAATGATTGTCCTGTGTCTGAGAGTTCTAAAAGAAGCCTGTATTTAGCACAACAGAGAGAAGGGGGAAATCAAAAGATTGCTTTAAAACTGGCCCAGGTTTTCATAGCATATGCCCCCCTGCTGTCTTCCTATCAACATCTGCGTTGGAGGTTCTCCTAAATGGAATCAGGGATATTAGGTATTTCCCAGTTGAGTGTTTTTAATACAAAATGAAACAAAAGCTTAATCGGGCAGCTGGTTGGGACCAGGGATACATTGGGGAAATCTTTATCAGCTGGATATCTATTGGAAAAGAAGTTCTGGACAAAAGGAAGAGGGAAATCCAATATTAATGGCAAGAACAAAGGGAAAATAAGCCCATTAATAAGGTGAGGTGGGGAGGACTGTGTGGTTTGACTAATGAATGAAAGGGGACCAGACTTCAGAAGTTCAAATTGAACATGGAAATTTACAGATTAGTCTGAGTAAATTATAACCTATTCTGAATTGAGGCATTACATTGATAATGTAAATGTGAGTTGAGGACTGAATGACAAATCGCTGAATACATCAATTTACACACCACAAGTCAACAAAAATGGTCTTTGTTGATTTCAGGTATTATTGTTGGTCCTTTAATTTTCCCTACATTAATGCCATCTATCCTTTTTTGTTTGTTGTTGGATATTCTTGTTTTTATTCTTGATATGAACTTTGAAAATTATTTTTAATTGAAATGTGGACTACTTTCCCCCTAAATTCTTCAACTGTTTCCAAAAACTGGACCTACAAATAGTGAGCATCTGAACACGAATCTCAAAACACATCTCGAAACACAGGCAGCCCCACAGAAAACCCTGTTCTAAGTTGCTGTACAGCAGGTGTCTGATATTTTAGGGACTTCAAGGAGAGACTCTGGCAGAATGTACTGAGTTTGTAAGGGGGTAACGTGGTTTCTCAAGTAACCTGATAACAAGCTGTATTAGGGCCTTGCATGTACATGCATTTTGAACTCTGCTTGGTAGCAGAATTGCTTAATTGGAGCTGTTTCAATTGTGGTGTCAAGTTTGCTATGGAGGTAGACAAATTTGTCTTCAGAGTAGCTAGCAAGCAAATTGCAGCAGGTCTCTGAGGTGCCCTGGACACTGTCCACTGATACACATGTCAACAATTCATGGACCTGAAGAGCTCTGCTGGATGATTCATTGAGGATGTGATAGAGGTAGCAAAATATGTCCTTTTTGCTGCTTTCACCATCAAATAGGCATAATTCACGTTCAGCCCGCTTCACAGCATGACTTTTGTCACCTGTTTTCCTGCTGTCTTCTAGCTGGTTTCATAGAATGCAGATCCCCAGTATATCATAGGACTAAAAACATTTTTTTTCTGTATTGGAGAGGGTGCTTCAGAGCAATTGTATTGGTTGCACTCAGCATCTTGTCATTCCACAGCAAGACCAGGGCTTTGGCAGGATCACAGAGTGCTATCAGAAGTACTTTTTCCATCATAGATATGCTTAACTACTCAGTTGAAAGGGTTGTTAGATAATAATGGCAATGTTAAACAGCTAATAGCTTCTTAGGGTGATTAAAGTCACCATATACATCAGAAACAAGAGAATATGATTTTGACTGCTTTAAGTGTTTTATCCAATATAATATAACACAAAACAAGCTCATAATACATAAACACTTATTGCTGGATGTTTTTAAAAATCACACAATGAGATATTTGTTCCTTGTTGCATGTTGAGATAACTGGCTTGAGGAGAGAATTTAAATATCCTAGGTAGATAACAACAACCTATTCTCTTGTGCAGAGGTGGGGAACCTGTGAGTCTGTAAAAGTTGCTGAACTTGCAACTCCCATCAGTCTCAGCCAGCCAATGGTCACAGATGATGGGAGTCGTAGTTCAGCGACATTTGGATGGCCACAGGTTCCTGTTCCTTTAATAGGTGGAGCGTTGAGCAGATTGGGGAAGCCCAAGTTCATAGCCCTACTCAGCCATGAAGCTCACCTTCAGCCATCACTCTCTCTCAGCCTAACTAACCTCATGGGGTTGTGGGGATAAAACATAGGGCCAGAATAATGTACATTTTCTTAAGCTTCTTGTAGGAAAAGAAGGATATACCATATATTCCAGCGTATAAGACGACTGGGCGTATAAGATGACCCCCAACTTTTCCAGTTAAAAATAAAGATTTTGGGATATACTCGCTGTATAAGAAATACCACCCGGCGTATAAGACGACCCCTGACTTTTGAGAAGATTTTCCTGGGTTAAAAAGTAGTCTTATATGCAGGAATATACAGTAGATGTAAAAAAAGACAATGCCCCTTACTTATTTTACACATATGTATACATTATGTGCATAACTATTGCATAGTCTTCTGCCTGTCCCTATTCCAAAGGAAATAGCTTTCATGCTGATGCGTAGCTGTGCTGACAGTGATTTATTTGTGACACACTAGGTCACAAATTTGATATACTTCTTTAAGTATACAGGAAAACCAGAGACTCCTGCCAATAGTATTGCATCTCCATGGGCTGGTTGCAGAGTTAGCGTTTGAAACTCCCATTGTTCTAGGCACATTTACGACAGGGAATTTCATTAGCGTAAGCAGTTTCTGAGCTCTGGGCACAGTACTGCACCTAAGATTTCAGATTTGCAGAGTGGAAGGAAAGGAGGACCTTTTTCTGCCTCTCCACTTCCAGCCACTCCCTGAAGACTAGAGAAGAGACCTTCTTAGAATATTAGTGGGGTGGGCAGGGGAAGGACTAGACCATGTGAAAAATGAACATAGTATTATTCATTTTGACCTTTGTATTCTTGTTATAAAAAAGTGTGCCTAGACATTCTGTTCTTGTGCCCATAACCTAGGTTTAAGGTGTCATTTAGCTCCTAGCTTTCGTATCTCAGTTTCTAATACTTTGTAGAGTCTACCATAATTGGGGAACAAAAGAAGTGTTCAGTATATGTACTACCACAAGCACCATTGGTTATTCTTGGTAGCTGAAAGATTGGAATGGAGACATAATATGTTTCCCACCAACATGAAATGGATGTGTATTACGTGTTTCCCAAGAAGAAATTTTATTTACATTATAATCTGTATATCTTTCTTTTCCTATGTCTTGAGTCCGTTTTCTTTTAATAATACAATGCATAACAATAATCTGTCACAGGTAGGTAGCCATGTTGGTCTGCTGTCGAAACAAAATAACAATAAAATAGAAAAATTCCTTCCAGTAGCACCTTAGAGACCAACTAAGTTTGTCATTGGTATGAGCTTTCGTGCACACGAAAGCTCATACCAATGACAAACTTAGTTGGTCTCTAAGGTGCTATTGAAATGATCTGTCAGTAAATATCGGACACAAATATAATCAAGAGTAGCTTTTTTTGGTTTTTGCTGCAGCAACCATCCATATCAGTTTGTATTGTATAGGTAAGTTATGTTTGCTGAGAATTTTAATTAAATTTTAACTAAAATTAAATTTTACATACTGCAGATTAGTTGGTTGCAAATTTAAATGTGCACTTTTTGAAGACATTTTAAGAGAGGTTGCTTAAAAACAACAACAAAAAACCACTTAGCAATCTAATCCACATGGAAACGAGGTATAAAGCATCCAGTAACTTAAAACCTTGGGTTATGGGGGTTGTGCCAATTTTTCCATCACAGTCACAAATACTGTGCTTTGAAAAATTGAGTATGATTTGGAATGTAAATTACCTTCCAGATGTGTTCCCTCAATTTTTGTGTTCCATCAATTTTGTTTGTGCTGTTTACAAAAATTGTAGAAACTCTGCCTACAGCCTCATGGAACTGAATAACCAAGTGGTTGTGTTTTGCTTTCGGATAGAAGTGGTGAAACATACTGTAACTTTTATAGCGTAAAGCTTTAGAGTTTGTGGTACATCTAAATCTGGAATATTTTAGCAGTGCCTACACATATCTTGCCTACACAGCAGGTCAAACATAAATGGTATTGATTCATAGGGCTTGTTCCTTATTTGTAAGTGAGTAATCTTTTAGCTGCTGCTGAATGAGGTATGGCTTCTGGGCTTACACACTTATGACTGATCCTGTGCCCAAAAGACTGTCCATCAATTTTGTCAATGGTTTCACCGTATCTGAGAATGTGTACGTGCCCCCCCCTTTCTATCATACTGTCAATGCTAGCAAATATACTAACAAATATTCATTTATTTTTTAACAGATTTATATTCTTCTCTTCAAAATGATATGTCTTCCAGATACACACAATAAAAAGAAAACAACATTAAAATAAATAAAGACAATATTATTTATTTTGCTAAATGTAAAGTCCTGAAAGTCTAAGGTTGGAAAAAGAAACAATCTAAAACAAGATTAAACAATAAAATTAAAACAGCTTACTTACAACAACATACTGACTTCAGTTACAAATAAAACCAGAAGCAGGAAATAAATAATAAAAAATAAAAAATCCGTTCCGGAAGTCCGTTCGACTTCCAAAATGTTCAGAAACTTCTGATTGGCTGCAGGAAGCTTCTGCAGCCAATTGGAAACCGCAGACGCACCGTCGGGTATTCAACTTCCAAAAAGTGTTCGCAAACTGGAACAGTCACTTCCGGGTTTGCAGCGTTCAGAAGCCAAAATGTTCGGGAACTAGCTCAGAGGTGGTGCAGGCAGGCAGAGAAGCTTGAGTTGCCTCTGGACCCAACTGGTGCTCTGAGCTTGGAGGTGCCCCACAGTTGTTGGTGCAAGCTTCCACCTCCCTCCTTTAGCTCTGAGCCTCCTCTGCTTCTGTGCCTGATAGGTTATCCAAGCTCAGAGTACAGCCTGCTTCTGTAGCTCTGGCTCCAGACTCATCTTGCCATCTGAGGCTGGCAAGAGGAGCAGGTGAGATTATCAAGCCCTACCACTCATCCTCCAGTGACATTATGAGGTACTAGATTACAAATGAGGAACTGAAACGGAAAGTGGCTTTCCAGTAAATTCATGGCTGAATAGACAATTGAATGTTGGTATGAATCTAAATCTTGTCCAAAGCTGCTGCTTCATGATGTTCTAGAGAGAAGGTTTAGTTAAATACAGTGGTACCTCGGTTTATGAACACAATTGGTTCCGGAAGTCTGTTCATAAACTGAAGCGTTCATAAACTGAAGCGAACTTTCGCATTGAAAGTAATGGAAAGTGGATTGATCTGTTCCAGACGGTCCGCGGAGTACTTAAACTGAAGCGTTCATAAACTGAACCGAACTTTCCCATTGAAAGTAATGGAAAGTGGATTAATCCGTTCCAGACGGGTCCGCAGAGTACTCAACCTGAAGCGTACTTAACCCGAAGCATGGGTGTAATTGGTTCCGGAAGTCTGTTCATAAACTGAAGCGTTCATAAACTGAAGCAAACTCTCCCATTGAAAGTAATGGAAAGTGAATTAATCCATTCCAGATGGGTCCGCGGCGTTCGAAAACCGAAAATTTGTAAACCGAGGTGTTCATAAACCGAGGTTCCACTGTATGTGAAATATGTGACTTCACTGTTTGAAATCAGTGAGACCTAAAAGTGCTGAAGTTGGCTTGATTGTGCCTCACATTTATCAACATATAAACAATCTGAATGTGAAAATGTAATGAGTCTTTTTGTTTTTTCCATATTACAACTACAACCTTTTCAGGATGTTATGTTATGCTACATTATGATATATTTGTATACTGCTTTATGACTCAAAGGCTCTCAAAGTGGTAAACAGAATATTAGAGACAGATTATAGGGTTGGATACAAAAAGCCATGAATGGAAGGAATATAGCCACTGGCATGTTTTGCAAATGCTTAAGAATTTGTGTAGTGCTATAATAGGTTCTGTAACAGATCTCATGTTTCTGCTTGTGCAGGAAATTGCACAAGCAGAATGGATTTAGTTTAACTTTTCTCACACAAGGCACTAGTGTTAGCTATAAAACTTTTCCATAAGCAGAAGAGCTTTCTATGAGCAGAAGGGCATGTTTGGCTCCATCTCATTGTTTATTTAGATCTTTTTTTAATAAAAAAGCACTGTTAATTATTTTAAAAATAATTATGTTTTTAAAATTAAAAGGTGCTTTGTTTTACATCCTGCTAAGACTGCCAAGTTTCATTTGAAAGGAGAGAGAATAAAGACTCCAGGTGATCATATTTAGGGGGTCTATAAACAGAATAAGAACACAATGAAGGAGCAAAGGAGATAAAAGGAAAAGGAACTGCTTGTATGTGCCCATCTCTGCATCCTTTTGTTTTTCCTGCTAAGCTTATTTGGCTGATGCTACTAGGGCAGGGGTCAGCAACCTTTTTCAGCCGTGGCCTGTTCCACTGTCCCTCAGAGCATGTGGTGGGCCGGACTGTATTTTTTTTTTTTGGGGGGGGTGAACAAATTCCTGTGCCCCACAAATAACCCAGAGATTTTAAATAAAAGGACCCATTTTAAATAAAAGGACACATTCTACTCATGTAAAAACACACTGATTCCCGGACCGTCCGCGGGCCGGATTGAGAAGGCGATTGGGCCGCATCCGGCACACGGGCCTTAGGTTGCCTACCCCTGTACTAGGGCTTCCCTGTAAAAAGTATTGTTATTCCCAGGAAGACTTGGAGACATTCATTTATCTAAACAAACCCCAGCTATGAATTTGTATATCCTGTGAATACAACAGGCCAGTATAAACAGTCCCTCAACAATCTTTGTTCCAAGTTTACTTTTTAAAACTGGAAATGGCTTTTTAAAGGGTGTGTCTTGCTTACTTTGTAGAAATAGCAATTAGGGCTGCAGTTGCACATAAACTAATACCTCATTCCCCACTTCAAAGCCATGAGTGGTAGATTGGAAAGATTTCTAAAGCATGATGTTTTTGTTTGTTTCCCCTCCAGTTGATTGGATAGAATTCAGAAACAAAGCAGGTTGTTTTGGCAATCAGCCCAAAGTATAGTTCTGTTTCTCTCTGTCCTCACATTGCTGAATGGTAGGACCAGTCCAAGACATTTTGCTTACAGAGGCAAAGGACAAGATTTCCCCTACCACTCTAAGTTCAGACAGACTAGAATAGCAGCTGAATCTTATTTCAGTACTGGCAGCAGCGTAGTATTGTGTATGACACCTTTGGGCAGCAGACTAGCATAGCGATGTGTGACAGGCAACACAGCCTACAAACATCTTCCAGCGAAAGGGAACCAGGAGGCTCAGGAGGAACAGCCTTGTGTCTGCCAATGCTGCCCCGCACCCCCAGCATCTGCTGCCTGTGTCCCCTCACTCTTTCTAATGATAGGGCTGAATGGAAACACCTATTTCACTTCATTTCAAATATTTCTACGCTGCTTTTCAGGTAGTCACCTCCTAACGTGGTATACAAATAAAATAGACACTCAAGCAAGCAGGCTCTGCCTCTTAGATTGCTTGGTCATTAGAGCATGAGACTTTTAATCTAGGTGTCATGGATTTGAGTCTCACATTGGGTAAAAGTGTCCTGCATTGCAGGGGGTTGGACTAGATTACCCTTTGGGCCCTTTCCAACTCTCCAATTCATGATTCTATTAAATCTATAAAATACGCATAAAAAACCTACCACAACATTTCAAGTATCAATTTTGCATCCTTAAAAATATACAGACCAGCAAGACAACAAAGTGGCCATCTAGCTTATCCAGCATATGACAGGTAAAATCATTTCAATAAAAAGTGAGGTTTAAAGGCCTGTTTAAAACTAGTAAGGAAAGGAGTTTCCCTGGTTGCAGTTAGGATGGAGTTCCATCACACAAGCTAAATAGCAGGGAGCCCAGTATGATGATGATATGATTATTTGCAGGTTTCTCCATGCTGAACTGCAACTGATATCATCCCTGGCCATTCGCTGATGGGAATTTTAGCTCCAAATATCGGGAGGGCAGCAGGCTGTGGGAAAATGTTTGTTCATATACTTTCATCAGCCCTTGTTAGCTCTCATTGCGCTATCTGGTGTAATTATAAATAAGAAACAGCATTATTTATTTTTCCAAGCACTTTTCTTCAGAGGTGTATGGTCAGGAGACTTTAAATTTATACCATTTGAAAACGAATATTGGCTACTAGAGTAGTTGGGGATGGCTGGATAATTTTTACTGGTGTAAGGAATGGACTCTGAACTTGCACTTGAGTTGGAAACCTGTTTTATTATATGGTGAATACTGCAAATGGCGATTTTCCAATTTCAGAAAACTGGCATTATATTTCTTTAAAATTTTATACCCTGCTTTTCACCATAAAGGTCTCAAAGTAGCTTACAGCAATAAAATGTAAAATATAAATTAAACCTACAAAATGTAAAACCTCAAGAATTTAGAATCTCAAAAAGAAAACATCTGAGAAGCAGAATTAGAGCTGTAGGTTCAAGTTCTTCATCTAACAGAGAAAGCCAGGATAGATACCAGGTGTCTGAAACTCAGTAGGAATGGTGCCTGTTTATAACTTCCTGTGGTATGGAGTTCCATGAAGTTGTCTCTAGAACACAATTCTTCATTGACATAAGTTGTTATTTTAGCCCAAAGGAGAGCCACAGTCAGTGCTCCACTCAATGATATCAAGTGATGAGTATAGATTGTACAGGGTAAAGGGTATCATGTACTGCAGGCATGTCCAACTCCCAAGGGACTGTGATCTACTCACAGTATAAAAAGAACAGCTGTGATCTACCCATTGTCATTGTCAAGAGTTGTTGAGCTTTTTCGGGGGGGGGGGGGCTAAGTTGTTGAGCTTTTTTGGGAGAGATCTAAGATACCCCCGCGATCAACCGGGCAATTACAATCAACCTCTTCAACATGCCTGATGTACTGAAATTACATTTCTCGAGCCAGCTTAGCCCAGCGGTTCCATCGACCAAAGCATAAGCATTGCTTAGATCCCCTAATCGCTTCCAGCGGTTTGCAATTTAATTTAGGAGGAAATGTCCCATCTCAGATGTGTTTCTTACATAGAAATTGAATGAAAAATATCCACATTTAAGTTTAAACTATAATGCATGCTGGCTTTATGTTCCCTTGCCCTTGTTTCGTTAGGAGTAACTTACAGCACAGTGCTCTAGTTGTCTACTCAGAAGCAAGTCCCGCTGGGTCCCGTGGGGTCCATGTTGTTGTGAAGATTACTGAGATAATGTGTGGGAAGTCCCGGGAACCTAACATGCACTATATAAATGATAAGTGTTTATAATTCAAATGTGACTCTTATCTTTCTCAGCAGCCATGCTAAACATTGTGTCACTGATTACATGAACTAACTGCCCTTTAACAGAAAACATTCACTTAAGAAATGTGAAAGATGCACTCTTCCCCTGCTCTCTTGAAATGCACAAGCAGAATGGCAGATTTCAGCTGTTTAGTGTGTCTGGATAAAGTCAAATTGTTCAAAGGCATAGATGATTTTGCAACGAAAGTGTGTTTTTCACTTAACCTCTAGAAATGTTATTGCATGAAATTCTATAGAGCATGACACTAGCTTTTGAATTAATATACTGTTGGATTTGGAGGTCTGGGTTCAAATCTATGAAAATTCACTGGATGTCCTTAGGATAGGGTAGAAATCTATGTAAACAAAATAACAGGAGCTGAAGAGACTTTTATATTATGTGTTATGGTTTCAGAAACTAGGAAAACTGAGGGCTGAGGAAGTACTGTAATGTGCAAGCAAACGTTTTGCTCCTGATCTGCTAAAACATAGTTTACTGGATCAGTGTTATGTATGAACCAGGTTATGTCTGAATCAGCCTATAGTTAAAAATTAGGGGTGGCCACTTTTCAAATAGGTCACCAAAATTTGGACAAATTTCTCTGATCAGTCACAATGCATTTGGGCAGATTGGCAACATTTTCAGGCCTAGAAACTAATTTATTTATGTATCACTTGTTTCAAAAAACCACAAAGCAGTTTACAAAGGACCATATACACAATCTGTAACTAGGCACATACTGTATCCTATTCTATTTGCTGCAATAGAATTCTTGTTTTAAGTCTATTTTTTGGGGTGGGGGTGACTGTTGTTGCCAGGAAAGGCCTTTGTAGGCACATGTGCACCTGCACCATGCTGATGCCCCCTGCATTTTGGAAAAAAGTATAAAGAGGTCCAAAACTCTTCTCTACCAATATTTGAATTTAACTAGGGTTGTAATGTGCCACCAATGACTTGGGAATATTTGCAGTGAAGTAGTGATGAACAGGTGATTGACAGGCCTACCCACCTGGCAGACTTGGCCTTAAGGATGGGGACAGTTAAGAGTCTGGCCTACTGGACCAGAAAAGTTATTCGCTTCTGTGTGGAACTGCATTTGTCCTGTCTTAGGAGAGGGACAATACAGTATAGTCAAAAGTGTGTTTGAGGTAGTGTGAATGCTCTCTGAGAGCTCTGAGTCCCTGAGCATTTGGCAAGAACAGATCCACAACAACAAATACCAGCTGTGCAGTAGGCTAGTTCTGATACTGGCATTCTGATATTGATTTCTAAGATGACAACATTTTATTTATTTCACACAGTTTATGTGCTGTTGATTGTAATTTAGCATCCAGTTTGGCAGATTTGGTCATCTGCCTTTGTGCTCCTCCTGTGATCATAATTGTGAATGATAATTCTAGACATTCTTGAAGTAACAAAACTAGCTAGATGTTTATATAGCATAACAATGTGCACTTGAATGCAAGGCTATACTTGTATGTGAAAATAGTTTCTAACAACAAGAATTGCTGCTCCCATTAATAATTGCAGCTTCGATAAGCGGACACCAGGAGCACCCTATAAGTGGTCCTTGTTACCTTTGGAGCTTTGTGATCAGTTTGCGGTGGTTTTGTGATCATATAGCATTTATTCAGTTAAATTTCTTATACATTTCTGTCAACAGAACCATGACAACTGAAAAGAGTTTAGTGGCAGAGGCTGAGACTCCTAAGCAGCAGCCGGCAAAAGAGGAGGAGGTAGCTGCTGAAACAGGAACACAGGAAGCTTTCTTGGAGAAAGCACCTGAGGGGGATAATCAGTCAAAGAAGAAGCTAAAAGCATCCAATGGTGACACGCCTACCCGAGAGGACCAGAGCAAGAACAAAGAGCGCACTTCTGAAAGTCGGGGCCTGTCACGCCTGTTTTCATCATTCCTCAAGAGGCCCAAATCTCAGGTCTCTGAGGAAGAAGGTAACGAGGCAGAAACAAAGGAACTTGGTGAAGGAGGCCAGGAAGAGACGGACCTCGATCTCAATGAGGAGATTCTTCTGAAAGCCCCAATAGCAGCTCCTGAACCTGAGCTCAGGACTGACCCATCTTTAGATCTTCATTCATTGAGCAGTGCGGAAACACAGGTAAATATGACACAAACTAGTTTTCTGTCTGCCTAACTTGATTAGTAGACATTCAAGAACATGCTGACATGTGCAACCTGCTCATACACTTATGACTTTAATAAGTAAATATGACTAGAACTGCAGCCTTAGAGTTGTATCCAGGTAAGTTCTACTTGAAGTAAACCCATTGAATTTAATGAACCCGTTAGTCATGTTTGTTAATTTCAGTGGGTCTACTCTAAATATGGCCAATGTTAGATACAACCTTTAATATATGATTGGTAAGAGGTTTAATCTATTGCAAATTGTAATACTTTCCAAAGATTAAGGTAAGCACTTCAGCAGGCTCTAGTTTATATAATTATTTATTTTGTTAGATTTATATACCACTTAATCAAAAATCTCAAAGTGGCTTAATAAAAGAAAATGTATACAACATTACCTATATAACCAACTTTTGACATTTACGCTCTTTCCCAGTTTCCAATTATATGTATGAATTTTGAAAATATAAAAAGCATTTAAAAGCTTTTGAGGGGTTGAAAAACAACAAGCCCAGTCCTCCAAACCATGGTCTGGAGGCTTGTGAATGTCCTGTAGACCTTTATGCACCTTCTTCCCCTAATGTATGCTAATAAAACATTTCTTGGTTTTCTCTAACATATATAAATTGTCAAACTGTGGTTGGAATTGTCTCCAATCCTTTAAGCTATGGTTGCAAATTAAAACTTGGAGGCAAGGTGCTAACTGTAGTTTGCTAGTTTTGGAATTCACGGCCATGTACAGTATGCTTAGAGAAAACTGGCTTATGAACCTAGCTTGCCCCCCACTAAAACAGAAAGACTAAAGTACTATTACTGTATTCTAAAATGGAAGCAGAACCTTCTGAGCTTCTCCTCGTGGCCATGCTCTATTTTTTCTCTATGTTCTACTCAGAATAGACCCACTTTTGTTTTTTTGTTCAAAAGTGCTAACTCTTATCCATTAATTTCAGCCTGCTCAGGAAGATAGGAGAGAAGATCAAGATCAAGATCAAGATCAAGATCCAGAAAATAGAGATCTTGAAATTAAGGAAGAAGGAGAGCAGGCAGAGCAGGTGGACGAAAAAAAGGAGAATACCAAGGTGAAAGCAGACAAAGACTTAAAAGGTTCTCAGAAAACAGCCAGAAGGCCCAGAAACAACATGCACTGCAAGATTATTTTGCTGGATGACACAATTTTTGAGTGTTCCCTGGATGTAAGCATATCTTTATCTATTTTTATTATTAAAAATAAAAATGATTTTAAGAGTATCATAATTTATTAATATAGTTTAAGCAGGCATCGCCAAACTGCGGCCCTCCAGATGTTTTGGCCTACAACTCCCATGATCCCTAGGTAACAGGACCAGTGGTCAGGGATGATGGGAGTTGTAGTTCAAAACATCTGGAGGGCCGAAGTTTGGGGATGCCTGGTTTAAAGAATACAATTTGCAGTTTTAAGATAAATTGCTTTAGTAATATCTAGAAGACGATCATAGTAGCAGTATTTTGTTTGGACTTTTGGCCCACTTGATTTGAGAACATTATCAGGAATACTACTACTACTACTACTACTACTACTAATAATAATAATAGAATTTTTCCAGAGTGCAATTGAAAGGGTTCAAGTGTCAAGATGCATCACAGTCTTTCCTTTTCCGTAATATGATCTCAGGTTCCCTAGTTAAATCTCAGGGCGGATACGTATCTTGGTTGGGTTTTCATGACCACTTGAGCAAAACAGTTACCTTAACTGATCCTGTATAATTAGGTCAGTTCATCCATGTACAACACTAATGATACTACCGGTATTACTATTGCGTAAGATGAGCTTCTCCGTGTTAATACAGCAGTGGCTTTATGTGTGTGTGGTGTTTATAAACTTTAGATCTTCATCCTGTGTGCAGAGCATAGAAGGGGGTTTAGCTTCCTGCAATGATGTAGAAGCTACTGGACATGCTGCTGCATGTGGTAAGGAGCCATAGTTCAGTAGTAGAACACATGCTAACCTTGCATAAGGTCCCATGTTCAGTTTCCAGTGTCTTTGAGTAAAGGATCCCAGTTTGAAATCCTGGAGAATTGTTCCTGTCCAGAATAGACAATCTTCTGATAGTATAAAGCAGCTATTTAGAGTATTTGTAATGGGGTCTGTTTGCTACGGGCAAGGTGTTGTTGGGGCATAGAAATTCAAGCCTTGGCAAACAAAGAATGTTGCTTTGCTGATTTATGTGTTTGGGGCTCCAGGGGACATTATTGGTTTGGCTCTTAGCCAAACACACATGTACAAACTTCTAGAGAACTGCTGGTTAGATTAAACAGGCTGTTTATTCACCTGCCTGTTACCTGGTTAAGTTGAACTACTCGCTCACCACAAACCTGCCTCTTACTTTCCACCATATCAAATAAATATGAATAGGATTTGGGGGACCTTATTTCTAAGAGAAGAGCTGACTAGTCAAACAGAACAGATGTTACGAGGGGACCTTTAGGTCCTCAATTCTGTTTTGCTTTTATAAGGCAAGTAAGTATGTGTACACTTGCAGGAGATACTTACTAGTGCTTCATTCCCTTCCCACCAACCATTCAAAACCAAAAGCAGGGCTAATTAGGGAGGAAAAGCTTCCTTTACTCCTGCATTTGCATCACCACAGCAACCATTGTTTGGGGAAGCTGCCTTTGCTAAAGTAATGTTCCTAAAATGGAAGGAATTTCCTAAACATTTTCCTGAGCAGCATGGAAATATACTGCCAAAAGAGCCTTTTTCTCTTTGCATCCACGTGAGCCATCTTAATGAAACAATCTAAAAGTGATCAGTGTTCATTTTAAGGGCTAATGATGTTCAAGTCAATGTCTAAGGAAGGTAGACATACTGTATACAGTGACCCTGTGGATGTGAACATTAGAATGCACAAAACAAACGTGACCACATATGACAGATTTGTTTTTCATGTGCAGAAACATGCCAAAGGGCAGGATCTTCTTAAGAAAGTATGTGATCACCTCAATCTTTTGGAAGAAGACTACTTTGGACTGGCCATCTGGGATACTCCAAGCTCCAAGGTAAGTAGAATGCAAAAACAGAGAGTTGACCTGCTTAGGATTGTATGTTAAAGCATTTAATTAAAGAAGGAATTGTATTGGGAAAACAGAAATAAAACTTTGAAATGCATATTGAAAATAAAAGCTAATACCTACTTCTCTAGTCTGACTTCATACTGATGGAAGTTTGCACAACCTAGCTTTAACACTGAAAGGTGCTAAAATATACAGAAACCACATAATGCTCCACACATAAAGGATTTTCTCGACAATCAGTACCGTGGACAGCATCTCTCTCCAACTTGGAAATGCCTCTGTAGGGCAAAGCTGTATTTGAAGTGGGAGGAGAGACATCTTTTGTGGAGGCATTCTACATTGTTCATTCTTATCCAATTAAGCCTGTGCTGTAGAATTTAATGTCATTTGGAGATTTTGATCCAATCAGTGCTGAAAGATGGCATTAAAACTGGATGCCCCATTGTGTTGCAAATGGAGTGGGAAATATTATGGTTAAGACGTAGATGAGTCTTTAGACAGAATATTCTGGGATGTCCAAAAGACACACAGCCCATAGATAGACTCCTAGAAGAGAGCACCTATAGTTGAAGATGGCTGTATTATGTATTATGGATCTTTTTCATGGCAATCTTGGATCAATTTATGTATATCACCACAAATCTAATGAGTACAAATAAAGGAATTATAGGACCCATTTACTTTACCTGTGAGCTTGATGTTGTTGGCAAAATGTAGAAGTCCACAGGTGGATCTTAGATTGATTCCTGCACGTGAAGTGAACACTGAGGACAGCACCTCTTATCTCCATTCTCTCCATGCCCCTTTGTCAATGACAGAAGGCATATATTCACGAGTAGTTCTTGTTGGTCATTTGAACAGATATGGGAATTGTACGCAGGTATGCAACAGGTGCATGTGCAACTCTAATGAGCTTATAGTAAATATGTATATAGTACTGTGTGCAGCAATAACATCTTTTGTTCTTGCATGTGAGAAATAATTTATTTCCAAGAAAGGGATCCCCCCCCCACTGTGACCCAGAGAGCAAGAATTAATAGTTTATCTTTGAAGCACTGGAGGAGTTTGTGTAGAACTTAATGCTTTCCTGTAAGAGAGCATTATTTCCCACTGATTCCTGACATAATAAAAGGATAAATGTATCATTAATTACCCAGACTCCTCATTGTCTTTTTGATTAAGTCAGACAGAATGAGTTTTATGAATGCATGATTGCATTCAGAGACTGTAGGGCCGTGTTTGGATTTTTTTTTTTTATTGCTGTGCAAAGCCAACAGTTGCAGCATAAGCATTTGCATGTTCCAAAAAAAAAAGAAGCCTGGCTTGCAAAATTGCAGATCCGCAACAGTTACTATGAATGGCCTTTGTGTTCATTTGCATGGATTCTGTAACACTTCAATTAAAGAATGATGGCAAAGTACTTCATATTAAACCTAAGCATAACTGTACCAATTACATGTAGAGTAAAATGTTGTGGGCTAAGAAAGATGAGCTTAAGGGATAAGTAGGCTATTCTTTCACCTCACTAGACCTGATTTCTAAATCCTGCTTAAGTCACGTGAAAATGAAAAAGGTAACCTCATTCTAGTTTCTGTACACAGTACCATAATATTGTACTGCCTGATATCGAGAGCCAAAGTGCTATTATCAAAATGTAAATGCTTAGCAGTTTTGAGTGACTGATTTGCAGAGGCTAAATTCTTTATAATAGTAACTGGGAAGTCATTCCAACTGAACTCAATAAGACTAAATTTTGATCAGACGTTTATAGGATTGCACTATTAATGTATTTACTATATTTACACTATTTGAACAAACTACAGTATAGGCAGAAGAAACAAAAATGTTTTCTAAAGACAGCAAAGCTGCATTCCTACATAATGCTAAGCCAAACTATGACTTAGCATGAACACACTGGCTCCCAGGGATCACACCCATTTTGCTTCTCACTGCCCACCCCCACCCCCCGGTGTAGCAGTTAAACCACGTTTTGGCTTATTGTGTAGTCTGAGCACAGATTTGTGGTGTAAGATCTCTCAGTCATAAGCTATGGCCAAGGTTTTTTCATACCTTTACAGGGACATGTAAAAGCAGGGTGCCCAAACTAAGGTCCAGGGGCCGGATGCGGCCCAATCGCCTTCTAAATCTGGCCCACGTACGGTCCGGGAATCAGCGTGTTTTTACATGAGTAGAATGTGTTATTTAAAATGCATCTCTGGGTTATTTGTGGGGAATAGGAATTCATTCATATATTTTTTCAAAATATAGTCCGGCCCCCCACAAGGTCTGAGGGACAGTGGACTGGCCCCCTGCTGAAAACGTTTGCTGACCCCTGTGTAAAAGTATGGCCCAATTAAATAAACAGTACACTGAACTGCCATATTATGTTGTAATCACAAAATCAAGGCTGTTTTTTTTTAATGGTGACCAGAGAAGCACTTGAAGTAGCATAAACTTTGCAGCTGACAAATTGGCTACTTTGACACATAGTAGTAAACCACAGTTAATGGTTTACCATGAATATGCAGATCATTCTTGCTTTGATCTCTCCCCCCCCCAGTTAATTAGCAGGAGCAAAAATATCACAAGTGCTACATCACAAGCGCTACATCTGAACCAGGGATCGTGATTTGTTTCACTCCAAACCAACCATGGTCCGAAGCCAAGGTTTCATCTTGACTTGCTAATGGTAGTTTGTTTTAACGATTCAAACCTTGAGTCATAGTTGTTCCTCCTGAGCACTGGCAAGAAGCAACACGGGAGTGGTCTGTGTGTTGATGATAAACCATTAACCATGGTTTTCTATGCAGACACTGTGTGGAAATAACTGGTTCCTAAAAGTTATTTCGAGTTAAGTGGGTTTTTTGAGGACACTTTCCAGAAGCAATTACAGCTGCATATGTATATTCATTTTCCTAATTACTAACTTGCCTAATGCTGTAGTATGGCAGAAATAACTTTGAACTCACATTATGTCAGTAAGCTGTTTAAGTGAGGCAAATTCAGAGAACTTTGAACCACTTGGAGCCCCACCAAGCATCTTGTAAGAGATTATTCATATATGTCAATCTTCAAGATTACTGTATGAGTTCATATTAGTGAAATATTATGGTTGTGAGCCAGCAAGACCAGATGTGCACCCAGTTCCAGTTGCCAGCCACAGAATAGTAAGCTTGGTGACTGAACTGGGAACTTTCGAATGCTGGCAATGGAAAGATAGTTTTGTTTTTCTTCCTAGGGAGGCTTGCTGGGCAACATCTTAACTACGGTTTCCTTGCCAAGTAAATAGGTTTTATTTTGTAAGGTTTGGGTTCCGCTGGTTCTTAATTTGTTTTATTTTGCCACTTTTTATTATTGCCAGGGGGTGATTTAGGCTAGTTTTTATTCATCAAAAGCATAGGTATGTCTATGTTTTCATGGACTAGAGCTCTGTGTCTTTTATGTAATGAATTTTCAAATACTATATAATAACTCAGTGTGAAGCAAAAATGACACCATCCATTTCACTGGTAATTGTCCAGATTGCTACAGGTGGTGGTGATGGTTGGGGGGTTTAACCCTTTCTTCTCCTGCTTGTGGTCCTGATAGAACCACTCCTCTGAATTTGTATTTGCATCTGGAGGAAATTTTCCTTTGGTGGCAATAAGAGATTTCCTCCCAATGCACATAACAACTTTAGAGGAGTGGGTTTTTTTGGGATTTTTGTTCATGGCAACAGCATGGGAGGAAAGGATTAGATTATCCTCCTCACCTGCTACAATCTCAATAATCATCAGTCCCCAAGTGGCTTTGAATAACCATTTTAAGAAACCATGCATGCTAATTGCAAACCCACATTTAATGTTTGTTGTAGCCTGGCTATCAGAGAAAATTTAACTGTGCCTAAATAAAACCATGGCTGCTTGTCCATAGTTAAATGACTAATCTATTGATTATGCCAGTGCCCCCAAAGATCAAATTTTAATTCAGCCTATGTGCAGTGTTTTTGCAATCTAAAATAACCCAATTGGCATCCAATGATGGCTGCTACTTAACTCAGTGACAGTACATTTTCAGGCCATATTATTTGCAACCGTTGTCAGACTCTATATGACTAATTGCTACTGTTTTCTTGCAGACATGGTTGGATGCTGCCAAAGAGATAAAAAAACAAGTTCATGGTAAGTGGCTCAAGTCTGTTTTTTATAAAAGAAATGGTAGATATTTATAGCCTTGGCATGCAATCAAAAGAAGCACTCAGCATTGCTGGAGTTCATGTAAGGGTGATAGAATGGATCAGGACAAATTTAAACAGAGTGCAAGTCCTCTGTTTTCCATATTATGTAGTTTTTCTTTTAATAAAACTGTTGCTTTTCTACAGGATGACAGTTTGTATAGGTTATGTTTTTTAAAGTAGGAATTGTTTAAATTTAGAATATAGCAACATCATTGAAAATTAAGGGTGGACTTGCAAGTCACTTCTGGTTGAAACACCTGTGGTCAACACAGCTTGCATCCAGCACCAAATTTAAACAGTGCTGAATGAAAGCCACTGCTGCAAAGGAAAAATCAGGTGTGCACTCCCTACATTTGATGTCTGGTGAGTGACAGCTGGGTGTGGTCCACCCAATATGACCTGATGGGCTAAACTGAGAGGTTTGGTAGGCCTGGTTAGATGCGTAGGCTGGATGTTCCCCACCACTGATTTAACTTTTCTTTATTTTGGGATGATGAATCTGCTCCACTTCCCAGTGGGGAGGACTTGCCGTGGACCATGTGGCCACCCACTCCCCTCTGGGGGCAGGGACGAAGTCCCTCGTCACCCGGAGGTCCCAGCTGTGTCATAGATCCAGCCAGCCAATCTGCTGGCTGGGGGGGACATGGCCAGGACCCATTTAAACCAAGCTGTGAGCCAGAGAGCTCTACTGGTGGTTGCCCCTTACAGGACTCCCTGTGTGACAGGCAGGAGTCAGATATAGTCGGATCAATTCCAGTGCCTAAGCCAATACCACTCACATTCTGTAACCAATAAAGTTGTGGCCTAAATTTGCCCAATAACATTAACCGAATATCTGTGTCCTTGTGTCTCATTCATCTATGATGGGGTGGCCTCGGGGTCTCGACACGCAAACTTGCTGTGTTTGTTTTTGTTTACAATCATAGAGTAGTGTACAGAAATGAAGCAAATACAAATTTAATAAAAACTATACCAAATTAAAGCTAGAACATTAAAAAATCATAATGTAGTACAGCAGGGGAAAATTCGTCAAATTAATTTAAACCACTGTTAAAAATTTCACTGAAGAGATTCATATTTACTTGCGTCAGTATGGAGCGAGTTCCATTTATGTGGAGGAGCCACTACTGAAAAGCCCTTATGGTTATGGGCCAGGATCTACTAGAGCAGGGGTTATCAACCTCTGTGGGTCCATGTGTACATTTGCAAACTGGAGAAACTGTTATGAGGAACACACACACATACACACTGCAACTAAGCAACTATTCTATTGGCTACAATAGAATGTTTCTTTCAAGCCTTATTTCAGCAGGGGGAGGAAAACCTATGGGTGCCAAGGGAGTTCTGCAGGTGTGTCTGTAGGTACCATGTTGGTGACCCCTGCACTAGAGGAACACATAGCACTAGAGGAACACATAGAACGGTCTTACACTGAGTCAGACCATTAGTCCACCTAACTCATCTAGCTTTTGTCTATGCCAACTGGCAGTAGCTCATCAAGTTTTCAGACAGCAGTCTTCCTACCTGGAGATCCCAAGGATGTCAGGGAACCATTTGGTTTGTTGAAGGTGAGACATACCAGTGGGACAATGTCATATTCATTGTGTTTATTTTTATCTCATGATATCTATATTGCAGTATTTAATATTACTTGAAAGCAATATTATAAAGGAAAGCTCACAACCAATCTGGTTTTAATTGCAGGAGGCCCATGGAATTTCACTTTCAATGTCAAGTTTTATCCTCCAGATCCAGCACAGCTGACAGAGGACATAACAAGGTTTGTAGTGCTCTTAATATTGTAATTTAGGAAAGAGTAATGGGAGGCAGGATATAATTGTGACAAATAATGAATTAAATTATAAGATTAAAAAAACAATTGATAAATACAGTGGTACCTCCGGTTGCGGACGGGATCCGTTCCAGAAGTCCGGTTGGATCCTGAGGTTTCCACAACCTGAGGACCGCTTCTGTGCATGCGTGCACGGCGAAACCCGGTAAAATACTTCCAGGTTTGCCGCGTGCGCATCCCGAAGTTTACGTAACCAGAGGGTTATGTAAACGGAGGTACGACTCTACTCAGGGATTCAGAGAACTGTGTGCTTAGTTCTACAAGCCTAAGGACTCTTAAACTTGCATTTCTGTTTGACAAGCTACCTTATGACGCATGACAAACAGCTTTGGAAAAGAAAGGTGTTTGAAAAGCATGTGATACAATGTTTTTGAATATTTATTTATTTAGTTCATAAAATTTATACACTACCTGATTGTAAAAAACCCCTCAAAATTGCTTATGAAAGATAAAACAGTAAAATCAGTAAAAAATTACAACCCTGCATATATGTATGTAGAACTAACAATAGGGAATCCTAAATTCAAACAGTTATTACCGGTACAATGCTTGTCAACTTAGTAACATGACAGACTTAATGTCTGGTAATAAGGGAACTCAGTGGAGCGTTTTAGAGAACTTGGAAATAGGTTGTGTCCCTGCAAAAGTAATACCTTCTTTAAAAAGCAAACTCCGTTCTTTATACTAGCTTACAAACCCATTCATACTTGCAACTTTCAAAATTTGGGAAAACTGGGCTGTAAAATGGCAGTTGTGAGCATGAGAAATTTAAGACTGTAAACCTCTTTAAGCACTAAACATGCCATAAACAATGGATAGTATCCAGTCATTCACATGAGTGCTGGAAAGAACAGGTGCTCAGTGGCTTACCTCTGACTGCACTGTTGGATCTGCAGGTGCATGTCCCATGCTAGGGAAAGTATCCCTGGATCTTGCACTTTCCGGGCAATGGCGTGGTGGCCCAAAGGTATCAGGAGGAGGCTGAGTAGATTGGTGGCTTGGCTGCAGAACTCAAGAGGATTCCCTCTCCAGGTGTCATCTCCTCTACCAGATGTAACCAGGATTCATTGGAACCTCTTAGACAGGAGTAATTTGTGTACAAGTGCCAGCCCAGACACGAGAGGCTAGTTTCATTGCTAGGAGGCACAATTGCAGAGCAACAGTCAGGGACTTGAGGAACCCAGCAACCCCTGGGAAAAGAATATGGTGCTGGCTGCCCTGCACACCTAGTGTCTACTCCATTTGTACACCCAGAGGCTTCTGTATCCCATCTTCCATTTTATTGGATATAGGATCTTGCTCATTGTACAGGTCCAGTGTTATTTTCTTGTTGAGGAACTTATTTTATTTTTCTGCTATCAGTCAGCTGTAAATAACAGAGGAGAAAAGAGACTGAGTGTTATGCTATGTAGTGATAACCAAGTGCCTGTTCCAGATTGTGTAGTATGAGCATCCTCGCCTGATTGTTGTTGTCTTATGTTAAATAGAGACAAACAATACTTTATTCATGTGGGTTCCCTGTCCATAGGGCCTGGTACAATTTGCAGTCATATGAAAGTAGGGGTATGCTGTTCCAAGCGAGGAGCACGCTAACATATTTCTAATGAGGAACTCTGTTGTGGTGCTAGCCAGCACCAATGTCCACTGTTTTGTCATCAGAATTTGAATTCCCCATTCTGAGGCTTTCTTTTCCTCCTTTTTAGGTACTATTTGTGTCTCCAGCTAAGAAAAGACATTCTCACTGGACGGCTTCCTTGCTCCTTTGCTACATTAGCTTTGCTGGGTTCTTACACAATCCAGTCAGAACTAGGAGACTTTGACCCAGATCTTCATAGCCCAGATTATGTCAGTGAATTCAAGCTCGCCCCAAATCAGACAAAGGAACTGGAAGACAAGGTCATGGAACTACATAAGACCTATAGGTAATTTAAATTTAGCATTTTATATGACTTTTTAATGTTTGCATTGTTATTAGCTTCATTTTATTGATGCATATTGTAAACCTCCCTGGGATTTTGGATGAATGAGGGGCCGAATAGAAATTGAAATAATAAAATAAATATGCTAAAAAGAAATTTAATATAGCCTTAGAGGAAAGGGAAATAGGATCTATGCAAAAGAAAACTGTGAATAGGGGTGCAAAAATCCAGGCCCCCAGTAACAATTGGTACCCTAGAAACTAAGCCTGATGACTAGCATTGAGACTGGTCAGGGGTCAGGAAGCAGATTTTTCTTCATTTGTTTCTTGTAAGTTGGGGATCGTCAGTATAGTGACATCCAGATGTTGTTGGAAGCAACTTCCACCATTCCTGACCATTGGCCATGCTGGCAGCAACATCTGGAGGGGGGCATATTGGCTTCTCCTGTTCTAAGTTGCATGCATCAAAAAAATAAAAATAAGATAAAGTTTGAAGAACGTGCAAGTGTGAACACAAGTATTTGAAACCTGTTCTGTTCTGTGAAGTAGCTTCCAGACATTTGCAAAATACTTTCAAGGCCTTCAAACATGCCCCCCCCCCAAAAAATTGGAGATTATCTTTTGTCCAAAACATTTCATGTGTGAAGCATCCCTTAATTGTGCTACTGTTGTGAATTATTCAAGCCCCTGTGTATGGATCTTCAATTGGACTTATGTTTAATTAACATTTTAAAAAATGATGGGGGACATCGCACTGGGTGTGATTTAAGACTCACTTCTAAGCATCTTTGATGCTTGAGCTTGATAAAAAATATTTTATAATAATACTTGTTACAGTTACCCTGAAGTGTATTTTGAAACTCTTTTCAGTAATAGATTGTGGCTCAATTCTCAATGCACCATATGGCTGGAAGAGACGTCTCATACTGTTAGGAATAATTGCTATAAATACACCAGTCCTTCTGTTCCATGAATACACAGCAAGACTAGAAAGGAGGTGGGAGGTTTAAACATTTAAACAAAGCATCTGTGAAGCACTGTCTTGCTGTACCACTGAGATGAAGTTTGTTAGTAAAGTTCAAGATAGAAAACAGCCTCTTATTGAGCATAAGTTCACATAACTCCATATTTACTTTACTTGCCCCTAGCATGTCGTTTCCCTTAAGTGATTTCATATGCCCTTGCTTTTAATTTTCAAGAGCTGCAGCTTAGTTCTAAGCCTGGTTACTCAAGAAACTGGCACTGTGTTAAGTGAAGTTCATACCCAGGGAGACATGCATAAGTTTGTAACCTTAACTGAGTTATTGATTTGTTGATTTATTACTTTTTTTACGCCCCAACTGTTCCAATGTTTTTATTGTACACATATCTGAGATATATTTTTCTTGTACCTTTTGGCCATATGTTTCTGTCTTCTTTAGTTTGTCTAATTTAATTTGTTAACCACATTCTTGAAAGCTAACCTCTTTCGGAGAATCTGTAACAAGTAGATAATTCCTAGGATGTGGTATAACAATAATAATTATTATTTTAGAAAATTACCATTCTAGTGCTAAAGAATTCATTGAAGGGTTAAAAAACAAGAGGTTTGCAGGATCCATTTTTTAATTTCTTTTGATAAAATGCATGTACTGTAGTATCTGCAAATGGTTTATTTTTTTTAAAAAAAACCCTGCGAAGTAACCAAATAGTGGGCTTGCTGTATCATTTTCCATTATATTTCTGTAGATGTATGACTCCTGCTCAAGCTGATCTGGAATTTCTTGAGAATGCCAAAAAGTTGTCAATGTATGGAGTTGATCTTCATCACGCCAAGGTAGAAGAAAATACTTGTTTCATATCATAATATTTTTACTTTTAATGTGCTAAGCCCTTGGTTTTCATCTTCTCCCTCCTACTCAGTACTGTGAGTAGGGAGCGTTCTTGGTTTTTGTCATGCCCCAGTAGGTGCCCCTCAGGGTCTAGGATCCCGTCCAGAGAAGTATAAGTCTTATCCCAAGATACTCATGAAGGATAGCTGGGATGATGTTCCATCAGTGTCCAAAACAAGCAAAGGTCATGCATAGGACCATACTGTAATCCATAGACAAAGGCATGTAACAGTCCCAGGTCAAATCCAGGCAAGGATACAACACAGCAGGCAGAGGAGACTAGGTCCAGGTTCAAGAAGCCAAACACCTATGTTGTTTCCAAGTCAAATGGGAAACCTGATGCACAGTGGCCTCCTGGACCATAGCTGTTGTTTCCAGTCTTGCTTGCTGTCAATGAGACCTCTATTCTTGAGCCACAATTCTAGATCCATGTACACATGCTGCGTTGTTACTCTTCAACCTGGACTTGGACCTTTTGGCACTGGCATTCTCAAGGGCTGGGGGTGGGATTTTACTTCCTCCTCTGACAACACTGATGGTTCTTCAGCAAATCTCCCTCTGGAGTTTCCTTCCAGGTGATCCTCAGCACTTGTTCCAAGGGATCTTGCCTCCTCCCCCATATCTTTGATGTATAGGGTGTTGGGTTTGTTCTCCGAGAACTATCTGTATGGTTCTGATTTATGGCTAGGCATGACAATTTTGGATTATTGTAACAGAGGTTGAAGTCAAGGAATTCCTCATGTGATCTAGTTAATCTAATCATACTTGGAATGGGTTTACAGCCTAAAATGTGGTGTGCGCCCTACAGATGACAGAGTCCATACCTCATTCAAAAATAATATTCTTGACCATTTAAAATGGTTGCTATATATTTGATGCTTACAACCACATAGTAACCAAATCAGTATATCTTTCAGTTTATAGATAAGGGTCTGTTGGATACTTTGGGGTGAATTAATTCCTATGGAATCTGCTGTCACATTTCATTCTGTAGTGGATCTGAGTGACTGTCACACAAAGACATAAGCTGCAATCCTGTACACACTTAGGAGTAAGTTCCATTAAACTGAATGGGGCTTACTTCTGAGTAGACATGCATTTGATTGCTAGCCTGGGCGCCCTCATTATTCTCTACCCCAAGGAGGGAGTTTCATTAGAACCCATCATTGCACTAGAATCTCTTGAATTCTGCAGGAGATATTCCATCATACCCAGTCGCTTTGAGTTTGTGAGACCTGCTATAGGGCATGGAGCGTATTAAATGTATTTTATTGGCCTGTGTGTATTATGCTGCTAGATAAAGTTTTTTAAAATTGGTGATTGTGCATTGAGTAGCCTTTGGTTCAGAAAGGTGAGTTGTATTTTCTGAAAAGATCTAAATTTGTCACTGTGTGGCAGAATAATCTTAATGAGATGGTCAATAAAAACTCAACTGGAAAGATTTTTAGTATTGATGCTTTTGTACTGATCCAATCATTAAATAATTGGAGCACAACTGTGACTGCTGGGTGTCCTAGTATCCTAGTTTCTTCAAAAAATAGCTTGTCCAGGGGGTGGAAGTTTTTTACTCATCTATTCTATTTCCACTTGAATCTTTCTAGAAAAGTCAGTTCCCAGTAGTGTGAATATAGCCTAAGTACAGTTTTCTTTCTACCCTAGGACTTATAAAAAAAACTTTCTCATTGCCTTTTTGTTATTGCTCTTCTGTCTGGAACAGTGATTCTCAGTGATAGGACCTACAGAGGTCCCCCTGGTAATCAATTGTTTGAAGATAATGCAGTACAGGACACTTAGGGAGGAATGTTTTTCACATAAGAGGTAGTGGAAAGAGTTGTCATGTCTGCAAATACATGTTGGGAGGAATGCTTAAGCAGTTAGTGATTTCTGGCTGTTTAGTGTTTGAAAAGTAGGGAGACAGATTTAGTAGCATCATAAAAATCAAGTAACAGAAGATCTCACTATGAATTCTGGGGCCCGAGAAATGAGTAAGGGGCATAGAGGGCAAGTGCTTTGCATGCTGAAAAGTGGATTTGCCAACATGTGTGAAGTGTGTTCCAAACTCTGCTTTTGTAGGACTTGGAAGGTGTGGATATTACTTTGGGAGTCTGCTCCAGTGGCCTTCTTGTCTACAAAGATAAATTGAGAATCAACCGTTTCCCTTGGCCCAAAGTGTTGAAGATTTCCTACAAGCGCAGCAGCTTTTTTATCAAAATTCGACCTGGTGAGGTAGGCTATGGAGTCATATACTATTTTCATTCCTTTTTTAAAAAATCTGACTTCTATCTAAGAAAAATACTGACAGAGCAGATAAACTGTTTTGCAGACTGTCCAAATTGTATTGCAGTGGACAGAGGTCTAACATGATAATTTTCTGGCTTGATTCTTACAATGCACTTTATGTGAGGCTGTCCTCAAACATAGTTTGAAACTTATTATGTACTGTTGCTCTCTGCAGCATGAACAATATGAAAGTACAATTGGATTCAAGCTTCCTAGTTATCGGGCAGCTAAGAAACTGTGGAAAGTTTGTGTTGAGCATCATACATTTTTCAGGTATGTTTCTTTCCCCCCATCCAATATGACAAATGGTGTGTGTGTAAAAGCTGTGTTAAGCTTTTATTCCAGTTGTTGGTATACATTGCCAGGAGTTGGGAAGGAAGCCTCTAATTTGCACAGAATTGTTCAGACAGGAAAACAGGAACATAGGAAGCTGCCTTACACCTAGTCAAAACCTTGGTCCATCTAGCTCAGTATTGTCTACACTGACTGGCAGCAGCTCTCCAGGGTTCCAGGCAAGAGTCTTTCTTAGTCCTACCTGGACATGCTGGGGACCTTCTGTATGAAAGCAATGTTTTGCCACTGAGCTAAGGCAAATGCGTAATAAAATGTAGGTAGTCAATTTTTACCATAGGAAGAACGAAGAAATGAGAATGTGGTAATAGGAATGAGTGCTCATAAAGGGATTTCATTAACTGAGGACCAGTGTGAGGGGGACCTGGGTTCAGATCTCCACATGGCTTTCTCAGAACCATCTTGGATGAGTCATTGTCTTCATTCAATGTAATGCTAAGATTATAGGAAGCTGTGTTATACTGAAGCAGACTGTTGATTTACCTACCTCAGTAATTTTGACATGGACTGGAAGTGGTTCCCCTGGGTTTCAGGTAGCAGTTCCTCCAGCCCTTCTGCATGCAAAACATCTGCTCTACCGCTGAGCTGTGGCCTTTCCCCATGGCTTGCTACCCTAACTGCAGCAGTTTATTTTTCTCATACGAGTGAATGTGGGGGAAATACAGGGGGAGCACTTGGTGACACCATTGGGGTTGTGATGGCCACCATGGTCTAACCCATACAATTTAAGTTCCTATGGGTTTATGTTATGCAAATGATTGCCAGCACAGGAGAACACTGGATCTTATTTGACTTATGATTGGTTTATTGGTTAGAGATGAGTAATGTGGAAATATTCACATGCATTTTAGGCTAACATCCACTGAAGCAATTCCCAAGAGCAGGTTCCTGGTACTGGGTTCTAAATTCCGATACAGTGGTCGGACACAGGCACAGACAAGACAAGCTAGTGCCCTGATTGATAGACCTGCACCACAGTTTGAACGGACAGCAAGTAAACGGGCCTCTAGAAGTCTTGATGGCGGTGAGTATCTAAACTTCCCTGCTTATAGGGACCCCCCGTATACCAGTCTTAATCTGTAGTTTTTCTGTTTACAGATTCTGCTCAGAGCTTCAGTTTAATTTGGTTTTCAGATGCTCATATTCGTTTAAATGCCTTTTCTTTATCAAGTGGTGTTTTCTTTTTAAAATTATTAAATTAATTTGTTTTACAAGGTTGTTCATGGTATATGCCCTAGGGAAAGAAAGAATGTAGAGCTCAGTAACTTATACACAGTTCCTACCACATCCTGAACACATGGGTGCCACCGCAACTCCATTCCTTCTCTGTTTGGAAATGTGAGGAGCCAGTTTCTAAGAGCATTGATGTTGGTGTGAGGAGAAGTCACAACATAGGCTCTTCACATTTGGTCCAAGGTTACATGGGATAAAGCATGAGAAGGACTTGCTTTGTAATGAATCCCAAGCTGATGAGATAATGTAAGAACTGGACTCTAAAATTCTGAACGTTCATAAAGGTAGCTTTTATATTATCTCCCCAAAATTAAATGATGTGCCTTTGAATGCATCCTGTTAATTATAACTAACAGCTGTACAATTTGAGATAAAATTGTAAATTCTTCTGGAAATGAGGCAAAATTCCACTTTTCATCATTGCCCTGCTGAAACTCAAACTGAAGAACCAACAACAAAGAATAAGAGCAAACAATAATTATATCCAGACTAAAATATACAACGTTCTCTTTATATATACTATATTCTGAATATTCTGTAACATGTACACAATTTCTTCAGCTAAACGTGGCTCTCAAAAAATAGAGTTCAGACCCGTAGAGGAGGAGAAGCAGGAGGATGTGGTGTTGGTTGGGGTTCCGGAATCAGAACCTGTGGAACAAATTCGAGAGAAGCCAGGTATCGCTGTGGGTAGCTCTGATTCTCTCTCTCTTCTTGCCTCTGCGGTGCCTTTCCTATCCTTTCATGAGCTGAGACATCTTATCTGAATCTGAAATGCTTTGTATGTTCTGGCACCCATTTTTCCCCTTCAAAGAAATAAAACAATGTCTTAATTGGTCAGAATACAGTTGGCCACTTCTGTACTTCACTCCATAAAAGCCCTTGCATCAGCAGTAGCATAGATTTCAGAGGAGTGGCAAAAATGCTTTGCACTTTGAATTAATTGTCAGGTGACTGAAATACAAATATTTGCTCATGCTGTATCAAATTGCAACATAATGGAATGGGAAAAAAAGAACTTGAGATGGAGCTGTTTTCCCCCACTCCTGCCCCTCACCACCCCACATCTGAATTCTCAGATTGAGAGCTTTGTAATTGCTGTGCTGGAAAATAACAGATTTGCAACCCTAAAATTGTATTCAAACTCTCCCAGGTGTATAGGACACACTTGCTTCTTTTGGTTGTTTCAGTATTAATGTTAATGAGGCCTTAAGTTTCTTACCAAAACTTAAGTGTGTCTCTGAAGACATATAATTTTTCATAATACTTATTTTCCCAAAAACTGATACTTGGAAACTGCATAGCTTCTAATCTAATATACATTTGCATTTGCTATAGTAGCTGAGCACATTTCTGTCATAATGAAAGGACTCTTACAATGGGTCTTGAACTAGCTTTCAGTTTGGCTTCTTCATGCTAACCTTTCATGTTATTCTGTTATATTCTTATCAACAGGATCTAGTCAGAGCCTTCTGCTTATTGGTATTAGGAGCTCCTCTTTAGATTTATACAAATGAAGTAGGGTTTATCCCTGTACATTTCTTTCTGCATGAATTCATTTTAAAATTCTAGTGGGTTTTTCTTTATTATTTGAGCACTGGAGAATCATTTCTTGCGCACAGTATTAACATTGCATACTATAAGGCTGAACGAAAGTACTTGAGAGATGTGGCCTCCTACAGAACAACATCTTAGCTCATACAAAAGCATGCTCTTTTACTTATTTTAGTGTGCTGGTGGTGGAGTTGTGATGGGGATCTAACTTCTTAAGTGACTTTAAACAAACTGTATTCTCTTCAGATGTGTGCCTCTGTTGTAGATAAGAACATTATAACCATAATGATTGTATCACTAATACACTAAATTCTTTACATAGGTAAAATGTTTTGTTTTTTTTAAGCTCTGCCGGTTGGCTGACTATTGGACTTTAGCATTTTAGAGGGAGGGTTGTATCCAGTGTTAGTCATACTCAGAGTAAACCCGTTGAAATTAATGGACATGACTAATATATCAAGTGTTAGGATTGTAAAAAGGCAGCAACCTTGGTTGCTCTGTCACCCTCAGAAGTTTTAAGGTTGGTGATCCAGGTGAGGGCATTTTTTGTGGCAGCCTCTAAGCTATGGAATTCTCTCCATACAGAGGTGCACCTGGCACTTTCACAGTATAGCTTTTGTCATATATTAAAGCTCTTTACCCTGGCCTTTGACACCTGAGAGAGAGAGATTTTAGGACCCACCCTGTTAGTCTGAAATTAATTTTTAAAACTGTGTTTTAATAATGTATTTTTATATTATTGTAACATTTCCTGGAATCTTGGGGTGAAGGGCAGGTAAGAAATCCAATGAACAGTAACACTGACAACGGCAACAACTTATGTAGGTCCATTAATTTAAATGGGTCTGCTTTGAGTAAAACTTTGATACAACCTAGAGGGTTTTAAAAATTGAAATCTTACTGGTGGTTTATTAACTGTGCAATTCTTCTAGCGAAAGATACGCTTGAGAATTTTGAAAAAATAGTGACTGAGGAAGAGCTGAAGTTTGAAGTATTTAAAGTTCCTGTTCCAGAAACAAAATTAGTGGAATCATTAGAAAAACAGTCAGGTACAAGTGTGACAGCTTCTCATATGAGTGTGGTTTAACATTCCTTTCTGCTTTCTCCCATGTTGAGAATATTAAGATCCTAAAGGCTAATATCAATAATATAACACACACACACCCCATGATAGTCGCTGAACTAACCATACCATACACAAAAATATGCAACCTTTCTAAATAAATCAATAGCAATTTTATGTTGTATCTGTCTTTGTGTAGTGCATGATTTATTGAAACATATTACTGGAATCTTATTTTTAAAAGCTTAAGATAAGGAATAATAAATCCTCTGTAAGGTTAGCATTCAGGCAAGGCAAGATTTGCCAGCAAATGTAGTCCTAGTAGTCTTTTCCTTTTATTCTTAACAGTTTTAAAATGAATGAATCACTTTTTTTAGCCATACATGTTCTTGAAAAATTTGACATAAGCCCAATAAAAGAAGAGGAGAAGGAAGAAAAAGCAATTGTGGTGCAGAATCTAGAACAAAAACCGCTATTACTTGAAACAGTTCAGGAGGAGTCAGGTATAGCAGTGATAGCTTTTCACACTTGTGTGGCTAATACTTTCTCGTTTGTAGTTAATACGCTTTCTCTTGCTTCTACCACCTAAGAATTCACTAGTGCTCACTGCAGTGACAAACACTAGTGGCATGGCACTCTCACAGAATGGTACGAGATTTCAAAGAAGCAACAGCACTGTTGAGAACTATTAAGGAATAATTTAAATTACCATCATTCTTTAGGCACCAAATAGCATTGTGAAAGTTAGGGAACGTCCATAGATAGCAGTTTTGGAAAGGGCTGTATGTAGATTGAATGTCATTCTAACCTTTGCAGAATGCATGCTCTGGGGTGCTTGTGTTTTGCTTTATGTACTCTAGAGAAATTGCATGATCAGTGTAGGTAAGCATGAACTTCCAGTAGTAGCAGAGTAGGCCTGCAGTGCGGAGGGAAAACACAAAAGGTTCCTGCCTTTTGGGGTCCGTAAAGAACTTAACAGGCAGAGGGGGAAGTGCATGATCCTACAGCCTGCTCACAATTTCTTAACCATACTTAAAGTGCTTCTAGTTAATGCTAAAGAGTGCAAGACATAGATTGGTGTCCAAGATCATACTTTAACTTGAGTAGCTTAGTTTTTGATTATTAAGGATATTTAATTGATTAAACATGTACTTGATATTTGAATTTAACCTTTGGAAATGTCTTTTGTGAAGGCAATGGCTCTTCTGGGGGGGGACATATACAATTGTGGGCTGATAAGAATTTATCGGTGCTATTAATTAATACTAATACATTTCATGTGTTTTGTGTTGGGGGCAGGACGTGGTGCTGCACTTGCACATTCTCTTGCTTCCTTAGAGGTTTTTCTTAGCACCCTCTGACATTGTTATTGTGCGGTGCCCATCTGCACTGCAAACATGTCAGCAGCCCAATATCATGCAGGAAGAGTCCACATTGTGTCACCTCAGGATGCAAGCATTGAGCCAGTTTCCAAGAGATGAAAAGGTTTTGTAGAAAAGTGGTGTAGATTCTCCCACACAACCTAAGGCTTTTGACGCTATCCTCACAGCACAGGAAAGAACTGCAGTATTGCAAGTTACATCACAAGGGCCATTAGTGTTGAGGCCTGTCCACCATTTTAAACAAACATGTTTATAGTCAACAAGTTCATATTTTCTTGGGTCTTGGGTTTTGAGTGTATTGGTATTAGGTAAACAGCAGTAATCTGCCTTTGTTGTAATATTGGTGATTATTCACACCACAATTAGCTGTTTTTTATAAAAACAGCATTTGAAATGTCCAAGTACCTTTACAGTGTGGATTTGACTAGCATTTTAAGTGTGTGGTTCTTGAGTGATATCTAATTTTGGTTTCTTAACTTTTATTCAACACATGCTAAAAACAAACTTAGCCTTCCACATTAAACCAGTGCCAGCTGCTTTGCACTTCCTTCTTTTGCATTGCTGTGACTCCTTTCCTCCTGGTTTTTTCATTCTTTGGGGTAGGATTTTGGGGGTTTTCCTCACTCTCACTCACTAAAACAAAATATATTTCTACTCAGCAGTAGCAGTGGTTACACCAGACCGAAGCCCACGGCCTACATCTGCGCCAGCTATTGCTCAGAGCCATGTAACCGAACCAGCTCCTCCAGTTGTATCTGAAAGCAAGGAGCCAGCGGTCACTAAAGCTGAGAAGGAGAGAAAAGAGGTACAACACGAACAAACTCTGCCAGAGAAAACCAAAACAGAGCCTGCTGAAGGATCCCAGGTATGTTAGACTACCACTGTTAAATTATATATTGTTTGCTTGTGTGAGAGAAAAATATAAAGTTGAAGGGTCCTTTATGTAGGAGTTCATCTCAGTCAGGGCCTGTCCAATACATCTTGTTGCCAAAAGCAGCCAGTAAAGGTGTCTCCTTGGCTCACCAGTGAAAGTGTGCCATTATTTCATCTTTTTTTCTGCATTCTGGACGTAGGTTAGAGTTGGAATGGCAGATTACACTACTTGCCCAGCCCTCCTGTCACTGCCTCCTGACACAGTAGAAAGCTCAAGCTGAACATTTGTCACAGTCATCAGTGGCCAAGCAATTCCCACTGTGACCAGTCAGGACATTTCTCTGGTTTCCTTTTATATTCTAAATATGCCATATGAACCTTGTAACCAATACTTTCCAGTAGTCCTTTCTCTTTTCCTGCCTGACTACTCTGCCTATGTAGGCGGATGACTGTACTTTCCAACTCTGCATACCTGCAGCTGGAGAGAGTTGCTCACCCTCTGGCTCTTCTGAGAACACAGAGTCTTTGGGTTCCTTCCAAAATGCCCATGCTCTGTCAGAGGGGGTCTACTCTGGTATTCACTGTGACATTTGCAATCAGTTTACACATGGCTTTATTGTTGTCCCAAGCGACTTTGTGAGTTGCTTGTTCTGTCATACTTGTTTTGATCTCAGTGCTGCATTTGAAAACAGTGAAACATATTTTACTCCCATGAAATCTGTAGGAGATAAGGACAAAATTCTGTTCTTAAATCCCATTACAGTGGAACCTCGGGTTGCAGACGTAATCGATGACGGAGGCAGGTCTGCAACCCACAGCGTTCGTAACCTGCAGTGCTGTGCACGCGCATGACGCGTTTTGGTGCTTTTGCGCATGCATGAAGTGCGATTTAGCGCTTTTGCACATGCATGAGCGGCAAAACCCGGAAGTACCTTTCCGGTACTTCCGGGTTTCCCCGCGGTCCGTAACCTGAAAACGCATAACCTGAAGTGTTTGTAACCTGAGGTACCACTGTAATTGTGGCTGTACTCAGGTGTGCTTTGGCCTTGGTGACAACACTGTTGTGATGAGAGGCACAATCTTCTCCATGAAAGGTTCTGATTTTAACACTTGTTGCAAAGATATGCAACACTTTATATAAAGTGTATAAAACCTTGCCTCCACCTCACCAAATTCTTTGGCATAAATAAATAATTTTAAGAAGGGACTTATTTGTGATTGCAAATTATGGCTTGCTAGTAAGCAAAACCAAAATGTATGGCTTGATCATATCACTTGTAATGACATGGCTTGATTGCCATTGCAATTCCACTAATTCTGGTCAGTGATCAGGCCTATTCCTGAGCTGAGCTTGTGCATTTACTGCTGCTGAGGTTTGAACTCAGAATCTTTCAGCACCTACAGAATGTCAGTTTATTTGCTTTCCCTGAATTAACAAGTTCTTTTTATGATGACAACTAGACACAGCTCAATTGTCATTCTTGACATGATATAAGAAAATAAATCCTCCATGATAGAAGCTTCTTAGGAGAGGACTATAGCATTTTTCTGCTCATCTCTTACATATATTTGTGTCATGTACAGTAGAACATACACTTCGTTTGTTGGTGTGATTTCAGTTAATGGCTGTATGGTATAGTTGTGTCCCTATAGTTGGGAGAAAGCAGAAAAGAATAAAATGAAATGAGCAGGGTTTTGTAGCATTAATTCTTAGGTATTTTAAGCTTAAAGAATAATCAGGGGAGGGGAACAGGCAAGAGAGGTTTTTGGAAAAGGTGTGAAATTATCCTCTCAGCTTTGGAACTTGTGGGTTATTGAATTATTATGATTGCCAACAAGTTCAGGACACTATAATAGGACGCCCTACGATTTGCACTGCATAATTAGCAGATAATTCATTGTCACCAGATACAATGATATCAGGGAATGGGTCTTTCCATTCATCATACTCTACTTGTGAGTTCTGTGGAGCATTTGGCTTCCCACTGATAAGTCAATTCCAGCAAGGCATTTTTATGACCCAACAGGAAATCTGAGAGCCAGTTCTCAGGGTCATTTTCATCTCCGTTACAGTGCTTTCCAAGTGATTTGTATGGAGATGGTCAAATAAGAAGCAGAATCTCCATTGATATACATTTTCCAGCTATTGCAGTACCAGCTGAGAAGGCATTTTCAGTGGAGCCAGAATTGACAGAATGAACCAGTTCTGTATTTGTGTGTATGTCCGGAAATAGGGGTATTCAGATAAAGTCAAATCTAAGTTGACAGATAGGAACGAGTGGAGTTGCTAGCACCACCACACAACGTACATTTATTTCAATCATTGTATCCCAAAGGATCATATAGCTAGATTTTCACACAGTAGGGTTTTAGTCTTTTTTCCTCCACCCAAAAGAGCTTATCCGGGTACATATATCATACTTCACTGCAAACCAGACTTAAACTTTTATTACAAAATGCAACAAGTTAGAGTAACCTAAGTCAGAAATTTATGTTTAAATCGCAAGGTAATTTATGACGGGAATAATTTTAAAGAGCGCAAAACTGATTAAATGGAAGTATAAGACCAAAAGATAGAGAGGTGGAAGTCGACCATAGGAGAAACAGAAGAGGACAGATTACAAATGGGAAAAGGAACTGAAACAAATAAAACACACAACGAAGCGAATGAATTGTAATAATTTCCAGTTTATTTAAAAATAACAAGACATATTTTGGAATTTTTATATTTGTATATTTGTAAAAACTTACATGCGTTTTTAGTTGTACCGTATGTTTGGTGTTGTATGTTCCTTTCCGATTTTGGTTGCTGTATGTATGGAAAATGTATGTATGTTGTACGTATGTATGGAAAATGTAATAAAAAGAATTAAAAATAAATAAATAAAACACAGCGAGGTCAAACCCACCCCCCACCCCCCAAAAAAATTTTGGGAAAGTTTCACAGTTGGTGGTGCAGCACATGAGTCCACTTCAGATTGTGCACACAAAAACTTTAATACTAAAAATATCCAGTGGGGCTTGCATGGGACCCTCTCCAAAAGCTCCCTCGAAATGACTATTAGTACCAGTATATAACTTTTAAACTTAGATTGTTCCTTAAATATATTAGAAGAGTTAGTGCCTTAGGTATATTACTCTTAAACTGGGGATCAAAAGAACTAGACAAATCCGCTTCATTTCCCGGTGGGGAGGAGTTGCGGTTGACCGCGTGGCTACCCACTCTCCTCCGGGGGCGGGGACATTGTTCTGCGCTGCCTGGGGCATCCCGGTCATGTCATCATTTTGCCAGCCAATCAGCTGGCTGGGGGGCATGGCCGGGACCCGTTTAAACTGAGGCGTGAGGGTTAGGGTGGGGGGAGAGTTTAGGCAGTATGTTGTGATATTATTTCCAATCTTCAAAGGGAGAATATGTGGGGAAAAAACACTGGATGTGTGCAAGCATCTAGGCATGTTTAAAGTAAATTTTGGGATCTTTGGTATTGATTTTCGGTAGTGGCGTCCACCCCGTGGAACAACCTTCCATCAGATGTCAAGGAAATAACTATCCGACTTTTAGAAGATATCCGAAGGCATCCCTGTTTAGCGAAGTTTTTAATGTTTGATGTTTTATCGTGTTTTTAATGTTCTGTTGGGAGCCGCCCAGAGTGGCTGGGGAAACCCAGCCAGATGGGCTGGGTATAAATAATTTATTATTATTATTATTATTATTATTATTATCATTAATTATATTTATTTAAAAATGTATCGACCCTTAATTTTGATCAGAAAGTGGATGGGAAAATTGAATCTAGAACTTATTCCAAAATTGTTTTCTTATTGTGTTTTATTTTTCTCTGTATATTTTATTGCTGAAAAATATCTATAAAAACATTATGAAATGTTAAATTCAAAGTAAGTTATGCTGAACTAACAAATTGTCACTGTAAGGGTATGATGTCACTTATTTCTGTAACTCTCTAAAATCTGCATGTTACTTAATGCATGCTTACAAATGTTTCAAAAACGAATAGCTGTTTTTGAAACAAACCTGTTTCCAACACCCTACTAACAAAGCAAAAAAATGTTTTTGCCACTTTTATTTTTTTAAATGTAGGTGGGGAAAGTGCATATCGAAGTGTCAGTACCCACCACAAATGGTGACCGAAATCAGGTTTGTCTGGTTAGGTTGCTTGTATTCTTTATTTTATTTTTTATTTTTAAGGCTGAAAGATGAAAGTTCCAAAATAAATAAATGAACCATTTTTTCCTCCCCCCCCCATTTTTTATATAATCTATCACAAAGCAGCAGCATGCAGGAAAAGAGGAAGAACCAATAAGAATGAGGAAGGTTAGCTGTTTCTTCACTTCCATCAAAGCAAAATTACCATCTCATTCATGCATATTTAAAAAGACAGTGTCCTGGTTGCTTCATGTGCCTTTTAAAAAATCAGTAGTTTTTAATTTATAAGACAGTCTATTCTGTCCGGATGATTTGGACTATATTTTATATGTCGCAGATAACAACTTAATTCTTGGCTCCTTAAAAAATCAAGTCATCCGTCCATGAGAACTGTGAAAAGCCAGCATTTTAGGAAATGAAAAATGCGTGACTGCAGAAGTAATATAAGAAGAAACAGATTAAAATATTTCAGATTGCATACATATATTTAAATATATCATTTAGTAATATTAATAAATACTGATTTTAACCCAGCTGGACATTCTGATGTCCCATGCAGCTGTATTCCTCAAAATGTATTGCCTTCCTCAGAAAGTACGTGATCATTTCTTTACTGAGAGAATGCTCACAACACAAATAGGCCAGTGAAGCCCCAGGCACTGTTTTTTTTTAAAGGGGACTCATTACATTTCCCCATGATTCATGAGCAAAACTTTTCATTTCCCTCAGATTTTTCACATGATCTTGTGGCTCCATACCCTACGCCCCATTGGCATATCACAGCTCTCCGAACGTTAATTTAACCTTTTTCATTTTCCAATTTGCAAATTCCTGCAACAACAACCTTTTAATTTTTTTTGTGCTTTTTTTTGTTTGTTCCCCCCTTTCTTTCACTTTCACAGAAAAGATCAAAGAGACTAGATGGTGAAAACATTTATATAAGACATAGCAATTTAATGTTGGAGGTTTGTATGAATTTGAAGCTTTTTTCGGTTGCGTTTGCCTGGACCCTCTGCATTCTTTGCTGAACTCTTTTTCCTCCTCTGCTGCTACATTTGTTTTGTTTTTGTTTTGCATGCTGTTGCATGAAGACATTGAAATAGGCTTTTGCATGCAATAAACATGATACTATACAGCCATTTTTCCTACCTGTTTAGATTTTTCTTCTATTGAATTTACCTGAAAATATGTGATTGGGATAGTTTTTCACTTGAGTGTTTTCTAAAAGCTTGACGACTTGATTACATGGCTGTCTACAAAAAGTCAAGGGCTACAAGGAACCAAGGAAGTAGCCAGGTTTTCAGAGTTGCATTTTGTGATGCCATTCTATTTCCTGTAAGCCCATTACCAACTTGAGAATAGATATTTAATAGGGTTCTGACAGAACACTAAATTTGTGCCCTGATCTTTCTTCAGTGCTTTGAGATATGATACATGGGTGGCTAAATTGTGTCCACCAGATATTGTTGGACTACAACTCCCATCATCCCTGACTATTGGTCATAATGCCTGGGACTGATGGGAGTTGAGGGTTCAGTAACATCAGAAGGGCAATTCTCCCCTTCCTGGTGTATAGCGGGACAGTTGTTGGTTATAGTAGAAGAATTGCTACAAATTAGGAAATACCAGCAGGATAATATTTTCATTGGGATTAATGAAGCCATCATAAAGCAGTAGATAAATATTTACCGTAAGATGCTCATAACTCTTTAGACACTAAACAAAATAAAGGAAGGGTAGTGGTGGAGGAATCTTCTTGGTGGAAAAGCCCACTCTGTAAGTAGGAAGAGGTGTTACCTAGATTTACAGTGTGAATCTGACTGAGTACAGTAGCCTTACTCCCAAGAAACTACGTATAGGATTGCAGCCTTAAATTAGGGCAGACCGTGCATGCCATATGCAAAAAGTGGTCTAAGGTTGTACCACAGAAACCATCAATTGATGCTTTTCCTTTTGAAAGAACAAAAGTAAGCAGTTACTCAGATTTGGATCTAGCACTAACTGGAACTCAGGGTACCTTGTAAGGAAGAGTACAAGAAAAGTATTGGCAGAACTGGATATTTAATTTCATATCATGCATAAGGGAAAGTCATAAGGGTTTGTCAGTAGAAGCTAAATTGAGTAGTAATACCTAATGATTGGAGAGTATGCTTGTCTTCCATCCTACTCAAAGTTGCAGATAGCCAGCTTCCTCTAGTTTGAGGATTTCTGTCCTGGACAGCTGACTTCAAAGCTACCTGCAATTTATGTTTATTTTAGTACCAAGGACTGTTTCCCCAGCAAACTAACCTCTGCCATCTTTGTGATTTGCAATATATCTAGTAGAATTACTAGGGAACCATGGTCACAATCCACCAAGCAGTTCTGCTTCACCATTTTCATTCTTTTTCAGTTCACTGAACTACGCTGAGGCTAGGTGTACTGTATTTATCTTGTGTGCTTTAGTTTCTTCTGGGGCATTTGTATGCTCTTACATTTTTTTTATGTAAAATGACAGCACTGCTTTAAAAACTTAGAGTGACCGTGGGCAGGAGATCAAGTCTAAGGAGCATTCCGAATTGATAATTGCTGGATGATTATTGGAAAGTACCTTGTACCAAGTCAAACAATTGGTCTACTTAGCTTAGTTGTCTTATGCTAACTGGTAATGCCTCTCTAGATTTCAGAGATAGGTTTTTCCCAGCTGTACCTGGAGATGACAGGGACTGAACCCGGAACCTTTTGCTGGCTGAAGAACATGTACTCTACCACCAAATTAATACTAATACGGTTATTGGGAGATATATCCCATCTCCCCAAAATTAACAAATCATTCAGTAGCATTTAAAAGCACTGATATTATAGTAGTTTATGTCTTAATTCTGCAAATAATTTTAAAACCTGGAAGTAGAATGTCATCACATAAGCTTTTCCTCTGAATGCATATTTTAAAAATTGTAGACAGCTGTTTCCACACAGCAGAGTGGGGCTATTTTCCTCGCATCAACCATTTGCTATATTTCAACTGATTTAACTTTTTTTGTATTTCTTGTTATTCTAGAACCACTAAATTTTCTGTTGCTTTGACTATTCAATATAGATCATGGCTACCTTGCCTTCAGACATACAATATTGATTAAATTTCTGTCCCACAGATCTGGAAGTGTTGAACATTCCAATCATATATTACTGATATTTGGAGATGTGTGGCTTCTTATACTGACTCTATTCTTATGTGCTATGTGTTTTTATCCACGATTACAGAAATAGCAGCTAATAGGAGTTTCGTAAACAGTGTCTCTTCTTTTAAAATGCACTAACTACTTTTTGGAGTTTAATTTAGTGATTTACAGCTTTTGGGTTTGATTGCTACAGTGCAGAACTTTTGGACATCAGTAAAATGGTCTGTAATCCAGTCAAGAAGAGTTCTTCTGGCAAGAGGTGGTGAAAATTTCACCCATGATATTTTAGTCTATCCTTTATCTGATCATTTAATCTATTACCTCCTTCCAGTTGAGGTTTTATAACTTCATGCACATGTTTCTTTCCAGTGCTGTTACCTTCCCGTAGCCATATAAGGCTCTGTATGATCCAGTTCCTACTACCAACTCCCTTTCTCATGCCTGGTCTGACTCTTAACTGTTTTGTTGCAGGTGTTCACTGGTCATCAAATAAAAAACGAAAAAAACCCTCTAATTATAACCTTGATTGTGGTTATTTTTTTCTTTTTGACTTTGTGTATCGGACAAGCAAATTCAGTTCCATCTGATTGTGTTTAGGAAAGAAGAGTGATCCACTGAAGCACCTGAGTGTTTGTCTTAGCTTATCAGACCACAAATGATCACAATAACATTTAAAAGAATCACACAAGACCCAGTTAAACACCTTATGATCTGCCATTCTCCCGTTTTCAATTTGTGCAGTTTGTCTTAGATTTAAATCACCATATGACCCTTTGAAGCAGTGGCAAACTTGATAGTGAAAAACTCCCTTTTTGCTCTTTCAGGTGGCATGATCTTGCAATGAAGCCCTGGAAACCATGGTCGTTCTCAGAGCATAGGGCATGACTTAACTAATTAATTGTATACGCTTGGGGGGGGTAGATATTGGATTATACAAAACTGCCTCAGAAAATATAAAATCTGGCCATTTAAAATATTTTGGAATAAAAACAACTGAGTTTTGTGACACCTTAAAGATGAATATTTGATACATTAAAATTCAATTACCCTTTGCAGCAAAAACAACAAACTAAAATGGCCTCCTGTCTATAAATATTCTGGAGTAAAAAACAGCTTTATGACTAGAGCTCTTAACATGTAAGAGCAGGGATGGGGAATCTGTTCCCCTTCAGATTTTGCCTGGTTTGTCAATGATCTGGGAAGATGGGAGTTATATTCCAGCTGGAGAGTCACAAATTCACTGTCACTGTTAGATTCCATTAGTATTGGGTAACCCTGCTTAATGATGAGGCCCTGTTTATGTTAACTGAAACATCATGCTGTATTCAATGGGACTTACTCCCAGGAAAGCATTGTAGGATTGCAGCCTAAATCTTGTTGACGTCTTCTTCTTACTCAGTGGTTTAGCCTAATAATGTCCCAGATTGTACAAGGGCCCACCTTGGTTGGTGTCCATTAAATTTTCTCAGTATTTTATGTTTAATAATTCATAGAATAGTTTTGTAGAGTTGGAAGAGACCACAAGGGTCATCTAGTCCAACTCCCCTGCAATGAAGGAATCTTTTCCCCAACATGGGGCTCAAACTCATGACCCTGAGATTAAAAGTCTCATGCTTTACCAACTGAGCTATTCCAGGTCTTTGAAAAATCTGGGAACTTTTAAGTATTGGATACTAGATCATTGGCACAAATTGAATTTAATGGATATTGCTATTAAGTAGAAATATGCCTATTTTTACGAGCCATTTTACATGGTACAGCCGTCCTTTTGCTTGGATCACTTCAAGGGTCTTATGACCCAGCCTTGGAAATTTTTCCTGAAACAAGAGGAGCTTGAGGAGTCCCAACAGTTCCCAAAGCAAAAATACAGTCTAAAGGACAACAACACAAAATACTTACCCGGGAGTGTTTACTGCACTCCTGTTCCAAGTCTAACTTGGATCCATTACAATGGTACCTTGGTTTACGAACTTAATCTGTTCTGGAAGTACGTTCTTAAACCAAAGTGTTCTTAAACCAAGGCATGCTTTCCCATAGCAGCAGGGGACTCAGTTTACAAATGGAACACACACCACAGGAAGCGAAACATGTTCTTATTCTAAGGCAAAGTTCACAAACCAAAACACCTACTTCTGGGTTTGCAGCTTTCTTAATCCAAGTTGTTCATAAACTAAGCTGTTCTTAAACCAAGGTGCCACTGTAATTTGAATTAGTTTACTCCGAGTAGAACTTAGTTGGATACAGCCCTAATGATTCAGACTTTTCTTGGGGCAGTCTGAATTCTCTTCTATATTAATAAGTGGCTTGGATGGCTGTTAACGCTATCTGGAAAGTTCTCATATGTGATTACAACAGAGGGCAAATCTAGAAGCCATAATAGAAAGTGTTCAGAGTGCAAGCCAGAACACTCTCAAGTTCTTGAATTCTTTCAGCCCTTAACTTGCAAGAATGAGCTATGCCAGTCATAGGTTACAAGGGCTCAGTTCATCTTTCAGAGCAAAATGCTTCCTGCACATGGAAAATTGCCACATATGCTGCCTCATCTTTCCCTCCCCTTCTAAATATGATAAATCAATCAAATCAATCACACTACTGTGGAAAGTGCTTTCTTTCTTTCTTTCTTTTGCGATCACTCGTAGCCGAGTAAGGTTGTCTTCCATTAACACGGTTTTAACAATGAGTCCGTAAGTGACTCTGGATCCACACGTCCTTCCACAGTGGGGAGTGCAAGTTGGAAGTAACATAATTTTCTTAATTTAGGTTTGCCAGTGACTTATTTGATTTTACGTATAACCTCTGGCATCCTTCCCGAATTATTTTTTCTTGCATCGCTTAAGTCAATGTATGCTAATGCTTTGCAAAAATGATATGCATAAGCTGCTTTTGTGATGCTCAGTAGTATATCGTAGATAATACAAAGAAACAGATACTAGAGCCAGTTTCTTACAGCACAATCCTATATATGTCTACTCAGAAGTAAATCCCATTGATTTCAATGGGACTTACTCCCAGGTAAGTTGTTAACAGGATTGCAGCCTTAAAGAGGCTAACATTATTTATCGTGCATTGGGGATTGATAGTTACTTTTATTTAAAAGTACCGTTCAACATTCGGTGTGTGTGTGGAGAGACAGTGTTAAATTAATAGTTCTGAGTTTATTTGTTAATCTAGGTAAGAAGATTTCAAAATGAAAAATACTTAAATGATTCACCAATAACTCATTAGAAAATTATATCCTTTTATTTCTGAGGAAAGAAGAAAAAGTGATATTCCCAATGTATGTTTAGTTCAGATTGGGATTAGAGTTAATGGACACTTGGCAGCTTAGTGCAGTGAATTTGATAGTGTGAAGGTGGTAAATCCATGTTTAATAATTTTTTCGATGGTTTGTTTTTTGGCTTCTTTTTCTTAAATGATAGGATCTAGATAAACCTCAAGAGGGGATAAAGAAACATCATGCTAGCATTAGCGAACTGAAGAAAAACTTTATGGAATCTGTCCCTGAGCCACGGCCAAGTGAATGGGACAAGCGCCTCTCAACACATTCTCCCTTCAGGACCCTTAACATCAATGGACAGATCCCTACAGGAGTAGAAGGAGTGAGTACTTTACATAGCATGGAACTGGTGATTTGCTTGGCTTTGCTCTTCTTAACAAAACCAGCTTTTTGTTCTCCAGGGAAGTACAATGCAGGGTGGGGAGGTGGGTGGAATAAACCAAAGCTAATGCAGTAATATTTATATTTTTGTTACTGATTCCTGTTCTGTATATTGAATGAGAATTGTTTTCACATCTTAGCTAACAACAGTTTTTTGTCATAGCTTTCAAACCACTTTGCCTGAAGTAATTCTTTTTCAAATCTTGTGAGACTACTGCTGAAGTCAAGGGGTTGAAAAGTCATACTGTGACAACATAAGGTCTTTTTAGTTATAGCACATTTAGTGAGTAAGACCCATGCATATATATGTATGTCTCAGTCATTTACTTTTCATAAAACGGTAACTTTTGGACTCTCTGAATAATAATCAGGTAGTGGTTCTGTGTTACTTAGAAAAAAAGAAGAAGTTGAATTTGTTTTTGACATTACTACCAACCTTAAGAGTTAACCTTTGCAGTAAAACTGTAGTTTCAGTGGCTTGGATCCAAAGATGTTCTTCCATGTGCAGAAAGTGACTTTCACTTGCAAAAGGACTTGCTTTGTACTTCACGCTATTATGTTACATGAGAAAAGGTATTTCTAAATTCAGCAATGTTCTTCTTGTACAAGAATGTATGCAGTTTCTTGCACAAACATTCTGCTCTTTGTGGACCCCCATGCAAGCATTGTGGAACAGCAGCTATGTTCCTTCAGCTCCTGGTTCTTTGGATCCAACCCAGTAACCTGAACGCAATATTAAATAGCACTGGCTTAGATTAAATGTTTAGTTCAGTTTGAACAAATACTTCTTCTAATTTAATATTCAAGGCATCTGGCATTTTAAATATTGAGTAAACTTAGAATGTCCAGAAATTACAGTTTGGTATCTGATTAATGAGGAGATGAGAAGGTATTTTTCAGCTGAATACAGTTACGTTTTCATTGAAAGATAAAAATATGAATGGATTGAGTGAAACGGCACACAAAACTTTAAATGTTTGGCTGGGAGTTCTGATTAAAGCAAAGTTTATGCAATATGTTGTTGAAGTAGACATTGCAAGTATTGCTTTTGTAAGAGCTGGATATTGAATAGTTGATACATTCCCTCCTACAACAGTGCTTATTGTGACTTGAGGGCAATGTTTGAGAATGCTTATTCATTTCCCAAGTTTGTCTTCCATGAACTGTGCAAATGATCATAGAATTGTAGAGTTGGAAGGGACTCCAGGGGCCATCTAATCAAACCCCCTGCAATTCAAGAATATGCAGATGCTCCATATAGGGATCGAACATTAGACTGGTGGACTTTTCAAGAATAGTAATTAACAATTGCAATAAGAGGCACCTGCAGACACCTAAATCTTGTCTGCATGATGTCTTAGGCTACCTTTTTATTGTTGCAGTAATCTTGGTAATCTGTACAGTGGGGCTGTGATATTATTATTATTATTATTATTATTATTATTATTATTATTATTATTATTATTATTATACATCACAAAACAACTGAACTTTCCATACTTTGTGCATGTCCAGGTCAAGCAAGCCACATTTCAGTCCTATGAGAGACAGGTTGGTGGGCCAGAGGTAAAGCTGCTGTTTTGATATGTGCTTCTGAAGCAGACTTTTGCTGTTGTAATGGCACTGAGCAAAACCAAAACCCTCAACAGCAGCTGCTGAGTGGCATTTTCTTTTGGCTGCCTTTTTAAATAGTTTCATCTCTCACAGCCTCCTGTTCTAACACTTTTTTAAAAGGATTTGCACTGCTGCAAGCTTTTGCAGCTTTCAGTTGCTTTTTTCAACGCATGGCTGATTGAAAAAGTTGCATGAATATGTTGCCATATATTTAGAGAGAGAGAGAGAGCAATTATGAAACTTTAACTGTACCCTGTTCTTTTTATGTTGTCTTCCTCTCTTTTTCCCGTTTTTCTTTAAACTCTCTTGCATTCTGTATCATTATCATTTTTTTGCTGCCCAGCCCCCCAGCTACTTTCTCCCTGATACCCATCACTTAGGGGTGTGCAAAGACAATGTCCCCAAATATCAGGCTGATCAAAGAAGATTGACTCAGCTGAGAGAGCTGAGAGCTAATTTTTTCCTTTCCTAGATAGCTGCTTTCATTTGCCATACATAGCAAAAATAAATGTATAGAATATGTTTTGGACAGACCAAAACAAAGAAATCCCCTAAGTTTTCTAGCCTGCACTTAGTTTTCATATACAACTGCAATATAGCTTTATATTGTGTTACATTCTTTACACACTAGTGACACAGATGAAATCAATGTGGAGTAACTCCATTCTTTGTAATTGTAACATTAAAAAATAATATTCCAGCTTATTGGTTTTTCAAGTGACTGAACACTTTGCACTTTAACCACAATATAATTTTGAAGTGGAACTTTTGATACTATCTTCCATGGCAATATCTTTGACAAAATTCAATTATATTTGCACTACAATTTAAGTATCAAATAATTAATGCCATTCTGAAGATCAGTGTAGCATAGGAAGTTATGACCAATGTTTTGTACAACAGTGTTTCTCTTTGTAATTCAACAAGATTATTGTTTTGCAAATATTTCTACAGTTCAATGCTGAAAGATGTATTTTAGCACATGAGTGGAGTTAACATTAAATGGGTTTCTCCACCGAAAACTATTATCAATTTAGGAATAATTTACCCACTTAGAAAGCACTTCCTATTTGTCCCTATAGTCTGATCCCGGTGTACAGGATTAGTGGAGGAATGTACTGAATGCAGCAGCAGTGCACACTTTAGTTAACTTCATGTCAATTTTTCTGACTTCTGTCCTTGCACATCCCCGAGTATCATTTTTGAGCACTTTCCATCTGTCATTTTGTTCATCTCTCTGTCTTTCTTGATCTTCTACCATGAAAGCAGACACTGGAACGTCCTCTGTTAGTGCAGGATGAAGATAATAATAAAAAGCAAGAGACAGCTACTGAGGGAACTTTGCCCGAACAAACAAATGAAGAAATCCAGGCAAAGATTTCTATTCAAATTCCCGAAGAGCAGAAATCGCTCAAAACATGCCACCTATACTCTAGAGCTTTTCCTTCTCCACGCATTCCCTTTATGATGTCTTTTTTGGTGGTCCTTGCACTGACTGTGTGGTGGCTGGTTTTTCTGTGATTTTGGAAATGGAGGGCTTTGGGGAAATATCGTCAAGACTAAAGCTCTTCAACTCTTGGCTGAACCTGCCATGCCTCTTTCCATATTAACCCTTCTGTCTCTAGTTCAATCTTCCAGGGAGTCTTTTGAAACTCTTCTTTTAAAAAAAGTGCACATGCTCACACACATTTGCACCAGCACTGTTCAGAATACAGTTTGGCATACTTGGAAGAGACACAGTGGATAATCCTGCAAGCTGCAATATGACAAATACCAAGGTTTTGGCAGTCCTATTAAGCTTAAACTATGTCTGGCTTTTAACCATGAATGTAGTCAGTTATGTGTTTTTGGTTTTGGTCTTTGAGTTCACCAGGTTGTTTAAAGGGGGGGGGAATATGATGATTTTCCTAAAATATCTCCTCCATATCCTGCAAAACATTTGAGAATTTTTTTAAAAAAAACCAAGCAGCAATTAATTTCAAGAACTGTTTTATGTTCATTGCTAAGATGATTTTATTAAAAGTCCTATTCTAAGAGAGCAAGATAAGCCTATAACTGCCACCTGTAATTAAACAAAGCTCTTCGAGAAGAATGCAGAGGTGTAGTAAAGTGCAGAGAATTGGATTAATTCATTTAATGTAAATTGAAACGAATTTCACACCTCACTACTAAAGACTGGTGACATTTCAATCTTATATACGTTTGTTTTGGAATTGTGTCTTGAGTATCAGTATGACTGCATGGAGTGAGTTAGGATGCCAGATCCTGCTTGGGTAGAAAATGAAAGGAACTTGCATCATTCTCTGCCTGAAATTGGAAGTGAGGGTGGCATATTCTTTCTCAGTCTGCCTTGTGTGTAAAACAATACACCAATATGCACCTGTGGTTATTTATCTTGCCTGTATGACTCCCCTGTAGATGAAAAGATTGTAACTTCTGGTTTCTGTCTGTGGTGCGTTTAAGATGGAAGAAAATCAATCATTTATTAGAAGTGATGCTTAAAAACTGTAATCTTTGCTGTGTTCCAAGTCTAGTTGTTCCTATGTTTTTCTGTTGCTTTATCTCTTTTCTGTATCATACTTACTGAACTGTGTTTCACTTTCACTGTAACAGTTATCTGTATGGAAGTAACATGTTTATAAGTGTGTGCCATGTTTTGTGCATGTTGATGTTCATAGTGTTGATTTTAGTTAAGTTGATCTAACAGTGTAATAGGCATATGTTCTGATGGTAAAACTCTGTTTGTTTAAACCTTTGCATGTTGATTGACTCTTAACAGCACCCAGATGTAAATGTCTGGCTAGCTATTTGATATCTACCTTCTTTATCTAATTTTAAAAGCATAAAAACATAAAAGGTTTTGGCTAATCACTTGCGCTGACAGGTGAAGGGGTCTTTTACCCAGAAAATATGCTGAGAATTTCATAAATCATTTGAGAGCTGAGATATGATAGTCAGCTAGGCTGAACAACTAGAAGGAAGGCTTATGGGACAGTTGGTTTCATATATTGTGCAAGCTACTTATTAACAGATCAGATTCAATTTGCATTCCACTGATTACACATTGTGAATATTATTTTAGATGAATAGAATATGACTTTGTGCAAATACACACACACAAACATGATTTTCCAGCAAATGTAAGGAAAGAAAACGCTGTGTGTGTGTGTGTGTGTGTGTGTGTGTGTGTGTGTGTGTGTGTGTTTGTGACAATATTGAATTACAAATTCTCCTGTAATGTATTGTGTACTTTAGCGATGTAGATAAACATCTGTTTCCTGAAACATTGCTGGGGAAAAAGATGTTTAGCCACTGACAGATGGCTTACCAATAATAATAATAATAATAATAATAATAATAATAATAATAATAATAATAATGTTCAGCAATTTTGCTTGATCCATTCTGCTAGTTAATGTAGGTCATCTTAAAATGCTCTGTAGAAAGAGAGCACTTTGGTCACTTTTCAGCCATTTAATTTACCAATGCAAATACTTCAAAACTTTAATTCACTGCAATCATCTCCTGCTGAGCCCTGACTATAACACACACTGCATTATTTTTATAGTTGAAAAATCTCTTCCTCCTTATAGTTTGTTGTAGAGTGTTTTCCTCGCCTCCTATTTATCTTGGAAAATGCAGCTTGTAAGGTAGAGAACGTAAATGGAAGGTACAGTCCCATAGGTACTGTAAAACAGCTTCAGAATATCCGCCTTTGTGATCTCTATCAAATTATGTACAGAAGAATGCAAAATATTGAGGAAGGGTAAGAAGGGTAGATGCAGGAATGAAACTGGGATTGATAATCTTGCCATGAAACCTGGGTGCCACAAGACCTTAGCTGCAGAATTTGTGAACAGGAAGTCTTGGAAGCAGGAGTAAATGTTGAAAAGAGACCATGAAATAAACTGGTGGGAAATTTGATTTCTCCCCCATCAACGTAACTTGATTTTTTTCTGATAGAGGTATTATCAATTGATATCAGCCAGTAGCTGACGAATCTGGATGGATTCCTGAGTGGCCTTGGGATGCAGAGATGACACTATGTGGGGTGTGCATGCGAGTTTGACACAATCACTCATAAACACTTTCTCCCTACTATTATAACCTGTGTGGATGCCTTTAGTTCTGCTGCTCATGCAGAAATGTTAGAAGCTCTGGACCAGTTTTATCAGATGAATTTCAGTTGTTGAGTCCTGAGCATGTGGATAGGGCTATCAGAGGAGTGCATTCTATCACTGGTTTGCATGACTCTTGACCCTTCTGGTTTACAACATTTTCCAGGAAGGAGAGGTCTTAAAGACTATCAGCCAATGACTATTCTTCTCTTATGTAAGGTGCTCAAATAGGTGCTCAACTGAAGTCATTCTTGGCTCACACATTCTCTACCAGTTGCAATCTGGTATCTTTACTGAATTTGACATGGAAAGGAAGCTGTTTTGGTCACCCTGAAAAGTGGAGAAGAATGAGGGATTGCAACTGCTAATTCTTGGCAGGTTTCATAGCTTTCACTGACCATGGTATCTTTTTAGATAGACTGTCTGTTTGTTCTGATCACAGCAGTGAGGATCATTTAGTCCAGGGGTCCCCAGACTTTGGGCCGGTTCCCATAGATTTTGCCTACATTTGTTATTTTACATAAATGCCATCCGGAGGTTTATCAGTTTATGGAAGCCATTCTTCTCATAATTTTGTGGGACCTTTTTTTGCCTGAGACTTTGGAGAGCTGTTGACTCTAATCTAAGTAGGCAATACTGCACTAAATAGATCACAGCAATTTGACTAGTAAAAGGCAATGCCTTTTCTTAGGTTGACACTATCCTAGGTGATACTGGTGACTTGGCAGCAGCTGCCCCCCCCCCAGTAGCATATTGTATAATAAAATGTGTGATGATGATATTATTGAGCTCACTTTCCTTGCTCCTCTTCATTGGGCTGCCACTTGCGGGAACATGAAAACTTCATTGATATTTGCATTGCACATTTTATGTTACTATTGGGGAGAAGAGAATACACTAGGGATGCCGTTTTCAGTGACAGCCATGAGATTCCCATAACATCCAGGTGAATTCTTACTTTGTCATGATTTTAATATGTCACAGCGTTGTCTGTGTTTTGATGAGCGTATATATTTTTCTCATTCTCAGTTTACCTTTAAGGTACCCCTGACTGTTAGGTCCAGTCGCGGACGACTCTGGGGTTGCACACTCATCTTGCTCTATAGGCTGAGGGAGCTGGCATTTGTCCGCAGACAGCTTCTGGGTCATGTGGCCAGCATGACTAAGCCACTTCTGGCGAACCAGAGCAGCAAGCAACGGGAGCTCACCCTGTCGCAGGGATTCAAACCGCTGACCTTCCGATCAGCAAGCTCTAGGCTCTGTGGTTTAGACCACAGCGCCACCCGCGTCCCTATCATTCTCAGTTTAGTGTTATGTAAATTCATTGCTGTTTAGCTTTTGCATGATTTTGTCACGCAAGAGATTGCCATGCTGATATCATTAGCCTCCTTTTAAGACACTACCATTGTAGAAGGCTTTGACGCTAATTATGAAATGATATGAAATTTTAGAAGCAAATAACCTGCTAGAGGATATTTATTCTTTTTCCTACCCCATTTCCAAGTCATTTTCTTGCTTCATATATGGCGGAAAACCGACAGTGATTCTTAATGTGAGCAATGTGGGAAGTGACATTACTCATGTGGTGCCTATTGGATTTCTGGAGGCAGCACAGAACTCCCATTTAAATGGAGCACTTTTTAATTGAGACCTTAAATAATATTCTGAAGCAACATTGGAACATATTTGCTTCTTTGAACTTTACTCTTGAGTTCTTGTAATATATTTACAAATGCTAATTATGAAGTTATTATAAATACCTATTCCTCTGCAAAGGAAGAAAGCAATGCATAAAATGAGCATTTTGTGATGCCATAAAGTGTAGATCCATAGAACATATAGTCTTTCATCGTGTGTGTGTGTGTGTGTGTGTGTGTGTGTGTGTGTATTACACAATTTTGTTCTGTTATGGAGAAGATTGGTTATTTAAATAACTTTTGCTAATAACTTTTCTTCTAAATGGTTCAGCACCTTGAAAAGTAAAATTGTGATAGCTTTAGTGTTGCTGTTGTCTTTGAAAAGAGTAACTTTAATCCATGGCAGCAAACTCCTATTTAAAATCCAATTATGATTTTGCTTATTTTTACTTCAAATTGAAATTAGCTATTCCTTTGTTTTATTGACTGGTCACTTTTCAGAAACAAATCCATCTCTGGTGGTAGTCAGTTTGTTAACAATTTTAAAATCTGCCTAATATATCCAAATATACAAATTGCAGTTTAAAATTAATGGTAGTTTTGCTTGAAAGTGTTACCCTTCTTCTTCTGTAAGAATGGACAATTAAACAGTTATGCTAAATTAGGGATTTCTATTTTCTGCTTTATAATACTTCTTGCTCAAGTACTTTTGACAGCCCTGTTGAGATTGGATGTTGGTCTATGGAATTCTAACTGGTGAGTGTGGTACATTATAAAGTTAACCCCTACTTAATTGCTAAATGCACACTTTTAAGCACTTTTTGATGTGTTGTCTTCTACACAGACTTTCAATATAGGGGATAACCTAATACTATTGCTACACAGCATGAAATTCTTATTGGATCAGCTGGTTAGAATTTCTACATAATTTTAAATAGTAATTATATATATATACAGGATGCATTATCTTATGCCTGTGAGGATTTTATGAAGTAATGCATACTTGAGCAGCTGCACTATTTTAGAAATTGTTACTGGGGAGATCGAAGATTTTGGCATAATTTAAATGCATGTAGTTGGGCAAGGCAGAAATTACAGATGTAAGTACAGTAAATAATAAAGCAGGACCAATCCTTGCTGCTTTTGCACTAAGCAATATTAGTTTATCCCCTACTTGATTTTTATTTTATTTTATTCTGGTGCTACCTTTATGTATACACTCTGCCTGATCCAAAAGCCCACCAATAATGGCCTTCTCCATTTGCTGTAATGTCAACAATTGTATCACACACTGTGGTGACACGCACTTGGGAATATCAGACAATGAAGAAGCGCATCAGAGCTCTGTTAGGCACAGTGAGCTTCTGGATCACCACGTGTAATATAGCAACCAGTTGGCATTATTCAACTCCCCACAGGCTTTGGCTTACAAAGAAATTCAGGGAACACTGCATCTTGTGTCTTTTTTGCCCCTGTGTAAATTATATATGTATATGTGGCTTTACCAAACTGATGCAACATCCTATGCCAATGTGTCAGAAACAAATGGTCTGATTCCTTTGAGGCTATCCATCTACTTGGTGGAAGTTGTGTCTTTGGCACCTAAAAAATCAGTCCATTTGGGTTTTGATTTAGTTTTTTTAATACCTTTTTTAAAGTGGGTATGGTAGGGAGAAGCTTGATAAGATCAGATATTTCGGTTCATGCACCAGTATAAACGTGTTGCTGTCACAGATATGGCTAGCTGCTCGTGTGTAGCTGATATTTGTGTGATCCCTTAGATTAGAACCTTGGGAATTCTGGATTGAGGCTCTGGGCATAACTAATCTCTAACTCTCCTGAGCCAGGCTATTTTTCTTTTTTTATATTGTAATTTTATGTTGTGAACCACACCACTACGGGTATAGGGCGGTATAAAATTTAATAAATAAAATAAATAGTGCTCTCTTATGTATACGAATGAATCCACCCTTGAGCAGCAGCGTGCTAATGCCAAGGGGCTTCTTAGGCTTAAGAGCTTGGGAATCCCAAGTGTAAAGTGTGTGTGTGTGTGTGTGTGTGTGTGTGTGTGTGTGTGTGTGTGTGTGTGTGGATAAAAGCATTTACCTTCTCAAACAAGCTAATTTTGGCTGGTGGTGCAATTGGGTGGCAAGAAAAAGTTGTTCCCAACAACTGATCTTATCAATGCTTCTCCCGCCCCTCAAGATTTGCATGTGGCTGACCATTTGCAGCTATTGTGTGTTGAAAACATGTTTGCTTTATAGATGCCTTTTGAGTATTTATTTTTTTATCATTATTCCCAATCAAAATTGCAGTTTTTTTGCAGACTATTTCCTAATCTCCCAGACATTTAGCAAGTTATTCCTAATGCAGACAGTTGTTTCTCCCATTGAGCAAAGTTTGTTCAAATTCACTAAATCTAATTTCTGGCTCTTAAAAATATCAGGAGCTGGATTCAGGCATAGAGCTCTCAGCAGTTGGTTTGGCCCTATGGAACCAACCCTGTCAAAAAGCTGCTGTGGAGCTGGAAGGGTAAAATTAGGGTTAGACCCATCTGTACGCTTAGCACAGCACCCCGAGTGCCATGAGAAAAGGCCATCCTTTGAGCACTGGCACATATTTGCTAAACTTTGTAGCCAGGAAGATGGAAGGGTTTTTTGGAGCCAAATGAATGGATCTGTTCCTGCCTTACATAGGATCCTGCTTTAACAATTGCAGTGTAAGCAAAGGGCTGTGCCTCAAAATTTATAGCCCTGTGTAGGATCATGTTGAGTATTCGATTGATAAGATTTTTAGCATAAGATGCTCAGCTCCCAAAATACTTGTATTAAACAAGTTCATGGTGGATGGTTTTTCTGCTCAGTGACTGACATATAACTCTAGGTTATAACCCACCATTGTAAGGTACTAAAGTTAAGTAAGATATGTAAGATATGTTAAAGGTAAAGGTAAAAGTACCCCTGACTGTTAGGTCCAGTCGCAGACGACTCTGGGGTTGCGCGCTTATCTTGCTCAGTAAGCCGAAGGAGCCGGCGTTTGTCCTCAGACAAACCTTCCAGGTCATGTGGCAAACATGACTAAGCCACTTCTGGCGAACCAGACACATGGAAACGCCATTTACCTTCCCACCGGAGCGATACCTATTTATCTACTTGCACTTTGACGTGCTTTTGAACTGCTAGATGGGCAGAAGCTCACCCCATCGTGGGGATTCGAACTGCCGACTTTCTGATCTGCAGCGTCCCGCTATATATGTTACTTATTTATAAATGGCATACTATTGTAAGATGTCTTGAGGAGTATAAAGCTGTTTATAAATATAGATAAGTAAATCCAGTTCCAGATGTAGAAATTTTGCCATGGGGGGGGGGGCGGAGTCTCCACTGCCACCTGCTTCTCTCTGATTGTGAATAACCCCTTTTGAGGTACTATAATTATTTCTCATTCAGTGGTGTTTAAGTGAGGGCAGCCTAGGGAAAAGATAGCCTCAGTCATCTAGATTTTATTTTTAAAAGGGAGCAGGACATAAAAAGGGAGAATTCTTAAGGTGCAGATGGATATGAAATTTGAAATACAAGCAGTGAGGAAATATGATAATGCTTACAACTATGCCCAATCACAATTTCTTCATTTCTTTCTTTATGGGTTGTAGGGAGGCAATATATGGAGTTCCTCGGGCCCAGGGGCACATTAGGAAGCCACAAAGTACTTACACCTTCCCCCCACCTGGCCAAACAAATAAAACACACCAAAAAATGCAGGTAGCGCTCCCTAAAACACAGAAGCAAGAAAAGGCCAATCCTACAGTTAACAAGAATCCTACAGTTAATGAGAACCTTTTAATGAGGGTGAAAGAGGAGAGCGCAAAATATGGTCTGAAGCTCAACATCAAAAAAACCAAGATCATGGCCACTGGTCCCATCACCTCCTGGCAAATAGAAGGGGAAGAAATGGAGGCAGTGAGAGATTTTACTTTCTTGGGCTCCTTGATCACTGCAGATGGTGACAGCAGTCACGAAATTGGCCAAACCCTACGCCAAAGGATAAATGGACATAAATCTGACATCAGGAACCAGAAGACAGAAAAACCAGTAGGAGAACACTTCAATCTCCCAGGACATTCTATACAAGATCTCAAAGTAGCTGTCTTACTACAAAAGAATTTCAGAAATAGACTGGAAAGAGAAGTTGCTGAATTGCAACTTATCACCAAGCTCAAAACCATGGAGGGACCTGGTTTGAACAGAGATATCGGATTCTTATCTCATTATACATGATAAGCGATCTTCAGCCATCTCAACCCTTGCTTTTTCATGCAAAACCATTTGCAGTCGTTTGCGGTCATCAACAGCTATCAGTCAGTCAATCACCCATTTCCACCACCCTTCTGAGTGATCCCCCCTCCCCATCCCCACCCCTCCCCACCCCTTCTCTACATAAGTGCCTGGAAACTTCCATTTCACTGTATCTGAAGAAGTGTGCATGCACACGAAAGCTCATACCAAAATAAAAACTTAGTTGGTCTTTAAGGTGCTACTGAAGGAATTTTTTTTATTTTACGAAATTAAAAGACGCCTGCTTCTTGGGAGAAAAGCAATGACAAACCTAGACAGCATCTTAAAAAGCAGAGACATCACCTTGCCGACAAAGGTCCGTATAGTTAAAGCTATGGTTTTCCCAGTAGTGATGTATGGAAGTGAGAGCTGGACCATAAAGAAGGCTGATCGCCGAAGAATTGATGCTTTTGAATTATGGTGCTGGAGGAGACTCTTGAGAGTCCCATGGACTGCAAGAAGATCAAACCTATCCATTCTTAAGGAAATCAGCCCTGAGTGCTCCCTGGAAGGACAGATCGTGAAGCTGAGGCTCCAATACTTTGGCCACCTCATGAGAAGAGAAGACTCCTTGGAAAAGACCCTGATGTTGGAAAAGATTGAGGGCACTAGGAGAAGGGGACGTCAGAGGACAAGATGGTTGGACAGTGTTCTCGAAGCTACGAACATGAGTTTGACCAAACTGCGGGAGGCAGTGCAAGACAGGAGTGCCTGGCGTGCTCTGGTCCATGGGGTCACGAAGAGTCGGACACGACTAAACGACTAAACAACAACAACAGTTAACAAATTGAAGGTCTTGATGGGAGCTAAGCGGATGCTTGAATATGGCTTGGTGCCCTTTCTCCTGTTTGTAACACACACATACATATGCTGCAGATAAACATCTTATTCAAACCAAGCGCACGGAAACGCCATATACCTTCCCACTGCAGTGGTGCCTATTTATCTACTTGCACTGCCGTGCTTCCGAAGTGCTAGGTTGGCAGGAGCTGGGGCAGAGCAACAAGAGCTCACCCTGTCGTGGGGATTTGAACCGCTGGCTTTATGATCGGCAAGCCCAAGAGGCTCAGTGGTTTAGACCACAGCGCCACCTGCATCCCAGTGAAGGAGAAGAAGGTGGTTGAAGGAAAGAAACAAGTTAAGTGAAAGAGAGAAAGGAAAGAAGGGAAAACATAAGGGGGCAGGAAGGAAACCAGAGGATGAATAGATGACAGGAAAGAGGTGAAGATTGAAGGAAATCGTGATATCGTGATACATTACATTACCATATCCAGTTGTACCTTGGAAGTAAAACAGAATCCGTTCCGGGAGTCTGTTCGACTTCAAAAACATTTGGAAACCAAAGTACGGCTTCTGATTGGCTGCAGGAAGCTTCCATTTGACTTTTGAAAATTGTTTGAAAACTGGAACACTCACTTCTGGGTTTTGAGCATTCGGGAGCCAAGGCGTTCAGGATACAATGTTTGACTGTACAGGATGAAGAGAAGGCACTTTACCATCCTTTCTTCTGACTGCTTTCCACCCTTTGCACCTCCCTAAAATAATTAGATCCACTTTAAAATAAATTATTAATTAAAATAATTAATCCACTTCACATTAGTAGAGAGGCCCTAGCCTTCCTAGGAGGGAAGATCCATCTACAGCTTTTTGCTCTTGCAGCTAAAGGTGGTCGTCATTCAATAGGATTTCCAGGAAACAAGAAGCTAACGGTTTTGAATGAGAGTGGGAAGCAAGCTCAGCTTCCCTGTGCTATGGCTGTTCATGCCTGTTATCAAATTACCTAACATGCAATGCCCTGACCAGGCATTTCCTATTGCTTGATAGTGAGTAGTTCCCATACAAAAGCACAGTTCCTGCTGCCTACTGAGGGCCTGGCAGGGAGGAAGGTTGAGGGCATAATGCTATTTGACACCCCCCTAATCTGCTGCCCGGAACAGCTGCTCCCCTCCTCAATATTATTCCCCCATTTGATTTGGACTTGAGTAAAACTATGGAGTTCAGTATCACTTTATCTCATGTATATATAGGATTGCAATATTAAGTACAGTGGTGCCTCGCAAGACGAAAGTAATTCGTTCCGTGAGTTGCTTCGTCTAGCGCTATTTTTCATCTTGCGAAGCGTGGTTTGCCGTGGCAAAAACAACAACAACAAAAAACCCGCCGAAAACCTTCGTATTGCGAAGCGCGGCCATAGAAAACTTCGTCTTGCAAAGTGCCGAAAACATCGCAAGACGCTTTCGTCTTGCGAGTTTTTCATTGCGCGAGGCATTCGTCTTGCGAAGTACCGCTGTACAGTTCTTTTGCTTGCATATAAATACAGAAAGACAGAAGTGCTAAATGATATATAGTTGTCTGGTTAATTTTGAAACAAGTAAGTTTTTTTTTAAGCTCACCCTTTTTGTGCATGTACTTGGAGTGTGCATGTGCATTTGCAGATACCAGGGCAAAAAATCTACAAAAAACTTATTTTAAAGGAAATAAGTGTTCCTTAGACAGTTTATCATTATTCAACTGCTTTGTCCCATTACTAAATAATGCAGAGTTTAAGAATAATTGATGTTTTGTATTCTGCTGCTATATAAACATCCACTTGCTTATTTGATTGCCTGTACCAACCATCCTTTCCACTAAATGTGGAAAATTTACTTTAGAAAAATATCATCCTATTTAAAACTGTGGTCTGTGATTTACATATGCGGCTTATAGCTTTCTCTTTCCCCCTTTCCTATTAAGATTTTCCTACTTACTATGCACGTTTTCTGGTATTGTGCATGTTTTAACTCTTGTCTTTTCTTCTGTTACTATTCCTTTCCTTCAAGTTCTAGCTAGAGGGCTCGCAGAGATGTACGAAGACCTAGTTGAGAACTTTCTAACAGGCGCACGATGGAAGACAGAATAGCACCAGCCTTGGTTAAATCCTCTGGCTTGGCACAGTCTTCCAAAGTATCTCAGGTGCTATGGACACACTTGCTTTCTTTTAGGGAGGTTGGATTTCTTTGTTTCACATCATCTTTTTTTGTTACGCATTTTACAGTAAAAGATCAAAAGAACTCATTGCTTGAGAACTGCAACATTTCAGTGATCAGATATGATATTCAGACAAACAGCACTGTTGCAAACGGTTAAATAATGTGCTCACATTTGGTGTGATATTGTATTGAGGCTGCAGTGTGGTTTCTGAATGAGGCATATGTATGTTTGGGGCTCTCTTGGCATGAGATCTGCTGAGTCATGACTCTTACAAAACAGTAATATTGTCTCCTTTAAAGTTATACTTGATGTTCTTCAATGCTGAAAGCATCAGCAACTGAGATGGCTCCTAGAAGTGCACATAAAAGTAGATATCCCAGCTCATCAGAACTTTGGCCACATGGAGAAGGCATTGTATCCTCAAACTCTTTCTTTGGAAGCAATATAAGCTTTCTAAAGTAATATAGAGGTTTCTTCTGCACGGATAATATTTTTTTCCAATATATAACAATAAATGTGATTTCCCCTTCTCTTTATGGAAGTCTTTTTAAAGGAATCTATCATTCTCAGTAAGGTGAAGGCAACCCTTTAATACTTAGGTTTTAAAAGAATCACTGCCTGCTTAGAAATGGATATAGTGCAGATGCAGAGAGGCCTTGGCATGTCACAAACGTCAGCCATTCTCCTTGTGCCAACAAGGGCCAATCCATATGTGGGACTATTTAAGACTTATGTGCAGCCATAGGGTGAGGATAGGGGATGCAGTGTTGGAAAGATAACCCATTTCTCCTGTGCCATTTTTCTTAGTTAATGCTCACACCAAAACTGCCATTTGCCGAGGAGGGGAAAAGATAGGTTGAGGGTGGCTTCCTGTCTCGTTTCCCTGCCACTGCTAATACCAGCTTTGTGGAGAGAATAATTTAAAAGCAGGGAAACGGCACAGGGGAAGATGGTTTCCCTCATCCCCCTTATTGTTGCTGCCCCAGTCCAGTTTGGGGGCAGTCTGAAATCTATTAGATCTCATCTGGTTCGGCCTGATACACATGGTGATCAGATCATATCCATGTGTATTAGACAGCACTGGCAGTGATGTTTGAATGTCCCATCTCCAACGTATTATTGTCCTGCTGGCAGAGACAAGGGAAGGAAGAGTAGTTGAGAGGACAGTGACATCTTGTCCCCACCTTGTTAAAAAGCAGAGCAGGGTGTCCCACCCTGGCCCTGGAAGTTCTGGTGTCAGGATATGTAGTGCTGTCGATTCCAGTGTGTCAGGCCTACCTGCAACTTGGCCATTTTTCAAAATACTTGAAGTACAGTGATACCTTGGTTTACGAACTTAATCCGTTCCGGAAGTCTGTTCTTAAACCGAAACTGTTCTTAAACTGAGGCACGCTTTCCCTAATGAGGCCTCCCACCGCCGATGCCCTTCCACCATTCAGATTCTGTTCTTAGACCGAGGTAAAGTTCTCAAACCGGGACACTACTTCTGGTTTTGCCAAGTTCGTAAACCGAATAGTTCGTAAACAGGGCTGTTCTTAAACCGAGGTACCACTGTACTGATCTTCTGTTGTGTGGATTGCAATAGGTTGCATATAGGGCCTTTCAAATAGACATTTGCTAAAATTGTCTATGTTTCTAGTGTGCCCTGTTCCTAATTTCTGGCTTTTTTGTGTATTCATTTCATTTTAGAGTGCGAGTGACTCTCCCTTCAAAGAGGATCTGGATGCAATGGCAGAGGGGGGAAATATTACCTCTCACTTTGAATGGGAGGTCTCAAAGCACTCAGTGGCCCTTAGTGAGAGCCCAATGTCAAGCCCACAGGAGTCTGCACATACTTGTGAATCTGACACTTCTTCCGCAAGCAGCAAGGAGCAGGAGAAGCAGGGTGCTGCTGCTGCTGCTGCCGCTCTCAGTGAGAGCAAGGAAGACCTAAGGTGTGGAGAGGGATTTTACTCAGATGTGGAGAAAGAGGCTGAGGACTCAAAACAGGATGAGATGGAAGTCTATAGAATCTCTTCTTCACCTCCATTGCACCTCCATGAACAAGAGGAGGAAGCCTGTGATGTTGAAGGGGGGAAAGGGGCAAGTGAGCCACTTAGCAAGCTAAATGGAGAATGTCACAGCTCAAGTATTGATAATGAGTTTCCTGCCCTCATTCGCTGTTTCCAGGTAGTAAATGTGAACTTGAAACATCTCTCTTTGCAGTCTTCTCTGCTACATTTTCGGAGTCATTCTACAAACACTGCAGCAAGCATATGTCATAAATCCACAAAGAAGGATTATGTTTCAGTAACCTGAAATATTCCCCAAACTAATCAACCACTTAATCTCCAGACTATAGGAATGATTCCCCTCCTATACAAAGTAGATGTATATTTTATTAAAACATTTTTTTAAGTATTGTCTCCTGACTCAAGCAGAATATATTTAAAAGAAAAGGAAACCGATTCCAAAAGGCATCAGATTTTATGAGATATTGCTAAATGTCTTCTGTGTGTTGTAAATACATTGCAGAAAATATTGAGCTAAAAGCAGCCAGTGCCTCAAGTCTTTCCATTTACAAGAACAAAACATAGCTCTTTTGAGTCTGTAGTCATCAGATTTGGGAATCTCTGGGGAAACACCTGTATTTGCCCATCAAAGTAAAAAATAAATAAAAATTGCCTGCTCCAGTGTTCTTAACAATCTCATCTGCTAAAATACCTCAACATTTAATCTGGTAATAAAGGTGATAACTGTCAGACTTTGAAAAGGTGAAGGGAACATAACAGAGTGGGAAAAGCCTTGTGGTGCTCTTACTAATATTACATTCTCTTTTGATTAATTATCAGGTGGTGGCACAGCTGATTTTTCTTTTCCTGTTATTCTTGAGATTTGAATATCCATAAATAATGACCTGATGCTGATTTAATAGAAGCTACTGGACTCTACACATCTCACACTTGCTGGAAATGTTACATTTGTATAATCTCTTAATATACTAGCATATTAATCAGACCTGAGCTCCTCCTAACCATAAAGATCTGCATGCTAAATTTGGCTTACCCTTTTAACTATGAAACAGTTTCCATCTTTTAGTTTGCAAATGGTCACATTTGGCCAGGAAGCTAGGGCAAAAATGGCATTTGTATTTTCTCTCAAAACATTGACAGATGACTTTCCAAAATGTGCCTTTAGTGCAAACAACATAGCAATTGAAATTTCTATATGGAGTCCATTGTGGCTTTTATCAGATCAGTATTGGAATGGTTGTCAGTAATATTGTTAGAGTTTAATGGTACTAAATGTGATTTCTCTCTCTCTAAAATCCTGTTTTGTAGCCACCCCTTGTGAAGACTCAGACAGTTACTATCTCAGATGTGTCGAACACTGTGAAAAGTGAAATTCCAACGAAAGAAGTTCCTATTGTCCATACAGAGACCAAGACTATAACTTATGAAGCTGCACAGGTACCGGTAGGCTGTTTCATAATCTGGTGGTACAGTTTACTTGTAGTGTAAATAGTCTCAGTGAAAATTAGAAAATTTGATTTCAATGGGACAAGCTTACCTGAGAGGTTTAAATTGTTGTGAGAAATCCCACTTTTGACACCAGTGCTTTCTGCACCAAACATAAATACATATCTGGGAAGTCTGATTGGGCTTGAGTTTTCAGACTTGTGTACATATATTTATGGCATCTAGGCTTTCCCTCTTTGCTCCGGGAAAGAGTGGTGTAATGCTGTTTCCCCCCCTGCATTGATCACAATGAGTAGAGCTTCCCAAGCTGTATGGCGATTACAAATTAAACCAATACATAACAGTGATTATGCCCAGTATGGTTGCACAATAGCCACAACACTCATGGAAGGCAGAAGAAAGGGAAGAAAATGTGCATTAACCTGAACCTTTAGACCTTTACAATCTTTACATCAATTTTAAAACATATTACATTAATTCCAAAGCAAGATTGCAGCCCCAATAAAAGGCCTTGTTTCTAGAAGATGAGAAGATGCAACATCACATTCCAACTGTCTGCTTGGTTATTAATCCTTTAGGAGAAATTTAATGAGGGAGATACTTCCCACCCAGTGGATACTGACTCTGGGGATAAGTATCAAAACTGAAAGTAGCTTGTGGCTTCTGAGCTTGTAGTTTTCATTCTCATGCATTCAGTATAATTTGTGTGAGCATATATATGCCAAGTTTTGTGTCTGTTTCGCTTTTCCTATACAGTCATACCTCGTGTTGCGTTAGGTTCATGTTGCGTCTTTTCGGCTTGCAAATGCCACATGCGCAGAAGCGTTCTTCGCTCCTGCAAAAGCATTTTGCATGCTTCGCACATGCGCAGAAGCGCTCTATCGTGCTTGTGCAGAAGTGCCACTCTAGTTGTGGAATTTTGGGGGTGTAAACAGCACCCCGGAACGGATCATGTCCGCAACTAGAGGTACCACTGTATACAATACCATGTTCCCCAAAGTGAACTAGTATCAGTGTTTGTTATAACTGTCACCAGCTTTGTGGATTACTGGACAGACTTGCTCTCAGATAACTTCTTACTGAGCAGCAGTACCAGTTGTCTCCATAGCCTAGCCAGGACCTCTAAGATATACACTGTATGGGAAATGGCTGGAATACACATGGAGGAAAATGTAGGCCAGATCTACCGGTAGTTTAGTGCAGCTGGAACTCATCATAAAACTACCCTGCAGCTGTTGCCACTGTTCTGTTTCATTCAGTGGGGCTCTTTTGAATTATGAAGGGATTGTTAGCATCCTTGTACTAGAGGACGATTACTAGTCCACTGTGACTAGCTTGGCAGACACTTTACAGATGAATTAACTCTGACAAGGCTTCACGTTTTCTGCAGGCCACAATGAAGTGTGTAATGCACCTCCTTGTCAGTTTTTGATGGAAGATTTGATTTATTGCTACCCAAAGCTATAGAGAAGATCTGAGTCCAATGACCAGCTCACTTTAACCCTGCCCCCCAGGACAGGCTAATAAGACTCATTGTGGGGGGGAAAGTGTTCCAATCATTGGGGGGGGGGGGGAAGTGTTCCAATTTGAAAAGTCCCTGAATGGGGGGGGGAGGGGACGGGACGGGACCTACCAACTTGGACTGAGCAGTACTGGCAAGTTGATTGAGTGGTTGGTGGTGGCAGAGTTGCAGCAACTCTTAGAAGAAACCAATTTGAAAGAGTAAGTCCAGTTGGTTCAAAGGAGGTTTGGGAATTTCAGCCTCTTTTGTTGCCCTCATGGATTATCTGAACGGGAAAGTGTGGTCTGACACATTCTTTTTGATATTGCATACAATAGACCATCATATCCTTTGGGGGGCAGCTGAATCAGTTAGAAGTTGGAAGCACTGCTCAGGAGTGGTACTTCTCCTACATGATTGGTCAGAATTGGAAGATAGCCGTGGGTGACTATTGCTCAACCCTTTGGGGATTTATATTGTGGCATAGCACAAAGTTCCATCTGTGATATCTTCTGTTTTTTAGTATCTGTACACAGACACTTCAGCCAATCCTTCAACAGTTTTGGAGTATTCAAAGTATGACACCCTGCTTTATTCCCCCCACCCCAATTGAATCCAGAAGTGGCCAGGTCTTCCCCATTTATCTTAATGAACCAGCCTCGTCTACTGGGATAGAGTTTTTCATGAGGCTTCACTCCCCTCATATCCAGGATAGGAATACTACTTAACCTTGCCTTGCTCCTTGATCTCAGATGGCAGCCATGATGAGGAACACTCTCTTTAATCATTTTAGCTTGGTGAGCGGACTATACCCTTTCCTCTCTTATAAGGATTTTACTTCAGTCACCCATGCTTTGTTCCCATTTAGATTATTGCAATGTGCTTACTTATCGCTGCCTTTTGAAGTCTGTTTGGAATTCAGCTGGCACTGAATGTGGTAGCTTCCATATTAAACGAGGCAGGCCCCGGACAGTGTAGAACTCCAGTCCTGGCTTCACAGCATGGTTTGCCTATTTGTTTCAGGCTAGTTCAGCATGTTGGTTCTGACTTTTAGAGCCTTCATGCTTTAGGAACTAATTTCTCTAATGTACAGTGGTACCTCACAAGACGAATGCCTTGCACAACGGAAAACTCGCAAGACGAAAGCGTTTTGCGATGTTTTCGGCGCTTCGCAAGACGAAGTTTTTCGGCGTTTTTTTTTTGCCACGGCAAATCACGCTTCGCAAGACGAAAATCTCGCTAGATGAAGCGACTCGCGGAACGAATTACTTTCGTCTTGCGAGGCACCACTGTATTTCTCTAATCTCTGCATTCCACCTGCTAAAATAAGGTTATCAACAACACAGGGTAAGGCTTTCTCAGTGGCAACATTTTCTGTATGGAATACACTTCTTCAGAAGAACTGCTTGTATCTATCCTTATTATTTTTCTGTCTGCATATTAAAAAACTTTTTTCATTTTTAAATGCATTCCCCATTTGGCTGGTGAGTGTACTACGCAGCATTTTTTGCCTCTTGGTGTTTCTTTAGGAGGAAGGTAGGGATATGATTTTTTTTTTGGCCCTTTTTAGTTTTAATGCTTTTGAATTTTTGAGTGAAACATTTTGGTAGTATGCTATACCACTTTTGAGTGCCTTTTGACAGAGAATGACGTTCATCACCTGGCACATGTCCAAATTCTGTTCCTAAGAGCTTAGCTATCCACTACATGTTTTAAAATGATCTGCATTTGTAGAGGTTTATATATTTTGAATATAGCTTCACATTATAAAAATCCCTCTCAACTTCATGAATAAGTAGGTTTTGGTCAGCTCTGGAGGTTTGCTGGCTGAGTTAACACAATTTCTGTGCTATGTTGTGCCAACCATACAAGGAGTAGCCACACATTCGAGAGCTGACTCCACCTGAGAGATGCTTAAAATGTCCTCATCACATTTGAATACTGTATGTTGAAACCTTGGAAATTCTGTGATATCTGTTGGATGCTGCTCCCACCTAGTGGACACTCTGAAGGTATTGCATTTGATATTTAATTTCAGTAAATTTCACAAACCCTTGTAAAATATTAATTAATATGTAATTCTAACAAACAAATACATGAGCAGATATCTCACTGTGGCACAAATACGTGTAAAGGCAGACTTAAGAAATATTGGTGGTGGTGGTCTTCCAATCTGAGACGGCAAACCAGGGGAAGCATCCATTTGCTAAAAGAACCTGTGCATAGCTATTTTTTTCCAGTCTAATCTGCCATGGTGAACCCTGGAAGTTGTTGTTTTTTATTGTTAGACCACACACACACACACACACACTATCAAGGTAATTGTAATTAGTTTTCACTAAAGAAAAAAAAGCCCCCCCTTTTTTAGCATAGGAACAAACATCTGGGTTTTTAAAGCTTTCTTCTCCCCTTCAAAAAGAGGTAACCACCAACACATACTATGGCTGTCCTCTCTGAGCCAAGTCTCCCCTTTTACTTCATAATGTCTGTGTGGCTATCCAGCTCCAGAAGTAGGATTGAGGCTCAAGCTACCATTGTGGCAACAAGGAAGTCACTCTGAAGGTGCTACAAGTTTTGTCAAACAGCTCACTAACCAGATTCTGAGGAAACAAAGCATTATTGTTCAGCAGGTATTAAACCTTGGTGGCAAAAACCTGGAGAAATTCTTACCTTAGCAGTTTTGTCAAGTTCCTAACCCATGCATGGAAAGCATAGTATTTGAATTAGAGACCACAGCTGACTACAGATTATATTGTAGTACCAGACATTTTGCTCCCTGACCCAGTTAGCTGAGATGAACTCAAAAGTATGATGATGGGGAAATTCAGGCTTATCGCTTGCTGGAGGTCTTCATGACCAGCTGCCATGGGTTTAGCTATTGTATTAGCAACAGGCCCAATATGAAAAGTAATGCACCTTTTTGTTGAATTTTGGACAGCTTGCCTGCCACCTTCTGAGTAAAGGTGGCCCCATTTGGATTTCTCTGGACCCGGAAGTATTCAGCAGCTATCACACAATACCTCATGGCAATGAAACTGCCTTGCTTGCCCTGGTTGATGGCACTTGTCAGAAGATAGATGGGCAGCAGGGGAGTATGGCCCTTCTTGTTCTCCTTCAGTTCTCAGTGGCTTTCCATACCATTGATCATGCTATCTTTCTGTAATGGCTCAAGGCGGGTGGGGGCACTATACTTTTGTGGTTCTGCTTCCAGAAAGTAGTCATGGCGGGGGGCACTGTTCAGTGCCATGGGAACTTTCCTGTAGTGTCCTGCAGGGTTCTGTCTTATGCCCCATGCTATTTAAGATCTCAGTGAAGCTGCTGGAAGTTGTCATCAGGAGTTGGGAAGTGCCATCAATATGTAGATGACACACATCTCTCTCACACACACACCTGAATCAAAGGAGGCAGCTGAGGTGCTAGACAAGTGTTTGTGGGGTGTGATAGGCTGAGTGGGGGGCCAACAAATTGAAAGTGAATTCTGAAAAGATAGAGGGGTGTTATGAGTTCCAAGTTCTTGAATCTAGGAGGTGGGAAAACTTCCACTTCTAGATAGGATTGCACTACCCTGAAAGGAGCAGGTTCATAGCTTGCAGGTCCTGCTGGATCCAACATTGTTACTGAAGGTCCGGATGGCCTTTGCGGCTAGGAGTTCCAGCTATGTTTGCTTCTCCAGCTAGGGCCCCCTTTTGGATAGAGATTACTTGGCTAGAGTATTCTGTGCTCTGGTTGCTTCTGGATTATTGCAATGAGTTCTACATAGGGTTCCCGTGAAGATGACTTGGAAACTTCAGCTGGTCTAAAATGCAGCAGCCAGTTTATTCGCTGCTGTTGCCTGTTGAACTCCTATAACCCCTGCTGTAAAACAGCTGCATTGGTTTCCAGTTTGTTTCTGGATTCAACTCAGGATGCCCACACCAGTGTTTAGAGCCCTAAACACCTTAACCCCCAAATATCTGACAGACAACCCCCTTCCCTACACATCCTCTTGGGGGTTAAGATCTTCAGAGAGTGCCCTACTGGTAGTTCCATCATCCATGGAAGTTTGCGGGGGTGACCTCCTAAGCTGTGGAATTCCCTTCTCACAGAGGTGTTTCGTTTGGTGAAAGGTGAGGATGCATCTCTTTGCCCTCACTTTTGACAGCTGAGACATGTATTTTCAGGACCCACCTGATTCCTGTGGCTGCATTTGGTTCTAACTGTTTTAATACCGAATTTTAAATTCTTGTGACTTGCTGGTGAATAAGTCCTCCTCCTGACCCCACAGAAGGCGCAAAGGAGAGCGTGGAAACCCAATGCTTCTTCACTAAGGCTTGCCATATCTAATTCATGTAGTGCTAAATTATGGTTTAATGTTTTGTGTGAAGACAGCCATTAGTTGCAACCCTGTGCCGCATTGATGCAGATTTGATTAGTAACATTAAATTATTGCAAATTTACCAGCAGCCTTCTGGCTCATTGCACTTTGCCATTGTAGCCTTCTTTGCTGAACAAACAACTCTCTCTAGGTGAGCAAGGAGATAATTTATACTTGTTATGTATCTCTGCCATAGACTGATGATGGCAGTGGGGATTTAGACCCTGGAGTTCTGCTAAGTGCTCAGACCATCACTTCAGAGACCACCAGCAGCACTACCACTACCCAGATTACAAAGGTAAAATACAATAGTCTGAAGTGTGTGACCTCACTGATAAGCTATTTGCGTTGACAGGGAATGAGTTCTACAAACTCTAGTCTCTGTCTGTCTTTGGGTGACCCCTCTCTAATGGGATTGGCAGCTCAGCTTGTGGCACATCAGAGTTTTACTGACTGTAGGGCTCATGCCTGCTTCCTTTTACTTGTCCTGTCAGTACTCTAGATGCGACACAGTCACCAGTGATGCTTCAATTGAAGGTTTCGATCTAGGACAAATGGTATTCAGAATAGTGTTGAACAGGATTTTCCCTACCATTTTCAGCTCCTTTCCAATGGTATGGAAAGAAGCTGATGGGAACGGATCTCATTAAACATACATAACCTACCTTTTCCCCTAACGTGGAACTCAAGGCGGCATACATACTGACCTCAGATGGTCTACTATCCAGACACTGACCAGACCCACCCAGATCTATCTAGTTTGGAGAGATTCATAATAACCCCACTTTGAACATTTTTCAACATGGAAGTCTTTCCCCAAGCTAGGTACACAGATGTTTCCAACTTGGGAGTTATTCACAGGAAGTTCCATGTTGTTAAAGTAATAAGTGGGCAGCTACCCCAAGAAGAGACCGTTAGCTAACATTATCTGGGACACAGGGTTCATTTGAAATAACCAATAGAGCCAGCTCAGCACACTGTTGCTGGCAAAAGAAATGGTGTTTAGCCGTATGTGTCTAGCATCTTCTCTCTGCTGGGGCTAGCCTACATTTAGAAATCAAGGTCAGAGATTGCTGAGAAACACAAATTGCCACCAGAGATTGGCAAGAAGCACAAATTACCTTTGTACCTTTGTACACTAGATGATAGTACTAAAGCAGAAAGCATCCCCAATACCAAGTCATTCTAAAGCGCAACAAATATATTTAGATAAGGATTCATCCATTATGTGGTCCCCACATAGAAGCTGCTTCACTTCCATACTCCACATAGAAGCTGCTTCTATACTCCACGGTCCCTCAAGATGGCTATAATACTGGAATGTTCACATGGTTCAACCAACCCAGTTGTGTTGAGGAGTCTGCTGTATATGGATTTCAGATGACTAATGTAGCTTTCAAACATTGTAGCTACTAGGTACAGTGATACCACATGGAAATAATTCCAGATAGTCCTCACAATATGGGGGAAGCTTTGCATCAGAGTTGAGGGCATCAAAGCTGCAGTAAGCTTTTTCTTGAAGGCAGCCACCAGAAAGAATTCAAAGGCAGCTTTGTTTAAAGGAAATGTATTAGTCAAGGAAGCTAAAAGACCTCTCTGTTTTGAGGGATGATGTGACTGACAGTTCAATGGTTCCCTAATCTCAGTTATCCTCAATCCCATTAAATTGACCCTGGAAGGGAAATCCTGGTCCATGTTCCAGAAAGAATGCTTTAATGTTCATTGTCACCATCCTGTACACCACTCATTCTAGAATAGTTGCCACTCATGCAACTCAAGCGATTTCTACAATCTTTATGAGTATGAATGCTGGTTTCACTTAGAGAAGTATCACCACCCCCTGATATTATTTGCTCAGAACCCTGTGAATTCAGCCTACTCTTTCTTTGGGGCTTTACTTCCAATTAGGTTTAACTGAGTAATTGCCTCTACCTTTATACCGTTGTTCTTTGGTAGGGCAAGTTCACATATTTTGCCCTTAATTAAAGGAAGGGGCAGGAATAACCTAATGAGCACCATTCTTTCCTAGGGCTTGGAAACATGTAAACCAATAAAGTGAAAAAGGTTTTTTGTTTCAAATTCCTTTGAGTTAATGAATACTCTAACTTCTCTTTTCCTTGTCATTGGTGTTGCCATCATTTTTCTTTATAAAGGTTTTCTTATTTTGGCTCATCTAATCTTTTCAGCTCTCAGTGCAAGATCTAAGTGCTGTTCTGACCATTCATACTTGAATATATGTGTCTATATGGAAATTCCTCCATTTATTTTTTGCATTCTTAGGATGTCAGCAGAGAAAAGTAATTTCTGAAACAATTTTAGTTTGGTCTCTTAGGGAGTCCCTCACTGGACAGCCTCTCCAACAATGGGAAGATAAGCAATTGTTTGTGTAACTTAGCTTAAAAGAGGATTCCATAAACATTGTTGGATTAAAGAATGGCTTTCTCCACAGTTTATCCTTCAAAGTATTGGATATTTCTAGGTCCAGGTTTTCCTCCTGAGGGGAATTTATATTTAATGTTCAGGTGTTGAGGTGTTAATAATGGAGAAGTACGGTAAAAAACAGTATTCAATAATCCATTGAAATCTAATAGTAAATAGTAAAATTAAACATCAGCAAATACTAAACAGTTTATGCTTATCAATTACAGTAAAGAATTACTAATCTATAATCAATAAAAATAGCAAATCACAATGCATAAAATACCACAAAACATACAAAACCACATTAAAAGGATCAAATTGATACACAGTCTAAGGTTTTCTGGACTCCATTTCATTTGGACTAACAGAGTGAGAAGACGAATAAGTTTGCCAATAGGTTAGGATGATTAGATTATGAAGCAATTGTGCTGTTAAGTATTTCTATTTATCTTCCACAGCATTCCTTCAATGACTAGGTTTGTTGCTTACACACCTTTACCTCTCTTTGTTTTTGTACCAGTTCTCCTGGTATATAAGCAGTGTGTGTTTGAATCTAAGAGTTTTCTGCTAGCATGAATTTGGTTGAAAGTAGAAGTGACTTTCAGTCAAATAGATAAAGTTTATTTTAAAAAAGGACTAAAGACACATCTCAATCGTCCAGTGGATTTTTTAAAGTATCATTTTTAATACAAGTACTTGTATTTGCAAGTACCATCTTAAGGTGAATTCCCCTCTTCTTTCTCAAACTGCAATTGATGCTTGCTGTAACATATCTAAAAGAAAGATTGCAGAATGTAACACATATAATGAATCCACTATGATTTCTCTAATTGGGTGGTAGTCTGAGTAGAAAGGCAAATGTTAGCGGGACTGTTTCGGATGTTACTTTCACCCCATATAGATGTGAGCATTCATCCTGTCAGACCATAGGACAAAAACATTTTTTCTAGTTTCTTTTTTTGTACTTGCTCTTTGTCTTTCCTCTATTTCTCTTAATGTGGAACTAGCTTTTTATGCAAAAACTGATTAGGAGAAGGAGGAGACAAAGATGTATATCTATACAATAACTAAAAAGGTCAGTTATTAAGTGGACACACCAAGTTTGTGTCTGATATAGGTCTGCAAGATCTAAGTGTGGTTCTGACTATTCATACATTGAAGATACGTGTCTATATGGAAATTCATCCATTTCTTTTTCTTTTTCTTTTGCATTGCTAGGATGTCAGCAGAGAAAAGTAATTTCTGAAACAATTTTAATTTGATGTCCTTTACATATACTTATGTGTGCTGTAGTCTGCTTTTCTTAGGAGCCAGTATAGTCCTGAATGTTAGCTTTGGATCAAAGGAGTCTAGCCCAGGCTAGAGTGGAATCAAACATTTCTCCCATTTCAGATCTCTGTTTTGAAAAAAGGATATAGTGTCCCTGAGAACTTGGTCACTATTGTGGGTTTGAACAAGATAAGAATTGTGTAAAACACAGCCGCCATTGGGAGCCATACAAGTACAACAACCCTGTGATAGCAGTTATCACACACTCCATTCACATTTCTCACTATGGCCTGATTCACATGTCTTGCTAAGCTAAACCATGGCTTAACATAAGCATGTGGACTTCTGGGAAGGAAATTACACCTTCTTTGCTCCTTCTCAGTCATTCTGCTGCTGTGCTGAGCTGAGCCGAGCCATAGCTTGGTATAGAGTATCATTGGAAATTGGGATTGTGGTTTATGTCTCTTCAAACTAAACATGAGTTGTAACCAAAGCTTGTCCTATTGCTTATGGCTCATGGTTTGCCTGTCAGAGTTAACCCATGAGCCAGGGTTCAGATGACACTAAACCAAACCATGGCTTTGCTCAGCACAGTGCAACAACAGAATGACTAGGAAGGAGTGAAACAGCTGCAATCTCTTCTCCAGGAGCCCCTGTTCTCTCATGTTCACCATGATGTGCAAACCAGGCCTGTGACAGCAGTAGGAAAATAATTTGCATATCTATTAAGCTTACAATCATAGGAATTTGGGTGTCAAAGAGTGATATGCATCTAATCTAGATCTATTTATGAACCATTCCTGCTGACTAGACCTTTTGGTTGCTCTGATTGATTAACTAGGCTTGTTTTTCTCTTTAAAACTGTTTTTTTAACATTTTGGCATTGTTGTATTGTAAGCTGTTTGTTCTCTCATAGACTGTGAAAGGTGGAATTTCAGAAACACGAATTGAAAAAAGAATTGTCATCACAGGAGATGCAGACATTGATCATGATCAAGTAAGACTTTTAGTTTAGTGACTATTCTTAGTATGTGCACATTGTTTCTGGCATTTTTATCAATGGAGCAGTTGATGGACCAAATATGTAAGATACCTTTGGGGTCTCCAGAGGGATTTGAAAGTTCACCCATGATAAGATTCTAGCCAGATTCTGAACTCTGCCAACCTTCATTGCATAGCTTTCATCCTGTACTGAAGAGACACTGCATTACCCTGGCCTTTGACATCTGAAATACATTTTAAGACCTTCTCTATTCTTTTGTATTGTAAACTGTTTTAACTGGTTTAAATATCATATTTTTAGACTAAAAGCTGCCCTGTGACCTTGTGGTGGGTCAAAAAAAGAATCCAGTAAATAAGCTACAACCTTGTTGCCCTGAATTGATCCAAAAATGTTTCCCTTAATGATAGGTTGCAAGCCTTCATTACTATATGGAAAATAGATGGTAAAGTTAGATCGTGATAGGAAGCAAAATGTTGTTGCCCTAAACTCGATGCAAGATAGTTTGTTCTTTATGCCATCTTTCTTCAGGTTCTGGTACAGGCCATCAGAGAAGCAAAGGAGCAACACCCAGACATGTCTGTGACCAAGGTGGTTGTCCACCAGGAGACTGAGATTGCAGAATAAATAGCAAGACCAGCTACATATATTATCAGGTAGTTTTCTTTCTTTCTTTCTTTTTTGTTAGCGCTGCTGCATCTTGAAGCGTGGCAAGGTTTTCACCTAAGTCACAACTGAAGGTTCTTTATTTCTAGCAGTTTTCAAGGAAAGCCTTTTCAAAACTTGTGCTTGGTATATTTTGACTCTGTCCTAGCAGGACTTTTAACAGGGAAGGTTCAGCAGCTGGTAGATGAGGGGCCAGGTCTGGACTTTAAATTCCTATTTTGTAAGTCAACACTACAGCCCCAATATAAGACAAAGTGCTTCTATGTGCAAGAGGTCAGCCTGGCTCTGGTTGTAACATTTCAAATCTGCTTGAAAGTTAGCTGCCACTAAGACTAGAGCAATGACACCAAATGCATTGACTTAAATAGGCTGGGCCTGCACAGCATAAAGCCCACAGGCACAATGTGTAACTTCAGCTTTTGTCGCCTTCTAAGGCTTGCTCTCAAACCATTACATGTGGCCCACAGGCCACAAAGTAACTAAGTGAAGGATTTGCTTAAAAAGCTCATGTGCTGTTACAGTTGTTGCTAGAAGAAGTTAACAGGTTCAGAGGTCTGTCCCACAAATGCCGTGACATTGCAATGGTTGCTAATGCAGTCTGAAAGTTCCACTTCCTTCTCCATATGCTGTCATGTATCTTTTAAATACATCACAAGTGTCTGTATTTTATTACCATGGATAGTTAATGTGGTATTAGTGCATGGGCAGTTAATAGACCTCACAGTTGTTTGAGTTTGCAGTCTTGCTGTAGACTTAACTACGATTTTGGGTGCCCATTGCTAGCTAACTGCTTTTTGTGGAACTGAACTCTGAACTCCCTTAGTCCACACACAATCACATACCACCCACATGTAATTTTGAACCTCCAGGCTTGGTAGTTGGATCCTGAATTTAGGAGGGAGAGCCCCATCCTTTTAGCAGCCTTTCATGCCTTGGGGTATTCAGTGTGGCGAGAGCCCTCTCCACAAGTCTTGACACTGCTTGCTCAAGTTTCCCACTGGGTGTTCCCCTTATGTGTTGGGCACATTGCCAACACTCAGAGAAGGTTAGCTTGAGAACTGCACAGCTTTGCCAACTTTATTCCACCAGTGAAATTCAGCTAATAATAATAATAATAATAATAATAATAATAATAATAAATTATTTATACCCCGCCCATCTGGCTGGGTTTCCCCAGCCACGCTGGGCGGCTTCCAACCGAATATTAAAAACAGTACAGCATCAAACATTAAAAACTTCCCTAAACAGGGCCGCCTTCAGTTGTCTTCTAAATGTAAAATAGTTGTTTATTGCCTTGACATCTGCTGGGAGGGCGTTCCACAGGGCGGGTGCCACTACCGAGAAGGCCCTCTGTCAGCTTACTCTGTCTAGTCACTTTTGATTGGCTGCAGCAGAGCTTATTAAATCTGTGAGTGAACAGGAACTAGGCACTGTAGAAAGAGGCCTCCCAATGCTACATATTCACAGAGCAGGATGCTCAGGTTTGAGGTATGTGTTAATGCACCCAAAACGGTATACCATGGGAACCTGGTTTGTGGAAAAGTGGCATTCGGCAAACTTTTCTGGACTGTGCATATTCATTGCAAGACAGGAAATGTAAGTACATTTACTGAGGAAGCATCTAGGGCAAGGACCCTAACAAGTTCAAAACAAAAAAATGTGATAATGAGGCAATGATCAAAAACTTATAAAACTAGCATCTGAAAAGCAGATTTAAACTTATGAGTCATTCTCAAGCACTTGAGTAGTATGTGCACAGAATATAACAAAGGATACATGGTAGCTTGGCTTCATTACTACTTCTGATGGAGTGGATGGGACTAATTCTCATCTCTGTGTGTGTATTTTGGTGCTGATACCTAAATACACAGACCTCTTGCCATGTGTGAAAGGTGTGTGCATATGGGCAGGAAGATACAGACAATTTACCAGCAGATGTTTCAGAATTTCATACTTGTTTTCTACTGATTGGTAATTTAGCATAAATTTGTATTTCCCTAGGCGATGTCTGTTTCAGTCTGCGAAGGCCACCCGAAATATACCAGCAAAACTACAAGGAAGCTACCTTGGAGCACCATGACCTCAAACTTGCCAGATTTACTCTCAGTCAAACATTCAATCATTTATTACTAGGAATTTGTGCTTTTTGATGTTTACTTGGGATTCTCCTTAACACAGTGGATCCTTTTTGATTATCATTTTTATATTGTGACCGACAGTATGCCATACTTTTCACAGTACTGATTTTTTTTTTACAGTTTTGCGATCCCCCCCCTTTTTGCATTTTTTGCATTTCCTTTCCCACCACCTTTTCTGGATCTGTATTATGAAGTCAGAGGCCCCCACAAAAAGAACATGTAGAGCTTATCGAAAGTGATTGCCTTTGATTGAACTGCATTGCCCTTCCTCCTCCTTTTCCTCCTCAGTTTGTATTCTCACAAAACTTCAAACATGTTGTAGTGTAGGGGTCTCAATGACCTAGAAGTGACCCCTCTTGCCTGAGAAGTCAGCAAAACACTTGTGCAATGCTTTGTCTTGGCTCTTGTGGATCTGAGATATATTCAGAGTTTCCTAATCACAGCTATTTTATATATGCCAGGTGCAAATGTGCCTGCCCTCTTTTCCTCTGGATTTCCCTTGCTTTTGTTGGTTTGTCAGCCCCTTAGATGCTTGAATATAGCAGGAGGTTGTGGTATTTGCACAGGAATTTCAGTAGTAGTCTAGGTTCAGGAATGATGGAAATTGCTTCACCTTTTATACTGTGAATTCTAGAGGTTTTAATCAATTGTGACAAGGCACCATGTTTTTCCAGCTCTCTCCTTTTTTCTTTTTTGCACTCCTTGGAATACTAAATCTCTTGTAAATTCTATCTCCTATCCCCCCCTTTTGTTCTCCATTAAATTAAGCCTATTAGAATTGTGTGTTTAAGAGGTGTGGGCTCTACATGCTACGAAATAGGCTGTAATTTGCAACAATAGGGTGGGATGTTCATTTCTTTTCTTTTTTCTCCTTCCCAATTGTTTGTGTTTTGAGTTTTTGTGGTTTTGATAGCATAGTTTTAAAATCATATTGGTTTTTAAAGCGCTATTTAATCTTGACACACTGGCAACATATCACAGGAAGGGATAAATGAAGCACAAGTCATCCCTTAGAGACAATCCAGCATTCCTAAATCTGTATTCTTTAAGCAGGCAATTACAAAGGCATCATCAGTATTGTAGATTGTTTCCAATGATTGCTGTTAAAAACTAAGCCTGTACATGTTGCGAGTCACTTAATGCTCCTTATAAGACAATATAATAGTTCTTCTTGGGCACAGTCCATAGAGCATACTACTGTTGCACCTCCTTCCTTTGAGTCATTGAGGTCATACAAAACTTATTGCATAAGGATGCTGAAATGCAATGGTGGCTGCTCCGTTGCTACCATGCTAAATGAAATAACAAACCCCAGGATTGGCTGCAGTTCTCAGGATCTTAACCTAGGTGTGTTCTGATTGGCTATCACAAGAGAATGTTGAATGCCATAAAAAAAAGGATCCAAATCAGAACAAGAGCAGATTTCTCTGTGTGGGTTTGTTTTTACCCAAAATAACTTTATCTCCTTATCACTTTAAAAGTACATTTTTAAAACAAACAAGGTAGTTGGTATCAGTACTCTTAACTGGGAAGCAGTTTCATTTCCTTTAAATGTTTTCCCTATGTAGGAAGAATGAGAGGGTTCCAAATTGGGATGCAACATGTTCTTCACAAATAGGATGAACTTCCTCTCCATGCTTAGTTGAAAGATTTCCTTGGCAACACTAAAAACTGCAGGCTTGTTCTTTCCTTCCAGCAGCATGTGAAAGTTCTGTAGAATTGTGATTTTCTGAGAGGTATGAAGTGCACCACCTAATAGCTGAGGGATGGGATGTGGGCTGATTCTGTCATTTAAGTGAAGAGGAATGATTTCTGCTGTTTAAAGAAAATTTACAGAAAACAAGGACACACATTTAAAATAATCTTATTTCAGTGAAAACAAGCAGTTGTGTGGAAGCTATATTATCATACCGCATCTTTACTTTCCCCCTCAGATTTGAGTAGGTTTCAGTTAGAGAGTTAATACAGTCTTATTTAGAGTTTGAAAGCATTATGGACATGTAAGAGTTTAGCACTGCTCAATCAGCTTTGCTCCAATGTGCTCTGGAGTCCCGTCAGCCACAACAAGCCTACAGGGGTTGCCATCTGATGCACTTAGCCGGGAGTAAAGCCCAACTGGAAACAATAGACTTCCTTCCAAGTGAACAAACTTGGGCTGTAATACTATTTGTGGGTTTCTATATGCCCTTTTCTTTACAAATAGAACTAATGGGCTACCTTCCTAAAAATCTTAGACTGAATTTTTCTTTAAAAAAATAACAAATCAACCCATAGCACTTAAAAATGTATTTATTGTGGAAGACAATTTTGGTTGTGTCACTTTCTTTGTGCGTAATTCTTCTGCAGCTTCCTTTTCCTCTGCTATTAAAAGCTTTACACACCAGCTATAAGATAGCTCCATAATTCTAAAGAAGGCATCTTTATCAAATCTCAAACCTTACTACAAGTGCAGCGCTGTTACACATTTATTAATGGAATTATTGCTTTTCAATAGGTTATTTGAAGGTATGTCTTGTCCTTCCTTGAGCATGATTTTTAACTTTTTGTATCCTGGTGAAGTCCTGTTCTGTTTTAAAACTCTACTTTCAGACACTTCTTTTGCATGAAGTTTAGATTTCCCATTAAACAGGAATTTATTCTTATCTAATCAGGGGCATGCTTCTCAGATTGTCCCTTTTCCTGACCACTGACCCACCTATTGCTTTTCCAGTTTAAGAGCTCTCCACCCCTTGTGTGGCTCCCAAATCCACCCATGCAGGAACCTCATCCAGCAGACACGTTGCCCCTCCCACTGGGGGGTGATTCAGACTTTCCATACACCCCCAATGCTCTCCTGTCCTATGTGGACATCTGACATTAACATCTTTTGCACATCCCCATCTTTCCCTCCAGGGTGTAAGTATTTAGCATTGCTTAAAAATCCACTCAAATCTCAATCATTCAGAATCATAAGGGAAGAAAGCAAGTGAGAGAAACAATCCTAGGAGGAGACAAATGCAAACGGGCAGACATAACTCTGAAGGTAAATTATTAAGTAAATAACTCATTGAGGGTCACCCAAGTTTCTTTTTGAAATAGTTTTTTAATCCATCACATATCCTCTTGGCAAAAGTCTAAGGCATTTAGGACTAACAGCCTTAGGTGATAGAATTTGGTCTTGCTTTGTCTGATGAATAGTAAGCTTTCCATCTCCAACAGAAGATCCTTTACCTTCCTTTAGGTTCAATCAAGACAGTATGTTCTCTGCACAAAACGGAAGAAAAAAGTCTGCACTGAAGTAACCCAATTCTGTGGCAAGAAATGCTGAATTCCGCTACTTGTATAAATTATGCAAATCAAGCAGATTCATATTACCTTTGTGCCATGTATTTTGCCATTTACTCTCACACTATATAATTTCTGCTTCTGATCATTGTAGGGAGAGAAGCACAATGCTTTTACAAGGTACTCCCTTCTTTAATGACTAGAAAACCTATTCAACGATTCCCCCGGTTTCTAGATTTCAGCAGACATTACCCGCACACTTGTAAACTTAGCGTTAATAAATCCAGAAGCTTGCTTTAAAAAATAAAAAATACATTTTTATTGGGCTTCTTAGAAAGCTAAATCACAACAATCCCCCCCCCCACAGCCTTCAATATGCTACCTTGGCTATAGGGAAAACTTTTTCTTTAGCGTCTGGGCTTAAAAATAGCCACTGACATGATTACCTGTGGTAAGGAAGGAGCACCTGGCTACCAGGCAGAGAGTACCCTTTGTCAATAGACAAAGTTGGTTCTTTTCCATTTCAGGCTGCTTATGTGCCATAAGTAACCCACATACGCATGGGCAGACAGACTAGTGGAAACAAAACAAATTTCTTTTGAACTATACTTGCTGAGCTGGCTTACCTTTTCAAGCTGGGTGCTGAGAAGGCCACTTAGAACCAGGATGAGGAATCGGTGGCCCTCAAGATGCTGTTGGACTCCAACTCACATCAGCCCCAGCCAGCATAGCCAGCGCTCATGGGAATGGTAGTCCAGCAACTTCTGGAGGGCCACAGGTTCCCTATCCCTCATTTAGGACTGAGATACCAGAGATGCATCCCTCTGATTTATCTGCCATCAACATGGGGAAATTGCTGTTTCTTGTGAGTGGGCTGCTGGCACCCTCAAACCCACCACCATCACATTAATTGCCTGTAGAATAAATTTGGTTTCTAGAGGTCTTCGGAATTCCTGGGGGCCAGTGCTACCATTAGGGGCAGTAAATGAAATATGGTCTATTTATTTATATGCTGAGATTGCAATATGTTCCCAGTAACTTCCTCCCTCATCTATGAGATTATCCGGAAACTGTCTTAACTGTATAGTAAATGAAAGCTATTTATGTATGAATGTGTGTACAGAAGGAAGGGCAGCAGGATGGTAATCTATACTGACCAAATTGGGAATAAAAAAAATTGCAACTTCACTTGCCAGACAGAAGTGGGCAACCAGCAATTAAAAGTTTTCTGGGTTTTATTTGGGGGAGTGTTCATAATCTGTGCTTTGCCATTTTCCAATAATGGACAATTAAATATTTGTGTTCTGACAGGGTTTTTGTTTTTTTACACATTCAGTCACAAATTATTTCACTGCAGATATGAAGGAGCTTTGTAAAAAATTTAAGACAATGGTGAATTGTATAGAATAGCCGATTATTACTTTCTTTGGGGGTGGGAGATAGGAACAGAGGAAAAAAAAGTAAATCTTTATAGCTTAAGTAGCTGTTATTTTGAACTTTTGTAGTCAAAGGGAAAGTAGATGTAGCATTTAGACGTGTTCAATCTTGCTACTTGTATTGCATTTTTTTCAATAAATTTTCAAATAAAAGATGGCATTTCTGGTTCTTCTTTGAAGCTCTACTTTGCCAGCACATTCTGAACTCTTAAATATTGTTGCATCTTAATTATTTTAGTTTATCTGCACATACAGCTTGAGCAAGGGTGTTTGCTGATAGCACTGTAATAAAGACTGAGAATTCTTGGAAGTTGGATACATCCAATTCCTGGGTCAACATGGTAGATTTAAGATCCTTTATGGTATAATATATTTATTTTAAAATAAATATTGCTTGGAGACATTTTAGGTAACAAGCAACTAATAATATTATAAATAAATGAGTGGTACCAGTGCATGATGCCACAGGTCATGCAGTAGTAGCAGTCATCATTTATGCAGCTGCATAATAATCATGAGAAACCTGCTGCTGGATTGGTCCGAAGGCCTATCTAGTCCAGCATCCTGTTCTCACAGTGGCCAACCAGATGACCATGGGAAGCTTGCAAGCGGAACCTGAGCACAACAGTGCTCTCCCAGTTGCTGCAGTTGAAAATCATTGTTTTAAGGAATCTCGCTCCCTTTAGCAATCACTCTGTTGAATGATGTTTCCTGCGCAGACATCAGATTTCATGCACAACCCTGAATCCTGCAGATTAATTCAATGTTGTACACTGCAGGGCCACCTGGGGGAGCACACTGCAAAGTTTGGGATCTATCAAGCAAGATGCTCTGGTTCTTTGCAAACCTGGAAAAGTGCACATATCTCCTCTCCATAGTGCAAAGGGCTCCTGTTGGAGAGCTAAAGCACACCACAATCTAGAAGTCTTTGTTTCCACATTTTGTCTGTCTCTTAACTTTTTGGTGATGTTTTGTCAGGTTTTTTCTCCTAGATTCAAGGGGACCGCTTTTAATACAGCCTGCAAATTATCCTCAGCATCTGGGAGAAATCTACACGGTTCACTGAAGCCACCAAGCACCTGAGTCTGAAGCCATCTTTTCTCCCCCTTAACTCAGCAATGTTAACGTTTTCCCTTCATCTCAGCAGGACAGATGTCAAAGAATTCTGAAAGAAACAGGAACACAAACTGCCAATGTATGCTTATTTGTCCCATCTGGAATGAAAATTCATGCAAAGGGTTTCCTTTGTATTGAAAGGATTGTGATGAAATAAAGTATTGGCAACACAACGTAATAATTATGTAAAATATTTAAGGTATGCAGTTTTGGCATAGCGGACAGACAGATAGTTTGGGCAGAAGGTGAACTGCAGCTAAATGGAAATATTGCATGCGATGAATGCAGGACGGAAAGGAAAACGGTGCCTTCTTACATCTGTACTGAGCAGTAAGTCCAGTCAGACTGAAGTTTTGTCATCTAATGAGTCTAGTGTAGGGCAGCCATGTGACATGGAGGTTTGGACCTCTGCTTGAAGGGCTGTTTGGTCCAATTCTAGTTCTTAAATGTAAATAATCTTCAGGGAGATATGAAGGGGCCTCAAAGTTGCCACTGGACAACAGACTGGGAAGGTACACAGGTCACCTGGTCACAAGTTTTCCCCACTATAGTGAGATGTATTCTAATAAAATTACAGTATAGCAATTATATCTACATTTGCATCTTTCCAAATGAATTAGCACTTTATCCTCTTTTGTCCTCTTTATTGGAGATGGCTTAGTTGACCACCATATTCTTGAGATTGTGCAAGGTTAAGGGGGATCCTTTTGAATATCATTCTATGTGCATCTCAGTCTTGGAATGGGCAGTACTGGTGAAACTGGCAAGACACAATTACTACTGTGGCCTAGCCAGCCTCACATAACCAACATGCATGCATCTAATTAATGCATGAAGGGGTTAAAACCATAGAGTAAGCTATCCTGTCAGATTTAGCTCACCTTGGGAGGGACTAGGTAACACTGCACAACAAATGTTGACAAAAATCATGCCTCTGCAGATTCTGAGGTGCCAAACATGAATATGACACTGAAAACAAAATTGGTTACTCATTCTTAGAGATCTGTAATAGTTTATTGTATAATCGAGGATTATATACATACATCATGTACTGTAAAAGCCAAGCAAAGTTTGCAGTCATCTTTGTGATACAGAGACATGTCCTAATCCAGTTCCTTGTAGTTTTCTGCCCTGACATTCCCAAGGAAGTTAGTTGACACCAGACCAAGCTTTTTTCTCGTCATTCTGAAGCAGGTTGTTGAACATCTCATCTTTGAGGAGCTTGTTGATCTGAGGACCAACAAAGACTCCCCTTTTAATTTTCGCTTTGCTGAGTCAAGGGAATTTGTCAGCCAGGTATTTGAAAGCTGATTCAGTTTGGTCCATTTATTTTTTAAAAAAGTTTTTCACCAGACTGAGATTGATGTATAGGGGCGGTAGTAGGATTTTGAGCATTTCTGCCAGTGCTGGCTGTTGCACATTCTTCTCTCCATCCTTCGGAGACCAGTCTCTTCACGTAGTGCAAAGCCTTTGCTTGGCTGCCCCATTCACATAAAAACAGAGTACTTTGTATATTCCAGCTGCACAAAGTCACCACAGAGATGCCACCCTTACTTGCCATATTGAATACAGTCTTAACAGCTGTTTTTAGGTTGCTGTGGGTTTCTTCCATGTAGACAGTGTGTCTGACGGGAATGGAGGGAGGTCTTTTTCCATTATGCAGCTACACCGCCTTGAGACTCAATTTTGAGGAGTCTATGAATAGTCACCATTCTTGTGGGTCACGGGATTCCGAGGACATTCATCAGACCATCTACATCATAGCAGAACACAAGGCCATCTTACTCTCTGAAGTAAGGAGTAAGTAAATAAGTTACTCTGAAGTAAGGCCATCTTTCCGGAGGAAGAGAGGGGAACCTGCCCCGTTGTATATCCAGGGGGGGGGCGGTGTAGAAGACAGTCTCCTTTAAATTCCTGGGAGTTTACCTTAGTGATGACCTCACTTGGAAAATCAACATAACTCAGGTGGTCAGAAAGGCCCAACAGAGACTCCATTTCCTCAGGGTCTTGCAAAAGAATAATGTTAAACAACAATTGATGAACTCCTTTTACCGGTCCACGATAGAAAGTGTCCTTTCATATTGTATCACAGTGTGGTATGCTGGCCTGACAGCCACAGACAGAAAGTCTCTACAGAGGGTGGTGAACATAGCACGTGATATTATAGGCTGTCCCCTGAGCCCACTAGATGACATCGCAAGGGATCGTTGCCTTAGGAGAGCGAGAAAAATTCTCAGGGATGACTCACACCCTGGCCATCACCTCTTTAATCTTCTACCCTCAGGCAGGAGATATGGAAGTATAATCAGCCGTACCAACAGGCTAAAAAATAGCTTCTATCCGTGGGCTGTTAGGCTGCTGAACGGAAAATAACATAGCGCAATTGACTTGCGAGGTGGTGTGTTGTTCGATAAGAGATTGAGTGTTTGGGTGGGTGGGGGGAGACTAATTTAATTTCATTGTACACAGGTTGTACAATGACAATAAAGGTATTGTTATTGTTATTGGTAAGGTGCAAACTGCCGGTCAGACATTTTCCTTGACGATTCCATTGCTGAAGTCTTGATCCCAGTAACTCCGCTTTGGCCTTGGACAGCTCCAGATCTCGAACAAGATTGCTTTGTAGTTCTTGTGTAAGAACATGTGGTGGGTGTATGGATCATCATTAGACACCAAAGGCTGCAGAGAACCTGACGTCAGTTTGCCTCCCTTGTCTGAACCAATGTAAAACTCTTTCGGAGGTTTGGGAACCGAAAGTCCTCCAACCTTTCGGAGTTGATTGGAGAACAGATGGTATATTCGGGTACGCTACTGTCCACTTCCGTTTCCTCGTGATTGGTGGAGATGGATGGAGGATTAACTCTGTAAATTAAAATGTAAACCTCCTGCCCCATGTGTGTGAGAAATATGAGAGTAAACAGGCTGTGAAGCGCTGTAAATGCCCATTAAAAACTGCACATGATAATACTGTGCTAAAAGAGGCACCCCCCTTTTCTCTCACATAGGAGAGAATGCCTCTTCTGATGTCAAGTTACCAAATACATCTAGCAGGTACGGCTGTTGGATGCTATCGGGATGAAAAGGTTTTTATCACCTGTGACATAGGTGTGTCAAAAATTAGGGGTACAGCATTCTCCATTTCATCTCATTTGTTGGCAATCTGACCATCTCTCTTATCTAGTCAGTGTATTTGTTATTTACCTTTCATTGTCGTTTAAAAAGAAAAGATCGTTATAATGCCATTCAAATTAAATCTCGGTCGTATAAAAGCAGAGTTGGGGGGAAATCTGGAGAAGAACGTCTTCCTTTTTGCCTCTCCCTAGGCAGTATTTGTTGAAAAATTGTATCTGTTGAAAATTTCGTTTTGAGGATCTTCAGCCATAACAAGACGTTTAGAGGCTCTTTAACAAAACCTTTTTTTAAAAAAAGTGTTTTTTCCAGTTCTTATAACATCAAATAATAGTACAAAATACAACGATGCAGTATAGAGCATGTAATTCACATCAAGATTGTTTACATATTTCATTGGTCACTCTTTAAGAAAACTTTGTTCTAATTTGTGTATGCAATGTCTTGTAGCTTGATCAAGCCAGATAATCACACCAGACCATTGGCATAAAAATAAGCTCTTAAATCCAGGAAAGAAAACCCACCCTTTTCTCTAAGTGTACATATTATTTTTAATTTAACCCTTGTTCTATTTTATTTTTACTATCCAATATAAAGCCACTAATGTTTTGTTGCCATTTGTTCAATTGGGCTCCCCCCATCCCCGTGCCTTCCCACATTCTTGGAATTCTTGGAAGTATTTTCATTTTGAGAATGGCTGTTTTATCTAAAAAAAGATGTTTCAGCTTTTTCCAATCCTTTCTTTTAAATCCTAGATTCCATCCTAATTCAGCTTGTATAAATCTTTTTTTACTCTTAAAAACACCATCACCAAATAACTAGTGGCTTTGTTATGAATTCAGTGTTCCCAGTCCAGCAGTGTTTCTGTTTTACCTACATTCATTAGATTTTAAAATTCTTTAATTAGGTGGCAGTGATGTAAAATGGTGCGGGGAAATTCCACCTGTTGGTTTGGGCTAGTGGATCATGGCTGAAGCCACAGAGCCTTGTGTCCATTGACAGAGGTGATCCCCCCCCCCGACCCTACATCCCAGAGCAGGGATGGGAATTTTAGTTCAGCAACATCTGGAGGGCCAAAGATTCCCTACACCTGCTCTGCGGAGTAGGGTGGGTCACCTCTTTCATGACCAAGAGGCTCTGTGCCTTCACCAACACACACACACACACCCAAAAAATATGGGAAGAAAGTCAAACAAGCAAAAGCTCTTGGGCTGCTCCTTTCGTCTTCCGGGCTGCAGCCCTCTCCTCCTCCTTCTCACGCAACGGTCTCAGCCACAGTTTTTCCTTTGCTTGCAGTTTGCAAGTGCCTTTGCAACTGGGTCATTTGCAGCTTAATGCGTACAGTCTGGAGTAGGCCTGGAGCCAGCTGCAAGGATCAAGCTGTCTGACTCCAGGGAAGATCTCCATGGGGGGCCCTTGCTGGAGGAGGAGGAGGAGGAGGAGGAGGGTCGTGGTAGGGAAGGTAATGGGCAGCGGAGGTTTGGCAGGGTTAAGAAGGCTGGTTCCTCCTCCTCTGTGCTAAGAGAAACAGTGGCAAACAGCACAAGGAGAAGCTGTGCTCATCTGAGCAAAGGGGCTGCATTTATTGTTCGGGATAGCCATACCCTTTACCAGGTTTAAAGGTGCCATGATAGCTCCACATTGGGGGGGGGGGTAGCAATCACTGTTTATCTCACCTTTGCATGATGAGCTGCAATAGCTCCAGTTCTCTTTTCTAGGAAACCATTAAAATAATAGAGTCCCGGCCTCCTTCTTTACCTCTGGTCCCCTTGAACCAGAGTGGTGGAGAACCTGTGGTCTCCACTTCCACCAGCCCCAGCCAGATCATGGGAGCCATTGTCCAAAACATCTGGTGTGCATCAGGTTGGGGAAGGCTGCCTTAAGCAATGGCACATAAGGTCCACAACAGAGTTGATGTGGGAGACCATATTTATTTATTTGTTGAATTTATATCCCGCCTTTCTTCATCCCCAAGGAGCCCTAGGGCAACAAACAGGCACACAATTTAAAATCAAAAGCAAAGCAGAAACACTATAAAAGCAATTACAATTAAAAACACTCTAAAAGAAATTGTAGTTAAAAACATTCTTCCATCCAATGATCTTGAAGTTCCCGGGAATAGTATTCTTCAGCCACCAAATGCCTAAGTAAACAGGAAATGTTTTCAAATTCCTCCTGAAAACGAAGAATGATGGAGACAGGTGTACCTTACTTGGGAGCGCATTCCCCAACTGGGGAGCCACCACTGAAAAGGCCCTGTCATGGGTCAGCAGCAATCAGGCAGCTCCCAGCTCACCAACAAGGCATCACCTGCCAATCGTAGGCTCTGAGATGGTTGGTATTTGATATCTCAACATTGCTCCTTTCCCCCCAATTTCCCCAACCTGCCCGAAAGGAATGTAAATCTCTGCATAGCAGGGGAAAACTAGCAGATTCTATGTGTGCCAATGTCTACCCAGCCAAGCAAGAAGTATAATCGCAGCTCAAGAACCGCATTCTAGCCAGCCCAAAGCGCTTGAAGAGGGCATTGCTGAATGTGTCCTGGGAAGCAGGGGGGAGGCTAAGGAAAGTCCTAAAGGCCAGAAATGACCTCTGCCCCTAAGCCTGAGGTTCCTGACCCCCACCTTGCACCAAAGCAGAACCTGGTCTTGCATTCTTCCTTCTCCAGCTAATAAAGCAGCCATGATTCGGCCCCCGCTCCCAAAGCCAAGCAAATTAAACAGCTTTTCCAGAGAGACAAACTGCTGGTCCCTGCCAAGCAGCATGCATCACTCGGATGAAGAAGGGGGAGATCTTGAACTCTGAAAGAGGTAAGATCCCAAAGCTGTGTATTTTTAGTTAGTGTCTCTCCCACTCCTGCAGAAGCAGGAGGATCTGGCTTGATTTGTGGGAGTTCAAGTTTATTTAACTGGGCACATGTCAAAAGGTGGTCTCTGTCCCGCAGGGAGTTTTGGGAAAGGGATCAACAGAAGAATAAATAATATATAAATAGGAGCCAAGGACTGCACTTTCCCAGAAGCTGCTAGGGCCAGGGTTGAAGGAAAAATGTGCCCCAGTTTGCATTTTCATGCATAGCTACATTATTATTATTATTATTATTATTATTATTATTATTATTATTATTATTATAGTTTTATTAAAATTTATTACCTGCCCTTCACCCCAAGGTCCCAGGGTGGGTTACAGCAATTACAACACACTAGTTATACTAAAACACAATATTACACATAAAATTAAAAACAATTTAAAATTAAAGGCATAAATCGTGTCCTAAAACATATACCCCAAGTGTCAAAAGCTAGGGTAGAGAGGTGTGCCTTTATCATTTGCTGAAAGCTGTATATTAATGTAGGTGCCCGGCGCACCTCTGCAGGGAGGGAGCTCCACACTTCTGGGGCTGCCACAGAGAAGGCCCTCTCCTCAATCCATCGCCAAATTTGAAGGTGGCAGAACAGCCAAGAGAGCACCCTCTGCTGATCTTAGCACCCAGGGTGGAGTGAGTTAGCCACCTGGGCAGCAAGTGTTGGGAGGTAGAAAAGGTGTTGGGGAATAGTGCTCTGTGCCCCTCTAGTGAGTCTTTTGTCCTCGGATGCCCTGTCCTGTTGCCAGATTGGTCGGCTTCTTTACAAGCAGTGCAGGGAGGTGCCCTATTCTTCACCTCAGTTTCTAGGCGGGAACCAGGAGCGGGTCGGCAATAACTCACAAGGTGTCAGTGAAGTTAATTCTTTAGTTAAGATAAGATAATCTTTATTGCCATTGTCCCCTCACGGGAACAACGAAATTACTCAGTTACCAAATCCACTCAGATAAAGCATTCCACATAATCCAAAATTACTACAAAACCCTAATTTAAACAGTGCAATACAGTACAATATAACAAGTAAAATAAGATGGCTTCAAAGTCCAGACTTTCCATTCAAGGCCAAAATCGCTCTAGAGAAGAAATTGTTCCTGAGACGGCTTGCTCTTGCCTGCATTGTTCTATATCTCCGTCCCGATGGCAGGAGCTCGAAGAAACGGTGACCAGGGTGCATTGAATCTCTTGATTTGTCTAGTGCTTTTCTATGGCACCTGGTGGTATAGATAAGGTAGAGAGAGAGCAGCCAATAATGCTCTCTGCTGTTTTAGTAATTCTGCACAGCCCTGCTCTATCCTGAGAAGTACAGATTCCAATGAAACGAAACAGGCCTAGTGAGCACAGCAACTCTTCCCAGTAGGCCTTGCCCCCAATGAGGCAGCTTCGAGGACTTCCCACCACTCCCTAAGGCTCCTCCTCCCCTGGTTCCTTCCCTAGCAGCCTAAGGCTCCTTCGTCTTTTCTCTCTTTACTCCACCCTCTTCATTCCTCTCCGTGTTCTGGGAGACCGGGGGGGGGGAGGGCTGGCCACAGCAGGATTGGGACGATTCCCTGGCTTCTTCAGCAGCCTGCCTCCTCTCTGCCTCTTGTTCCCTCTCTGCTTCTGCCTCTGAATCTGGACTGCTCTCTGCCACAACCTCCTCCTGCTCACTAAACCCTTTTACCACTTCTGCTTCCAACACCTCCTCCTCCTAGTCTGCTCCTCCTCCTCCCTCTGACCACTCATTGTCGTCCCACCACGACTCCCCTGGCTTTGTGCCTTCTTCCCTTGGGGGTTCCCTTGTGAGTCCTCCAGCTGCTGCCTCCCCCAGTTCCTCTGCATCCAGCCAGTCCATGACACTCAAGCAGCAAAATGTATTGGGTTGGTGAACACGAGTGGATTAATTTCTTGCAGAGTGGTGTCAGCGCATTGTCCCTCTGTTCCGTTAGGCTGCTTGACTGGGTTTCCTGTTTTGAGGAGCGGAGGTGGGGCTGCTAAGCACATTTCTGCTTGGTAAATGCCTCTTAGAAGTTTATTTGGAAAGCTTGGCACGGGAAAGGACTTGAGATGTTCCAATCTCCTAAACCTGACAGACAAAACTCTGCCAAAAACATGAAGTCCCACGAACAGTTTACATTACACTTTCATAACTCCAGCTGCCTTCCAGCCCTTGCCCATTCTCTCATAACAGCTTTATTAGGTAAATCATGACTCCCATTTTTGCAGGGAGTGAATCCAAGCCTGAGAGAGAGGCTGTATATTGTGCAAATGGCAGAAACATTGCTTAACTTAAGAGCGCTTCCCAGTGAAGTGAACATTCCTTCCGATTTGTTTGTGGGCAGATTAGATGACGTTGCATCAAAGGCAGTGTGATCGAACACTTTCTTGTGCATCCCCCCGTCACTTTTGTTACCACAAACGTCCAGACTTCTGGAGAAACAAGTTTGTTGATCGAGGCCTCCCAATCGACGACGATTGCGCAACCTGAATTTGCAGGCATGCGACTGAATCCCACCTGAAATCAGGTTGGAAGCATGCCAAGAACATTGTTATGAGATAAATGCTGCAATCTTGCTCCCACCTCCTCCTTGAAGAAAGGCAGCAGCAAGGGATTTTTTTTATAGACAAAAGGACAAGAAATTGGGGGCAGGGAGCATGACAGAGGTGTGTACCAGATTAAGCATGGCGTGAAGAAAGTGGATAGGGAGACATTCCCCTCCCCACCTTATAAAACTCAGGACCATCCAATGAAGGACAAAAAAAATTAAGCACTTCTTCGCACAGCACAGAGAAACAACCTGAAGGAGCATCTCCACCCCCATCGTTCAGCCCAGACACTGAGGTCCAGCACTGAGGGCCTTCTGGCGGTTCCCTCACTGCGAGAAGCAAAGCTGCAGGGAACCAGGCAGAGGGCCTTATTGGTAGTGGCACCTGCCCTGTGGAATGCCCTCCCATCAGATGTCAAAGAAATAAACAACTATCTGACTTTTAGAAGACATCTGAAGGCAGCCCTGTTTAGGGAAGTTTTTAATGTGTGGCATTTTAATGTATTTTTAATCTTTGTTGGAAGCCGCCCAGAGTGGCTGGGGAAACCCAGCCAGATGGGCGGGGTACAAATTAGTAATAATAATAATAATAATAATAATAATAATAATAATAATTTGCTCTAAGAAGATGTAGCCATTGGCACAGACTTGGGTGGCTTTAAAAGAGGTTTAGACAAATTTGGGAAGGCTATTGGCCATGATGTCTATGTTCTGACTCCCCTGTCAGAGGCAATATGCCTCAGAATCCCAGTTTTTGGGTATCACAAGGCAAGAGAGTGTTGTGCTCAGGTCCTGCTTCTGCGCTTCCCATAGGCACCTGGGTGGCCACTGTGAGCACAGGATGCTGAAATAAAAGGCCTTAGGCACTGGAGCAACACACGCTATACATTTGGAGCACATGACTGGAATAATTCTGAAGGAATTCTGGGAACTGTAGTTTGTTGAGGGTGCTGGGAATTATAACTCTGTGAGGGGATAAGCTGCAGCCCCCCAGGATTTCTTTGGTGGAAATCATGTGCCTTAAATGTTCTCTAAATGTGTGGTGTGTGCACAGCCCAAATGTCTTGGCTGTTGTGGGAAACGGAAATGGGTGGTTGCTAGGTGTGGCCGCTGAATTCAATTCCCGCTGCTATTGCTATAAAGATGGCAGCAAAAGGAGAAATAAAGGTAAACGGGTTGGGGAGAGGGGAGAGGGGGAGCCAAAGAACAAATGGAAGGAAGCAAATGGATTCTTAGCAAGTTAATAATAACAAAAACATAATTTATGCCAAATAAGTAACTAAGTTAGTGCAACCTTTAATCATGAAAACAACTGTCATTATGAGATAATTTGTTTCTTCTTGCATGGTCCTCGCTCTGGGTCTAATTAGGACACACAGCGGTAGGGAGGAGAAATCAGAATGAGGCAACTCCCCTTTTGGGGGAACCTTTGAAAAAGAACGTTGTCTTTTGTTGTGAGATAGGGCAGGGCGTGCGTCAAGGGACTGGCTTGGCTGGGCACCTGCCTATCTGCCACCTTTTTTCCTACTGGTGTATAAAGCCCTCTTATGCAGTGGCAGCTGGTGCCCATCGGGACTGGTGGGGACAAAGGGCAAGGAGGCCAACTGGAGGCAGAGCCAGATCAAGCGGCAGATTCAACATACCTGTACTTTAGTTTTTCTTCGTCCTCCTTCCTGCTGAGTTCTACAGGAGCAGCACCATGACTGCCATCTGCCCTGGACACCGAAAGCACTACTATGCCACTTTTAAACAGCTGTGACTTTCCCCAGAGCACCCTGGGAATTATTATTATTATTATTATCATTATTATTATTATTATTATTATTATTATTATTATTATTATTATTATTTATTGGCATATATTTATTTATGCCCTGCCTTTACCCTGATGGGATCCAAGGTGGCTTACATATAAAAATGCTAAAAACATAGAAAAACAACAACTAAACAGAGGTAGAAGTAAAACTACATACATATATAAAATCTATTAAAACCATACAAATAATTACAATAAAAAACAGCACAACCTCTTATTAAAAGCAGTCGGTTCCCCAAAGCCCATTGGGACAAGAAAGTCTTCACCTGCTGACAGAAGGACAACAAGGAGGGAGCCAGTCTAGTTTCTCTGGGGAGGGAGTTCCAAAGTCTGGGAGCCACCACCAAGAAGGCCCTCCTCTCCCATGTCCCCACTGCAGTTGATCAGGGTGCTGAGAGTTGTCTGGAGACCCCTATCCCCTCACAGATCCACAACTCTCAAGAGTTCCCTGGGAAGAGGGATTGATTGACAAACCCTTCTGGTTCAGCACCGTTCAGTTCCCAGGATGCCTTGGGGCCAGGGCTGTTTAAAGTGGTGTGATACTGCTTTAAATGTATAGTGCAGATGTGGAGGGACAATGTTTCTCATTTCCTGTTAATTTCTTTAAAGCTAGAAACCTGGAAGCCTCGCCTATATCCTCTTACAGCAGGGGTAAAGGAACCCATCAACTCAGCCCAGGGTTGTGCTCCTTGAGAGGCATAGGATTCTGCCAACGACTTGCTTAACAAACTGCAGTTCCCTGGAATCTTTGTGGGGGGGGGGGGAACCCATGACAGTTTGAAGTGGCATGAGGCAGCTTTAAAGGTGGATTGCAGGTGGGGCCTGAGACCAGGCAGCAGAGGCAGGACTGGCTTTTACTAAGGGCAGACTGAGGATGGTGCAGAGGCGTCTCAGTCACCCTTATGGACCAGCCTCCGCTGCCTAGATGATTTTAATCCAGGGCATCTGGGAAGCCGCCTCTCCCGCCCACTGGTCACTTAGATCTGTGGAAGGTGGCGCCATGCCACGTGTCCCTGCGGTAAAACATGCTGCGATTCCACATGCTTTTAGCGCCGTGGCTCCAGTTCCCTGGAATGTTCTTCCCTTAGAAGGGAAGCAGGCCCTCCCACATTGTTATGTTTTCCAAGTGCCTTGGAAACTTTTCTCCCAAGCCTTCCTGAATTAGCCTATTTTTGTTTCGGCAGTTTTTAAGTCCGTCTTGGCTTTCTTCTTTACATGCTGTTTTGTGATCTGTATGTATTGCAACATTTTCTGTTCTTTTATGCCGGTTTTCTTCCTTAGTCTTACTGTTGTTATTGTTTCTGTTTTGTGATCAAGCGGAGTTGGTTTTTCTGTGCTAGGTGAGGCGGGGAGGCTATTGTTATTTCTTACAATCACAGAATTGTAGAGTTGGAAGGGATCCGAATTGTCATCTAGCTCAACCACCTGCAATGCAGGAATCTCAAAGGGGGCATCCGTGACAGATGGCCATCCAACCTCTGCTGACAAACCTCCAAGGAAGGAGAGCCCACAACCTCCCAAAGGAGAGCGTTCCACTGTTGAACAGCTCTTACTGTCAGCAAATTCTTCCTAATGTTTAGTCAGAACCTCCTTCCTTGTAATGTGAGTCCATTGATTTTGATCCCACGCTCTGGAGCAGGAGAAAAACACATCTTCCATGTGACAGCCCTATAGATATTGGAAGATGGTTATCATATCTCTGCCTCCTCTTTTCCAGGCTAAACATACCCAAGACTCTCAACCATTCCTCATAAGCATGGGTAGGCAAACTAAGACCCAGGGGCCGGATCTGGCCCAATCGCCTTCTAAATCCGGCCCGTGGATGGTCCGGGAAATCAGCATGTTTTTACATGAGTAGAATGTGTGCTTTTATTTAAAATACAGGTACATCTCTGGGTTATTTGTGGGTTATATGAATTTGTTCATATATTTTTCCCCAAAAATATAGTCCGGTCCCCCATAAGGTCTGAGGGACAGTGGACCGACCCCCTGCTGAAACGGTTTGCTGACCCCTGGTCATAAGGCTTGGTTTCCCCATGACTAGATGACCCTCGTGATCTTTTCCAACTCTTCAATTCTATGATTTCCATCCCTCTGCTTTTTTGTTTCTTTCCCCTAACAGATATGAAGCATTTTGTAGTCACTGAGCATGCTCAGTTCTCATTAGGTTGAGGTGTTTTTTTGGGGGGGCTGCTCCCCCAGTTCCCCTTCCCCACTTTTTAAACCTGATACATCCCTCCGCTTCTCATTGGCCCTGGTTTGGGTCCTGTTGGTACTCACATCTGGCGTTTTGATATTTAAAGGTATACAGAGACAAGACTTGTTTGGGGGCCCTTGGTGGGAAGGCAGTAATGAGGTAGCTGTTGATTTTTCACAGAAAAGAGAGCAAACCTCTTTCTACAGTGGTTTATACTCTCAGGCAATCATGCAGCTGGACTCCTGTGTTTTGACTGCGCTGTTTTTTATTTGATTTCGAGATTGAGTAAAGCGAAACCCCCGAGTCTGCTGGCAACCTGCCCAACTATCTAAGCCAACTCTTTAGCTTCCAGGAGGGCAAGGGTTTTTGCTGATTGGAAATTAAAATGAAATGAAATGGGCTCTGCTGATTAAAAAATAAAATGGATGTTCTCCCCTTAGCATGACTCTTGAGCTAGCCATCATCCTGTTCAGCTGTATGATATCCCATCTCCACATTACGGCTGCAGCACTATGTGGTAGATCTCGCTGTAAAGAAGGAGTGTGTTGTGGTGAGCCGGTGGGATATTCATAAAATCACCATAGTTTTGTGTTTTATGTGTGCCTGCCCCCCCCCCCCCACATCATGTTTGTCGCAGTGCTGGAGAACTGGAAGGCACAGCATTCAAAGAACCAGCTGCAGCAAAATGTTGCAGTGTAGTGTTCTCTTGTACAATCTGCCAGCTTCTATGAATCTCCAGTTCCATTTTTGCTTGTTTCTCCCTTACTCCCCCCCCCCCATTTTTTGTTGATACCTCTACAGTGCTGTGATTTGCCTAGCATTCTGATATCTCCCTCTCTTTTTTCTGCTTTTGGTCCTATCACCACTCACCTGCTGAAAGGAGCGATCTCTGGGACCAGGGAGGAAGTAGGGAGGAAGCCCTCCTCCCAAATGGTCAAAGTTCACAGAAACTGGCCAGGTTGCCCCAAGGATGGGAAAGTGATGTTGCCATTTAAAAGAGGGAAAATGAAAATGAAGGGCTGCATGAGCAACTGAAATCTATTTCAGTTTCTCATTTTTCTTACATTAAGCTCCGTTCTCCGCCTTTATAAACCGGCCAAAACAGATTGCATTTTAAAAATCCACAGAAAGATTCACCAGCATTTTAGTGTGAATTTCTGCTCGTGTGCACATTTTTGTATGCAGTATACACATTTTTGCAAAGCGGTTTCTTATAATGCAATAAATTTCTGTCAATTTTCACACACACACACACACACACACACACTTCACTTATTTATATGCCCTTTACTGCATCATATGCATTTTTGCACACATTTCTTGGTCAAATGTCTGCATTTATAAGTTCAGAAGTGCAAATTTCAAAGGATGACCATGTTTCATAGCACTCGTGGACTTCCAACGAAGCTGACTTTTGGAAGACTATGCTGTGCACAGTCATAAACTATGGAACTCTTTCCCATAGGAGGCAGTAATGGCCACCAACCTAGATGGCTTTAAAAGATCAGACAAATTCATGGAGGAGAGCAGTGGCGTAGCACTGTCTGCTGGCGCCCAGGGCAGGACAGAGCACACTAACTAACCCTGCCCTTGCCGCTGCTGGGTGGGAGGAGGGTGAGCACTCTCCACATCCCTATTCCCAGGTTAGGGATGTGTTGGGTTGCAGCCTGCACCACTGCTTTATTTTTCTATTTAAAAGCCGTCTGTGGGGTCAGAATGGCAGGAGTATTTCTTTTTGGGTCACTTCCTCTTGAAACGAACCAGGAGACAGAAAGTTTAGCTTAACACACTCCCAGCATTGGAGGGAAGCTGAGGTCGTGGCAGAGTAATTGGAAAAAAATGTGAAAGGAATGTGGCAAGAGACATTCAAAATCAAAGGGAGCAAAATGAAAATCAGATGCTTCTCTCCCTCTCTCTCTCTGGACATGCATAAGTCTTATTCCTTACATAGGATTTCCAGGGTGATGTATGAAAAGGCCAATAGGCTCAGCAACAGAGCATCTGCCTTGCATGCAGGAAGTTCCAGGTTCAATCCTCAGCATCTCCAGGAAGGGCTAGGAGAGACACCCTGTCCAAAACCCTGGAGAGCTGCTGCCAGTCTGTGTAGCCAATATTGAGCTAGATGGACCCGATGGTCGGACTTGCTATAAAGCACCCTCTGGTGTTCTTAGGAATTGTTAACTCTCCTTGTTTTTAAAGTAAGTTTCTAGCCCTCTCACTTGTGGAGATACAAGGAAACCCCATACAGGCAGGATGCTGCTACGAAGTCTTATTAAGAAGCTGCACAATGAGATTGCTTGAAACAGATCTGGCTACCTGTATTTATGGTCCCAGCTGTTTGGCAGTGATTCTCTGCCTTCCACCACCCAGCCCTGTAAGGCCTCCTCTTCACAGCTGGCTCGGTGCCTGACATCTGCACCACAGCATCTGCATCACAACAGCCACTCATAGTTATGGGAAATGCCTGCAGCCAGAATCCCGTTCTCAGGCTATATTTGAACTGCAAGAGTTTTCTCTCTCCAGCTTTTGGGAACCGGCACTTGGGTGTGTGTGTGTGTGTGTGTGTGTGTGTGTGTGTGTGTGTGTGTGTGTGTGTGTTGAGGCACTGGGGTTCCCAGCTCTGGAGTGGTTGGGAAGAAGCATCTCTCTGAGCCTTCAGATCAGTTTGCAGATGTTGTTAAGGAAATGCATGGTCTCCTATGCTAAACGTTCTCACCATCCATGGGGGAAAGAAAGCTTATTTATCATTTTTTGGTCAAGGGCTAGCTGAAATCAGCTGATAAATTTCCCTCGGAAAGAGAGCAATCCCAAACAATGTTTAAGTCATAACAAACGACTCGAGGTCTTCAAAGCAGTGAGGCAAACCATTTTTTCTTTTTTTTTAATAACCCTGCTTGGCATGTACATACCCAGTGATTCAGGACGGGGGATGAGGCAGGGAGGAGAAAAAGTCACCAATTAACTTGCAAGATTTTGACTTTAAAATGTTTTGGCTTTCTCAGAGCCCAGAACATGAGATTGACAAGAAAACAATAAGAATCTCTTTAAAAAAAATAAAATTGTTTTACTACCAGGGGTGGGGTGGGGTAGATACTGCAGGCAAGGTCTGATGTTTAGCCCCAAAGAGCTCTGAAACTAGCATCTGTGTATAAAAATTATAATCTCGTGACTTTTAAAACTAGACCTGTGCTATTTTAGGAGGCACCAGTTTATTGTTTCTGAAACCTTAGCAATTGCCCCATTCTCCCCCGCAGTCTTACCATCTATGTTTCCAAGGGAGGCTGGGTGGGTTTGGGTGTAGTGAGGAGTACCAGCCCCCACCAACCCCCCCCCGCCCGCCCCATTGCAATCCTAAGTCTTCTTTCCATTTCTAGGCAAATAGTTCTTTTCACGCACAAACAGAGTGGGGGGGGGAGTTGAAGAGGGGATCTTTATAAGGCAAGAATTGAACAGGCCCTTGAAGGAGGAAATCAATCCATTCAGCAGCATCTCAAAGGCATCTCTCCCCTGGCAGGAGACTTGGGCTTGGCCACTGGCAGACTGACTAAGCAGCCGCTGCTGCAAAACATTCATTTCAAAGTATCTATATACACGTTCGCTCCTGGCAACACCCGGCATGACATGGCAAATCCCAACGGCACACGCCGTCTTCCAATGCGGAGTCAGTTTCCACAACCCGTTTCTGCAACAACCTCCTGGGAAGGCTCCCTGCTCAAGCCACTGATAGGCTCCTTCGCTGGCTCCAAAAGCCTATCAGAAGACTCGCCCCGGCTTTCCAGTTTTGCATAGTTGACCAGGCCAATGTGGTCGAGTCTAGGCCAGCTCCTGTGCTTCCTGTCTTTGACTGGTGCCACTAACACTACCCCCGGCTGGCCGAGATCCAGGGACTTGGAGTGACCTGCATTAGGGATCTGAGTGTCCGAGCTGAATGCCCTCTTTGTGCGTTCGGGGTTCAGGAGTCTTTCCACTGAGGTGGCTGAGGAAGGCTCATCGTTATCCATATCGATAACCACGTGGCTGCCTCTGAGCTCACTTCTCCGGGGAGCCGCAGCATTGCACCCCGGGAGGACAGTCCATGACAGCCTCAGCACCTCATCCTTCTCCTCTGGCAAGTGGAGGCAATTGCCTTCCAAGTCCCGGATGGCTGCTCGAGAAACACGCTGGCTTTCGAGGAGACAGTTGTTGAGTTTAATGAGAGGCAGAGACAGAGCATTGACGGCCGAGATGACTGACTCCGCACCGCGGGCAAAAGGGAGGCCGCGGTTATCCAGCACGGCGTTGCCAGAATCCGAGCGGACGCTCAGGAGGGAAAGGGACGGCGAGACGCTCTTGTGGAACTGGGTGGTGGCCTGTAGCCTGTTTGAGTCGTAAGCCTTGGGCCACTTGGCGACTGGGCTGGAGCAAGACTGGAAGCCGCTGGAGGAGAGGTCCACCTCGTAGCAACCTTCCACGCATTCTGCGTTTGCCTGGAGGGAGGACAAGGTAGGCTTCCTCTGAAAGTAGCTGCTTGCTTGGCTGGTGTCCTGTGGGAGCCTCAGACTCATGGAGTAGAGCTCTCTCTGCATCAGCAAGCGGGTCTCCATGTCTCTGTTCTCGTACAGCATGGTGTTGGCGCAGATGAAGATGAAGAGGCCGATGCCCATGATGACAGGCCCAATGAGCTTCAGCTTCTCGCTGTGAGGTAAGGGGCGGGGGTGGGCCAAGGCCTTCACTTCCTTCTTGATCTCATCGGTGGTGCTGGCATTGCCCAGCTGGCTGCCGCCTCCGGACCTGGCACGGTGAGGCCAATAGCCGATGACAGCGATGGTCATGCCCACCAGCACCACTGAGACGCCCACCATCACAAAGGCTCCCGAGGTAGAGCGCATGCGCAGCTGGCCCTTCACGGTCACCTCGGAGGGGGCCTTGCGCCGGAACCTGCGCCGGTGCCATCGGGAAGGGGCGCTGGTGGGTGCTGTGGGCGCGTTCCCTGAAGGGGGGTGGTTCTTCATGGCTCTCGCGGCTTTAGCAGGGCCTCCAGCTGTCACCATCCCCATGTCGTCCGCCGGCCATCTTGACAACAAAGAGAGAAGGTGTTAAGGAGAGGGAGACATGGGAAAGAAGCAGAGGAGACTTGTCCAAACTCTCCCTCCACTGGGAAATAGTAGCAATAATACACTCACACCCCACCCCACATTCCTGGCACATAGGAATCTGCCTTCTACCAGTTCAGATGATTGATCTGCCTAACTCAACATAAGGATGGGGAATGTGTGGCCCTCCAGATGTTGTTGGACTCCAACTCCCATCAGCCCCAGACAGAGTGGTCAATGGTAGGCAGTGATGGAAGTTGTTGTCAAAAACATCTGGAGGGACCTGTCCCTGGTCTACACTGACTGGCAGCAGCTCACTAGGACTTCAGGCAGGAGTTTTTTCCAGTCCTAGCTGGATATGTCAGGGATTGAACCTGCGACCTCCTCTGATTCCCAGGTGTTCCACATGAGACTCTTTATGTCGGCATCGTGGGTTTGAGCCCCACACTGCGTGAAAGTTTCCTGCATTGCAAGGGGTTGGACTAGATGATCCTCACGGTCCCTTCTAACTCTACGATCCAATGGCCCTGACCTTTCCTTTGGCAAAGTTTAGCCTAATCTCCCCAAACACGGTGTCCTCAAGGTGCCCTACCCCTAAAGTACAATCCTCTCCCAAGATTCCCAGGTCATGGTTTGAAGGCATGTGATGCTGCCATCTTCTTGAAGCTAAGAAAGTCCTGAACTGGTCACTGCCTGGAGGGGAAACCACAGTGGAACACAAAGCATAAACCACCTTCATTTCTATGACTAAAGAAACATGGGATATAATATACACATTATCTCTGCATATTATGCATAATATATAAACAACAGGGTTATAGACTCCATTTTAAAAGGTGCCTTTAATTTTTATGTTCCTGCATCCCTCAAGAAGAGATTTACAAATTGAAACTTCTCTAGGCTTATGTTTTAAACGTAAAGGCAAGTTCTCTGCAGAATCTTTGCATATAAGACCACCCAATCCCCACCCAATTTACCCAATCTGCCAAGGGTGGCACAAACAGAGAAAAGAGGCGCTGCAATGGCCAGCAGAATGAAATAAGCAAAAGAGTTCAGGCAAGTGAGCCAAGCTGCATTTTACAGGAGTGAAGTGAGGGGAGTCACTGGCCAAACTAACCTATGAGGAAGGTCCTTCCCAAATGCAGCAACCAACCAGACAGTACCAGCAAAACTCAACAGGTGGCGTATATCTATGCCATTCGGTGATCATAGTTAAGAGGAACTACAGTGTGTTGGGACTTAAGCAACATGGCAAGCTGTGGCTGGTCTAAATCAGAAACAAAACCTTTCGGACCTCCTTGCACCTGATCTGTACCGGAGAAGATATAGGGGTGTGTGTGTGGGTGTAAACTCAGGGTTTCCCTAGGCTCATTCACGTAACACTAATTATGGTTATGTATTACATCTGAACCAACACATTCTTATTAATAAATTTCAGGAGTGGGTCCTGTTTTACTCATTTGGGGCTCAAAGTGGATCTCAGATCAGAAGCCATCGGGGCACCACTTCATTCTATTCAAGAGGCAGAAGGAGTACCAGCAATTCCAACAGAAAACTCCTCTTTTCCATGTTCTTCTTTTGAAGGTATTATTAGTCTCCCGGGAAGGAATTAAGTGTTTGAACTTTAGAATGAAAAGTGTGTTCTTGCCCCAAACTGCCAACCTACGACAATTTCTAGGAAGGATATTATATATATATATATATATATATATATATATATATATATATATATATATATATAATATGTCGGGGAGAGGCAAGATAACATTTCAAACTCAGCTAATCCTTTGGCAACATGAATTTAAGCCCTTCCTCTTGACGGAGCAACCCCCTGCGGCTAACCTTTGTCTCTTCCAGGTGCCAGCCAGCATTGGGAAAATCCACCATAACAGGCATTTCTAAGCTTGCCCTCAAATTTTCCAGAGATTATTCCCCGCTGCCTGCCCCACTTCAGGCTGCAGTGGCTCGAAATGTGCTTGTCCCGTCAGCCTGCTGCTGAGAATAACTCACTATAATTACCATCTGAGATGTGACCTACCTTAAACTGTTACAGTAAGCTGCTTAATCTCCTGCTGACAAGGTAGGTGGTACCAGCCCTTCCAAACTTTTTCTTTTTGCAAAACCCATGAGGCGCCGTTGCAAATTACCATCACATGTTGTTGGGTCAAGCAGGGACAGTCTCGTCCTTGAAATATTTCACGTCAAGGGGTCCTCTGCGTCAGGGTCCAAGCATCGCCATGAGGGGGGGGCTCAGATTCAACCAACTCACAGGCCACCCCCATTGGTACAGGCAGCCCCTAGTGCCTGCTTCCATACTGCCCTGGCTCTTCTCAGACTCCTCTCTTAGTTTTCCCCTGTTCCAAATGCGCACACAGGAGGATGCAATCGCAGAATCTGCCAGGGCCCTTTCAGGCAAGGCCCACCAACTGTGGGCGGCGGTCACAAAATGGCTGCCGCAGAGTTTATGGCCTAACGCAAAATGGCTGCCGTGGCAGGGCGCAGCGGAATGCAAAATGGCTGCCGTGGGTGAATGGCGAAGCCCAAAATAACTGCCACATCTAAAAGAGTGGGGGGAGAGCAGGACCACAAAATGGACGCAGGTATGCCCCCCCTCCATTAACAGAAAAGGCAGCTATATCAACCACCACTGCACTAATTCACAGAAAGAAACCCTTTGCCCCTGGGTATTGTGGAAGAGTTCATGGTCTTCTAGCGTTCCCAGTCATTTTGATGGAGCTTGAGCAGGGGAGCTTGCCACAGGGCACTATCCAAGCCACTGAAGTAAACGGGATAGCTGCAAGCACACGAGCTCTGGCACAATTCCCATTTGTTTCAGTGGGGTCCGCATAAAAGGACTTGCCGTTGGGATTATGCCTCATGGCAATAAACTGTTGTACAGCTGTTAACCGTCACACACTCAGCTGGTCCTCTTTTGCGAACAATAGCCTTGAATGCTTGACTTTAAGTTTCCCTGCATGCTATGGTCAAAGTCTACCTTGATTTCTGCCTTTCCTGGCTAGCAATGAGTCAGCCCCACCATTTCCCCTCTAGGGCTGGGCGACAGATCGAAATACTGTCCCAAACTTGTTTGAAGTCCATATAGTGTTATTGGTTTCATAATTTTTGACCTGGCAATATATTGTGAATCATGATGTGTGTGTGCTATGCAAAAAATCACAATGTGGGAAAAACCTGAAGCCAGCCAATGCCTCTATATTGCTCCATTCCTTATTTCAGACATTGTGATATATTGGCAATATATTGCGATATTTAGAGCTGGTGACATATCATTATGCTGAAAACCAGATATTGCCCAACCCTATTCCCCGCCTAGATCATTTAAGTTGTGTTTACACTATCCCACTTCAACCACTTTGGACAGCCATATTGCTGAACTGTGGGAAACAGGAGGCCAAATCCAAGCACTCCGATCTCCACTCAAGGTCCTTCTTTAATGTTATGACGTCTAAATACATGGAAAGGGCTGAGACCAGGTCCCTAGGCACACAAACCAAAGGTTGAGAGGTCAAGATCGAGGAAGGATATAGCTAGCTAACTCTGGTGAATTTTTTTTTTTAAAAAAATGCACAGACTTTCAATTTGGCCCCGTGCTAAAAGGCAGCGTTCATATGTCATCTGAAAGCAACCTCGATTTGTCTGGCATCAGCCAAAGTTGAATTTAAAAAGCAGAGGAAAAAGGGAACACAAAGCAGAGCTAGGAAAGGCTGTTCTTTGTATGGAGTTCAAGAGCATGGCTTTATTATTAGAATTCCCAAGAAAGGTTGCGTAAGATATATATATATATGTCTAGGACTCTTTGACATTGTCGCTCAAGTTAACTGATTAATTTTATACTTTACAGCAAGGCACATTTGACTTAGCTAAATATAAAGTCAGCAAAGGAGGTTGCTTTCAATGGCCATTTGTGATCCAGCTCCAGAATCTACCCACCTCCTATTAAAAAGTACTCTTCCACTCTCCCCTGCCCCAACCACCTCATTTCAATTTTGGGGTGGGTGGGGGTGGCGCTAAGGCTTGTGACAGCTCAAGGGAAGAGAAATGCTCCAGAAATTTGTGTGTTATTAGCATCATAGAACATTATGACAGCTCAGTGCCTTGGCTGGGACTCTGAGAGTTTAAGCTTTCAGGTTTTGTGAGATAGCGTTTTTCAATTTTTTAAAATAAAAAAAATGGAATTATTTCCCTAATTCAATGTATCAGAGTTTTGATAGCTGAGCTACACTGGCCTAGCATGGGGGCGGGGAGAGAACCTTCAAATTTATATACAAAACTGGTGAGGATTTAGGAGCGTTTGGAACTTGCAACAATTTCACCCAAGTAGGAGTTTTATAGCTATTTAGATTCCTCAACAGCAGGGCTGGGGAAGTTCAGGCACTCCAGATGTTGCTGGCCCTGCTAGCTGGGGCTGATGAGAGTTGAAGTCCAAAACATCTGGAGGGCCACAGGTTTCCCAGTCCCGCTCTATATAGCAAGGTGAAGGGAACTGGATCGGGCTGGCAGACCTGATCCGTCCCCCACCCCGCTCTCCACATTTGACAGATCAGCTGACTTTTGGTGCTTGTGTAAATCCATGCGTGGCTCTTTGTTGCAGAGGTCAAGACAAAGGAAGGTGACTATTAGTCTAACTCCAGTGCACTTCTCAACACATATAAACGCACCAACCTCAAACCTTCAAAACCACTCTACCGAATGTTTTGCAATCCTGGAAATAAGTGAGCAAAGTTCTGAGCCCTGGGGTATACTGTTTCTGAGTGGGCTTCAAGAAAAATGCAAAGATCTGAAGCGCTTGTAAGATGGTTTGCAAGAATCTCTCCCACTTGCTCGCCAGTGTGTGTTTGTGTTTGTGTGTGTGTCCCCTAGTTCTCCATGCTGCTTTTAACAAGTCTGGAGAGGTAGACAGGAAGCTTTCCCTCCACTTTGTTGCTTCTCTTATCTCCTGGGACTGATTACACTGAGGCTGCTTTCCTATGACTGCTCAGCCAAATGGTTGGAATTGAACACAGGAATTGCTAAGGGGATAGGCCTGCTCAAACAGTGCTTCTCTCCTAGGAAGCTCCTATGAGCCCAATGCTCCCGTGGGAATCCCTCCTCCCCTAGATGACATTGGCCTGTGGAAACGAGCCTACATCCATCCTAGATCAATAGCAGAAGGGGTTAGATTTGATATGGAACAAAAGGACGACACAAGGGGAATAGGAATAAGCACACCCCATATTTACACTCTGGTGTGTCAGAAGAGGAGACAGACTTGTTAGGTAGTTTAGCATGGAAAAGAGGAGATTGAGAGGAGATACAGCAGCCATCTTCAAATATATCAAGAGCTATCACATGAAAAAAGGGGAACAAGCTTATTTTCTCCTACTCTGGAGGGTAGGACTCAAAACAATGGATTCAAGTTACAAGAAAGGAGATTCCAACTAAACACCAGGAAGAACTTTCTGACAGTAAGAGCTGTTCAACAGTGGGACGGTCTCCCTTGGGAGGTTGTGGATTCTTCTTCACTGGGGGTTTTTAAGCAGAGGGTGGATGGCCATCTGTCCTGGATGCTTTAGCTGAGATTCCTGCATTGCAGGTGGTTGGGGTCCCTTCCAACTCTACAATTCTAGGATTCTATAGCAGAGCTCCAAAGGTCTTCAAAGCCTGCTGGTGTAAATTTCAAGGATACAGGATAGCTCCATCTATCCATATACTTTAGGGCAGGGATGGGGAGCCTGGTTCTCCTTCCAGATGTTTCTGGGCTCCAACTCCCATCATCCCTGACCATTGGCCATGGAGACTAGGGATGATGGGAGCCTGACAACATCTGGCAGGCCACAAGTTCCCCATCTCTGGCCAAGGGAATGTCCAAAATCAAGATCAGGACACACACACACACCCCCGAGAAGTTTCTGAACCTAATTAGTTCTAATTTGACTTTTGCTTGTACTCTATGATGTGGTTACCATTGCACAGGACCCAAGAGTTCACAAATGTGAGTGAATTATGGTGGCACGCTTTGCAGAAATGCAAAAAGTGGATCAGAGTCAAGGCAACACATTCCAGAAGGATGGTTGTGTTGAGCCAGCTATGGAGTCTCCAGTCTGGACCACAAGGATCCTACTCAACTGAAAAGCACAGTGGCCAGAAATTAAAAACAATAATAAAAAAAACACGTTGCAGTCAAATATAATCATGTGGAGCGCATGGGATGCCATTGGCAACGTGGTACTTAGTTAATGATACCAGTAATAAAAACGGAAAATATTATTAGCATATCAAGCAACAGCACTTTTCCATATGTAAAAGCTGCTGCTTGCAGCATTTCCTTTACGTTTTTTTTCTAACACATTTTAAGGAGATTTGATTGATGGTTAATCCACTGACCGCACACCACTGGTCATCTCTTTATAGACACCTGCTGAAACTTTTTCTGTTTTGGCCATAGCTGCCAAGTTTTCCCTTTTCTCGCGAGGAAGCCTATTCAGCATAAGGGAAAATCCCTTAAAAAAAGGGATAACTTGGCAGCTATGGTTTTGGCAGGCCTATCCAGACATGTGATTTCGTTCTATCTGTCCTTAAATGTACATGTGTTTTATTGAGTTTTACTGTTTTTTTAGATGGTTTGCTTTAAATAGGTTTCTATTTGAGTTTTGGTTGTGTTTTAAGTACTCTGGGCTCCTTTGCAAGGAAGGGCAAGAAATACATTTAATAAACACCACCTAGTCCTTTTGTAACAGTATGGAAGGGTCGATACCTCCGTCTGCTTCCTCTTCTCCATCCCATCTTCCCTCCCTATCCTTTCCCCCGTTTGTGATGTGTCGAACATCTATTAAATGGGAAGGTCTTATTTTGAGCTACAAATGGCTTTGAGTGCATTGGCAGAAAGGCAAATATATAAATGTAGCTACGGAAAGCAGCATAATGTATGCCTAATGATGTAGGTAATGAACACAGGACATCCCGGGCAAAATGGTAACTGTGCTGGCCGACGCTCCGTTGAGATTCAACGGGGTTTTTAGTTGGAGTATTTAAGTGCAATTTCTCTGGCGTTTGCAGCTTTATAGCGACTACTTGCACCTTCTGCTCCAAAGCCTGGCTGCATTACTGGGCAATTAGTGCGGTATTCTGCTTTTTAAAAAGCATTAACTTTTTACATTTGGAATGGAGATGTTTCCTCCAAGCTGATGCACATTAATCAGGTATCTAGGAGCACGAAAAATATACAACGCCATTGGGGTTCTCGACAGAGCCTTCGCTCCCTACTAGCCTTGCATCTGATCATGTGCATTAGCATACTCAGCAGATTCTTCTCAAGAGGGAAGGCTAGCTATTTTTGGAAAACTGAGACCTCTTTGCAACATGACAGCTACGAGGAAACACTTAAGATTTCTCGGAACCGAACCATTCTCAAAACTGCTCCAAGGTACCAGTTATACAGTGGAGACCCTAGAAAGGTTGAGCAAGTGTGCATTTGTGATTCCGACTGCCAAGATACCAACTCAGCAGTCGGAATAAATTATATTTCCAGTGATCTTTCCTGTTGAGAAAACATAAATAAATCTTGGGGTTTTGGAATTTGCCTGCTAGGCACCAGCAGAATGTGAAACAGGCAACATGGAGCAATGCAGCCAGACCCCCACAGAGCCCTTTAAAAATCCAGTCCTTACTTGTGTAATTTGGGGGAATGGTCGTAGCTCAGAGGCAGAGAATCTGCCTTGTATGCCGCAAGAAGAAGAAGAAGAAGAAGAAGAAGAAGAAGAAGAAGAAGAAGAAGAAGAAGAAGAAGAAGAAGAAGAGGAGGAGGAGGAGGAGGTGGAGGAGTTTGGACTTGATATCCCGCCTTTCACTCCCCTTAAGGAGTCTCAAAGCGGCTAACAATCTCCTTTCCCTTCCTCCCCCACAACAAACACCCTGTGAGGTGAGTGGGGCTGAGAGACTTTAGAGAAGTGTGACTAGCCCAAGGTCACCCAGCAGCTGCATGTGGAGGAGCGCAGACGCGAACCCAGTTCCCGAGATTACGAGTCAACCGCTCTTAACCATTACACCATGAAAGTTCAGTCACTGGTAGCTCAGACTGAACCTCTGAAGAGCTGTTGCCAGTCAGGGTAGACAGTACTAAACTGGAGGGGCAAATGCATCTGACTCAATATAGGGCAGCTCCCCATCAACTCCTGTTAACATGCTCATCCATCAGGGATGATGGCAGCTGGAGTGCAACAACACCTGGAAGATAGCAGATTCCTCAACTCTGCTCTAACAGTAAAAAAAAAAAAAAAAAAAAGGTAAAGGACCCCTGGACGGTTAAGGCGACTATGGGGTTTCAGCGCTCATCTCCTTTTCAGGCCGAGGGAGCCGGCGTTTGTCCACAGACAGCTTTCCAGGTCATGTGGCCTGAATACATAACATGACTAAACCGCTTCTGGAACAACAGAACACCGTGACAGAAACCAGAGCGTACAGAAACACCGTTTACCTTCCCGCTGCAGCGGTACCTATTTATCCACTTGCACTGGCATGCTTTCGAACTGGTAGGTTGGCAGGAGCTGAGACAGAGCAACGGGAGCTCACCCTGTCGCAGGGATTCGAACCGCTGACCTTCTGATTGGCAAGCCCAAGAGGCTCAGTGGTTTAGACCACAGCGCCACCCACATCCTCTGCTCTACTGCAGTGGCAGCACGTCATCCAGCATGAAAGCGACAGAGATGGCTGTCACCTGATCCAGATCTGGTAGCAAACTCTGCTTCTACTATCTTTGCCTCCATAACACCCCTCAGCATCATTCGCATCCCCAAAGGTGAGGGGAACGTGCTGCCGAAAGTGGGTGGTTCTACATCAGCGATTGGGATGGGATCGTCAAATCTGATCCCCTACACTGCTGAAACATTAATTCTAGAAACAAAGGCATGCCAGAGGGCATAGAATACATTCTTTTTCAACTACATGGCAAAAAAGGTCACAGTGCAGCTCCACCAGATTGAAAACAGCACACCTCCTGCCCAAATGTCTTTATGTGACCAAATATTAAAAAGTATGAGGAGTCAAAAGGTGGCCTTACACTCCTCCCTTGTCGTTGCAGGCTCAGCTAATTCTGATAACATACTTTCTAGCGAAGCATCATCACCCCCGAAACTGGCAGCTACGGAAAAGGAAGCAGCAGCTATGAACTCTTGACTGCGACTGCATTCATTTCTCCAGTCACCTCCTTCTGTGGAGATGGAGAAGAATCTTAATCATAGGCTGAGATTAAGGGGGGGTTAAAAATAGCCCCCTTTCAACACAGCCTTCTTGTGTCACCTACACTGTAGGGGTAAGGAGGGAGCAGCATTTAAGGACTCCTTGCCCCACTGCCTCTTCCCATATTCCTGTCAATCTTTTACATCTCCATGCTTCAGAAATCCTAAAAATGGAAGGCCCTCCCAGACCTTCTTGGAACAATAATTTACTTAAGCACTCAGACACAAATCCATCAATTTCTGATGTCCTGGTGTGTGTTTCAGTGCTTCTGTAGCCAAAACAGCACCACCCATACCCCAAAATGAGGTTTCAGGAAGCTTGGGGGGGGCATAGCTGTCAAGTTTTCCCTTTTCTCACAAGGAAGCCTATTCAGCATAAGGGAGTTTCCCTTAAAAAAAGGGGAGAACTTGGCAGCTAACAAAGGACACTGGGGGCAGGGGGAGAAACTAAGGAGGGTGCATTCAAAAATAGCCCAGTGAAGGCTGAGCATGCTCAGTAGCCACAGAATGTTGAAGGGTGTTTATTTTGGAGGGGATGGTGACAGAATGTAGATGGGAACACACTGGAAGATGAGATGACTGGCAGGCTAGAATCTTGCATAGTAAGCCACAATATTTGTTGCAGATCCCATGTCGATGCATGACCTGGCCACACCTGGAAGCTATGCCTCCCAAAGCCCATGCAGTGTACATGTGTGAGAGGACACTGGCCCAATCAAGGACACCCCCGTGCAAGGAGGAACTATGCGCCCACTGTGAAGGAATAGGACTTTCAGCCATTTTGTGTTGACTGTGGCCATCAGCCACGCTGATGATGGCTGATGGCTGTTGGGAGTCACCCATTCCCCATCCCTTCACTAAGCCAAGAAGTCAAGCCCTCTCCAATTCTCCAGTGAAGTCAGAAGCCGTTAAGAGATAAAGCACTTTCCCTCACATTTGTGCTGGGGTCTGGAGAATGTAAGAAAGAGCTGGAGTCTCTTCCATGCAAACTGAGAGGCTTCTGCTGCTTCTTACCATGGCCAATTCACCGAGAGCTCGGGGGACAGGATCTGGGTGCTACTAGATGCCATGTTCACCAGAGGACCCATTCACTTCAAAACAGGAGAAATCAGTGGGATGTGCTGAAAGCCAGCCTTTTGAGATCAAGGCTGTGTACACCTTGTCAGCTTCAAATACAGTGAGGTTGTTGTGTTTCAAGTCACATTTTTACATTGCTATGCACACCAAAGAGAAGGCATCACTTGATGCCCATTACCTGATCTGTTTCCTGTGCCTGTGCCTTCCCCTGCCTGAATTCCTGGTAGCTGTCATCGGCACATGTGCAATCACTGTTTCAAGTGTACACACCTCAGCTTAGGTTCTCAAATAGGATGGAAGCTGGCTTGAGGGAGAACGTGCCAAACAGCAGCATTTCTCGAGAAACTACAGGATACAGGTGGATCGTGGCCAACACCAAGAGCACTCGGCTTCAAACACCAGCAGTGGGTGTGCAATGGATCAAGATTCAACTGCAACGTGTACACAGCCCAACGTTCCGACTTGAAGGGAGGTTTATTTTGATCGGAATGTCAAGCAGATTGCAAAATCAGCAAGTGAAGAACAGAGAGCTCCTCAGCTGATGGCTGCTCAGAGGATAATAGCCCAAAGGTGCACATCACCTCCAAAGGATGTAAATGGCAACATTCACTCTGATTTTAATTTTGGACGGCATCCAAAAATGCAGCACCTGCTGCAACACTCTGGGGCGCCCAGAAGATTCTTTAGTAAAAACGCTACTATCCACCCTACTAGGCTTTGCTTTGAAATCGTTCCTGCTGCCTTCTGTTCCCTGTTACTGTTGTGTAAACAATGTTGGGCAAGAAACCGGATTAACTTTGCAGAGTCCTCGGTGGGGGGTCCACCAACTCTCCTGATTCTGTGAGAACGTTCTGAAAAAGATCACAATTTTTTTCTGCTGCAGCGGCGAGAAGCCATTTTTTAAAAAAGTGATGGTAAATGACACATTAATTTCTGTGTTCTGCAACAACTTAGAAGAAGATAATTGAAAGGAGATGATGATAAAAAGATGGAGGTGGGGGATCAGATTAGCAATAGTTTAGGCAAGTAAAAATAAGTAGCAGAATATCCATAGCCAGTGTGGTGTAGTGGTTAAGAGCGGTAGACTCGTAATCTGGGGAACCGGGTTCGCATCTCCGCTCCTCCACATGCAGCTGCTGGGTGGCCTTGGGCTAGTCACACTTCTCTGAAGTCTCTCAGCCCCACCCACCTCACAGGGTGTCTGTTGTGGGGGAGGAGGGGAAGGAGATTGTTAGCCGCTTTGAGAATCCTTCGGGTAGTGATAAAGCGGGATATCAAATCCAAACTCTCTCTCTCTCTCTCTCTCTCTCTCTCTCCATAAGCAATTCATAACCGAGATACAAAATCAGTTGCTTGTGCAAAGAACATTGTCCTCAGTAATATCTATGAAAATTGAAAGGAGCTTTTGGATCAGGCCTGTGGTCCAACAGCCAAGCATCCTGTTCTCACAAGGGCCAACCAGATGTCTATGGGAAACACACAAGCAGGAGCTCAGCGAAATGTCAGTTCCCCCACTTTTGATCTCCCAGCAACTGTGATTCAGAGGCATATCTCCCGCAACGGTGGTGGAAGACCATAGCCTGTAGCCATTGGCAGCCTCCATGGATTTGTCTAATCCAGGCACCCCCAAACTTCGGCCCTCCAGATGTTTTGGACTACAATTCCCATCATCCCTGACCACTGGTCCTCTTAGCTAGGGTTCATGGGAGTTGTAGGCCAAAACATCTGGAGGGCCGCAGTTTGGGGATGCCTGGTCTAATCCATGCTTAAAGTCATCCAAGCCGGCGGCCATCGCCACGTTTTGGGGCAGCGAATCTAACTATGCACTGCGTGAGGAAGCACTTTGCTTCATCCGTCCTAAATCTTCCAACATTCACATAGATGAATATTGCTTTTTAGCTCATCACATCACCACATTATAAATATGCTGTGATTTTCCATAAATAGGTGGCTACGTTGTCTAATCTCCTGCGCTCTCACTCTGCTAATTGGCTTCAAAAATGTCTTGTGTTCCAAAAGGGGGAAATAGAGCATGCAAAGGATGGTGCTTTCTCTTTTTTAAATTTTGCTTTCTTTTTATTTTATTTTGCAGGGTCTCCTACAACATGCCCACATTATGCAGTACCCATTGCTGCAATTCCCCCACCCCCATTTAGAAGACGGGTTTCAGTGAGAGGTGCTTATTCATTGCAGCCTCTGACTTCCTGCTGGACATTAACGCTAAGTTCTCTCCAGGAAACTGCCTACTGCTTCCTCCAGCTCCATCTTGTCTACACTTGCTGGCAGGAGCTCTCTGGGGTTTCAGGAAGGAGCTTTCCCCCAGCCCTACCTGGAGATGCCAGGGATGGAACCTAGAACCTTCTGCATGCAAGACTCTACCACTGATTTATAGTCCTCCGCCTGGATCAAACTGCAGCTTCAGGTGTGGGAGACTTTCATCAGGATTGTGTGCATTGGAGACGGGGGTGAGAAAACATAAGATGAGCCTGCTGGATCAGGCCAATGGCCCATCTAGTCCAGCATCCTGTCCGCAGAGTGGCCAGCTGTGAGGAAACCTGCAAGCAGGACCTGAGCACAAGAGCCCGCCCTCCTCCTGTGGTTTCCAAGAAGTGGCATTCAGAAGCATTGCTGCTTCCAACCTCAGGGAGAATTAATCCCCTTGGCCCAGCACAGCACAGCCCTGATTGGGCCACCCTGGGGCTGTTTCCAAAGCAAACCCAGAGAGACTAAACGCGCCCTGAATTGTGTGTTCTACAGGCTCTCCTTAAGCCAAAGGGAAAACCGTAACTGCTTTATTTATAGCTTCTGTAATGTGAAGGCAGTTCAAGATTCAAACATCTACAGACCCTGCAGATGGAAATGGAATACAAGTCAAGTTCAACTGGAGTCATGTTGCCGTGAGAGTACAGTGGTACCTCGGTTTATGAACACAATTGGTTCCGGAAGTCTGTTCATAAACTGAAGCGTTCATAAACTGAAGCATGGGTGTAATTGGTTCCGGAAGTCTGTTCATAAACTGAAGCGTTCATAAACTGAAGCGAACTTTCCCATTGAAAGTAATGGAAAATGAATTAATCCGTTCCAGATGGGTCCGCGGCGTTCATAAACCGAAAATTCATAAACCGAGGTGTTCATAAACCGAGGTTCCACTGTAAAGGAAAGGGCCACAGTTCAGTGGGAAAGCAACTGCCTTGCATGCAGAAGGTCCCAGGTTCAATTCCCAGCATCTCCAGGTGAGGCTGAGAGACCCCTGCTTGAAACCCCACCCAAGATTCGCTGCTAATAATCAAGTTAGAGCTGGATGGACCAAAGTCAGTCAGCTAATGATAGCAAATGCCAGCAGGATGCTCGCAAACCGGCCACAGTTAAGAAGGTCAACTTCACTATTTTTCTCCCAGGCTGCCAAAAAGCATTTCAGTCTGGTGCTGAGTAGGGAGGAAAGAGAAAGGGTGGCTGGAGTGGGGTGGGTGGGTGGGAAAGAGAGGCAGCACTAAGGGCAGGCTGGGAAAAGGCACAAAAGGAGAAACAGTGAGAGTGGGGAGACATCAAAGTGTTGCGTATTTTTCATGCCTCTGGCACCCAGAGCCAAACTTTTGTTTGCAAGCCCAGCTTCTTCAGAGCCTCCTTTGTAACCGGCCCGCTTTGCTGGCTCCATTCTGCCAAAGCCACGAAGGTAACCCAAACGCTTGGCACCTTATGAAGCAAAGCCCTGTTTGGGAAATCCCAGAGAGAGTCCAGAGGCTGAATATAGCGAGTCTACAGACAAAAGAAGGAACAGCTGAGTTTTTCGGCCAGGGAGTCGGGGGCTCTCTTTGAACCACCCCCATCCTCACCTCCAGTGAAACTAAGAACTTGGAACTCTCCTTAGACCAGCTACAATGTGTGATGTGCTTTCTCTTCCTCTGTGGCTGTTCAGGGTCTTTTGGATAAAGATGCCCTAAAGGGTCACCTGAGTCACCTGCCTGGCTGTGCCAGATCATCCCCCTGCTGTCTGCACATTCTGGTTCTTTGGCTTTGAGAATAACGCTGGCTCAAACCCTGATAAAGCTCGTCTGCCGTAAGCAGCTTTCCCCTGGTCCTTCAAATGAACATTACACTTTTGGCGTAATTTCACCGCTTACAAGCTCAGTTATGTGGCTTTACTATAAGTGGCACCTATCAGAAGAAGAGCCTCTGTGGTCCTGGATGATTGGCACTCAACCACCCAATTTGTTATGAGAGACGTGTTAAGAGGAAACTTGCTGGATCAGAGCAGTGGTCTGTACAATCCAGTTTCCCACAGTTCCCTACCAATTCTTTCAGGAAGCCCATCAGAAGCACATGAGTGCAATAGCTCTCTCCCACTACTGCTCCCCGGAAACTGGTCTACAGGGATATACTGCCAAGAACACGGAGGTGCCACATTGCCATCTTTGCTAATAAGTGTTATACCCACAGAACCATAGAATTGGAAGGGAACGCAAGGGTCATCTAGTTCAACCCCTTGCAATGCAGGAATTCTGCATTGGGCTCTCTGGGTGGGCTCAAACCAGCAGCAAAGACACACTGACCCATTGCACCACAGAGCCTTGAGGAATTTGATTCTCCCCCCCGCCCCCGAATTTCTCTCACTCCACTTCAAAGCCATCTCAGCCAGTGGTCAATGCCACAATGAATCCCACCATTAGGTATGTGTGATTTGGAGAAGCTTCTCTCTTGCTCATCCTGAATCTGCTACTAATCAGTTTCACTGGGTAACTTCCATGCTCAAATATTATGCGAAAGAGAAAGAAGTGTTTCTATCTGCTTTGTCCATATTTATGCACATCCCTACCCCCTTTCACTCTACTGGAGCGCTGTCTCCAAAACAGCACTGTCCATGCACAGGAGGGAAATATCAGCAGGCTTGGAGAAACCCCAACATTTTTCAAAAATCGCTGGAATTGAAACACTTATAAAGAAGGTTACCCCAAAAACAACACAGTAAGGGCTGCACACTCTCAAAGGGCTGAGCATGTTGACAGTGGAGGGGCAGGAAAACTAGAGCGGAATGGAGGATTGTGGGGGAAGGCGTGGCTTGTGGACTGGAAGAGTGAACAAGAGCACTCCATACTGCAACTTTTTGTTGCAGGTCCCACTGAAAATCTGCAGCCCTGAACACACACTCAGCAGGCAGTGAAACCCATTGAACTCAACAGGACTTGCTTCTGAGGAGACATACACAGGGTTCTACTGGTGGTTTTCTCCTTAAACAACAACAAAAAAAACCCTCCAAAGTATTTGACCTTTCCTTGTAGAAGAGGTTGGGTTTTTTAATGCACCTTGAAGCATCTGAGAGTCACATCTGCACCATACATTTAAAGCACATTTATACCACTTCTAGGAATGTTAGCTTAACCTACCCCCAACTGAGCTACAATACCAAGCACCCTTAACAAACTACAGTTCCCAAAATTCTTTGGCACAAAGTCATGTGCTTTAACCGGATGGTGTGAATGTGAGCTTGGTTACCCTGATCCCCACACCTTTCTCAGCTCCAGGAAATTATTCTTGGGATGGGGGCAGCCAAACCTGAAGACCCCATGGAGCAAGGTTTCTGCTGCTGCTTATTAGTCATCCCTATATTTCTGTTCCCATTGCTCTTTCCTGTCCAGGCTTGCGTTCAAGGTTAGACAGGCAAGTAGGTCAGAGCAGCCACATGGGTTTCTCAACAGAATGTGGTCTAAAAAGGACCCGGTGGGTGATTTTTTAGAAGAAAGGATGTGAAACAAGCCGTAGCACCTCACCAGACTTGCAAGATTAAGCACCCCACAAATGTTTGAAAATGAACACGCACAAAAAAGTACTTTATAAAAATGATACTATCGCATTAACTGCATCATGCGAATAATACCTGCTCAGATGGTAAAATCACTGTGTTAACCTGCAGAGAACGGAAGGGAGGGTGATCAGCCTCCACTGATAAAACACACAAAAAATATGCCAATAATAGGCAAACAAGTCATAGATTTTGGAAAGCACACTCACTGCTGTGTTGAAGGTGAAGGGAAGCCCATTGTGCTCAGTAAGATGGGCTCCAGGACTAAGAGGACCCTGAGCAAGGTGCCCTCTTGTGAACCCCTGCGCTGGCCAGAATGGGAGCAGACAGCGACAACAGCAGTGTTGCAATGCTCAACGGGAGGCTCAGAGCTATCGTTTGGTTTGCAGTAAAATGGCAGAGTTGTGTTTCAATTCTCCTGTTTTTCCAAAATGTGTGAATTAGGTAGGCTCACTTTCACAAGTGATCTTCATCAGATTTCTTCCCCTTAATCCCACACATGAAAATGTCCTTTGTGTTCACCATTACACCAGTAATGCTTGTTTGCAAAAAAAAGACCCTAAGAACATGTTATTACACCCCCTGAACCCAGATTTATAAGGCAATCCTATGCATGTTTACTCTGAAGTTAGTCTTGCTGTAGTCAATAAGGTGTCTTCCCAAGTAAGCTGGCACAGGATTGTAGGTTTAGCACAGCAGATGTCAGTGAGGTGGTGGCGCGTACCTACCCATCACTAGCATTGCTGCAGCTTCCTGGGCCAGGGAGAGGGCAGTAGCAAAGATGGAGCAGTGCCATTGAACCAGCAGGAGTATGGATTGGCTCTGCCAATGCATTCGCACCATGCCAACCTTGCCCCTTCTGCCCCTGGCAGGCTGCAGCAATGGGAGGTCAGGTAAGCCCCGCTGCCCGCTACTGACTTTGCGCCAGCCGCTAACACTCTAATGAAAACCCTCCCTGCCAAACTGTTTGAAATTAGCCAGGCGCCAGGTGCATTTTGCACCTGGTTATTGGTCACTTGCAACCAAGTGAAGATGCCCCGGTGCCAAGATGGCACCTGACATCTCCACCATCTGACTCGCTGGTGCACAGCAGCATTTTTTTGGTGCTGTGCTATGGCATGAGTCAGATTTTAGCTGGAGCTGACAATATACACAATTCATTTTCAGCTTTGTAATATTCTTTTTTTCAAAAGGGGCCTAAACATTCCCGTAGGTGCATAGCTGCCAAGTTATCCCCTTTTTACAGGGATTTTCCCTTATGCTGAATAGGCTTCCTCGCGAGAAAAGCGAAAACTTGGCAGCTATGCGTAGGTGTAAGGGGTCATATGGCGAATAACTTTTATATATCAGTTTCTAACACTGCTGCCAGAATACTTATGTCAACTATGTGCAGTTGACAACATGGTATGAAGGTATATGATGCAGCCACCTTGCTGAAGCTAAGCAGGTCTTACTCTGGTCAATCTTTGGATGGGAGACTTTTCAGGAATCCTATGAATACTGCCTTGACCTCTGCCATGCGGGGGAAGGCATTATATACAACTAGTGTATTTCAGCCCGTTCAATAACGGGCGCTAGAACATCCTGGGGTTCGGAGAAGCGCTTGCGCAGCGCTTCTCCGAACCCTGGGACCTGTCCTTGCTGTCGGCGGCAGGGGGACAGGAACGGAGGAGGAGAAAGCGCTGCTTTCTCCTCCTCCGTACCTCTCCCGCAGCCACCGACAGCAAGGAGACATCCCAGGGTTCGGAGAAGCGCTTGCGCAAGCGCTTCTCCGAACCCTGGGACCTGTCCTTGCTGTTGGCGGCAGGGGGACAGGAACCGAGGAGGAGAAAGCGCTGCTTTCTCCTCCTCCGTACCTCTCCCGCAGCCACCGACAGCAAGGAGACATCCCAGGGTTCGGAGAAGCGCTTGCGCAAGCGCTTCTCCGAACCCTGGGACCTGTCCTTGCTGTTGGCGGCAGGGGGACAGGAACGGAGGAGGAGAAAGCACTGCTTTCTCCTCCTCCGTACCTCTCCCGCAGCCACCGACAGCAAGGAGACATCCCAGGGTTCGGAGAAGCGCTTGCGCAAGCGCTTCTCCGAACCCTGGGACCTGTCCTTGCTGTTGGCGGCAGGGGGACAGGAACGGAGGAGGAGAAAGCACTGCTTTCTCCTCCTCCGTACCTCTCCCGCAGCCACCGACAGCAAGGAGACATCCCAGGGTTCGGAGAAGCGCTTGCGCAAGCGCTTCTCCGAACCCTGGGACCTGTCCTTGCTGTCCTTGCTGTTGGCGGCAGGGGGACAGGAACGGAGGAGGAGAAAGCGCTGCTTTCTCCTCCTCCGTACCTCTCCCGCAGCCGCCGACAGCAAGGAGACAGGGAGGGTTGTCCGCGAGGCGCCGGGCTCCTCAAGGGCGGCCAGGCTTTCCCCGTCGCCTACGGGAAACGTGGTCCCCTTGGTCCGCCGCCGCCGGGAAACGGGAAGTGACAGGAAGGAGACATTGCTGGACACACACGCGCGCGCTCTCTCCCCCCCCCCCGCCAACGCTCAGTCCGGCTGGGATCAGCGGTTGGCGGCCGCAGGGAAACGGTAGGTGGGGGGGAGAGCGCGCGCGCGTGTGTGTCCAGTCTCTGCTGTCCAATCCCTGTGTCCCTGGGGGACATGCGCAGTGACCCAGGGACACACGGGACAGCTTGGACGCAGGGACAACTTGCAAATTATTATATAGGATAAAAACAAACTTAAAAGGTTGTTTCTCTCTCCACCCTGTCATTCCACATTTCAGTGTCCAGAGCATCCTGCACATGGATATTGTAGGAATCAGAAGCATCATGAAAAAGCTGTCTTCTTTGTCCATCTAACCCAGTGTTGTCTACTCTGACTGGGTCTCAGGGTCTCTTTCCGATTGCTTGCCACCTGCTCTTTCTAACCAGAGATGCCAAGGATCAATCCTGGGAACTGCATGCAAACCATCTGCTCTACCGCTGAGCTACAGACTAAAGGAAGCCCATCCCATTGCCCAGACTTGACTGTCATGTTGGCCACATCCTTCATACTGAACTCTCTGGTTCAGTAAACACAGCAACAAGGCCTGATGTGGCATGAGATTAAAGCAAAAAAAGAATGCCAAGAGAAGTTTGAAAATGGTAAGGATGCTCCAGTTTGGAAGAGCTGGCAGCGGGCTTGTGATCTGTGAATGTGCCCTTCGTTAACTGGCACTTTTGCTCTCTCCACCAGAGAGCTGTCAACAGAACTGCTCTTTTTACGGAGCTGGACCCAAGCCACAAGTTGGCACACAGCAGCAATCAGCTCAGAGTCACAGGAGAGATGGAAGCGAAGAGTGTCATTTCCGTAAAAGCAGTGAGAATTCCTGTGCTCAGTTCCATTTTCTATCTATCTATCTCTTTCACGTAGACTGATTCTGAAAGCCTGCTAAGAGACTGTGCATACAGAAATGAACTCAAATAATTGGTAGAATGCCCACTATGGTTACAATGTCAGAGTTTATGGCCCTGGCACCGTCGCTGTGCATTAATTCCAGAAGCTTGCAGAAGAACTAGATGCTTAGTTCAAAACTATATATCAAGGGCGGGGAACCTTTTCTGGCCAGGAGGCCAGATCCTTCTCTCTCCACCTCTGGAGGGCCAAATCTGACAGGTGGTTGGGGCTTCTCTCCTGTCAATCACCTGACATCATAGCAACATCAGATTTGACAGCACTGTGAAGCCCTGGCTGTTGGGGCTCCTAAGAGCAGAGCGGAGCTCTCTGAAACAGCTTTTGCAAACAATCCCACACTGCTTTTTTGAATCACCCCCCAAAAAACCCACCAGAGGTTTAAAGAGCAGTGCAAGGCTATTTGCAAAAGGGCTTTCAAACAGCCCCTTAGGAGCTTTGGCTGGGCATGCCTGTTCCCAGCAGAGGAATAGGCACAGACAGCCAAACTGAACAGGATTTAATACCTGCTCATCAGCTGATGAGTGGAGGTTAAAACCTGCTGATTTTGGCTGCATGCACCAGTTCCCAGCAGAGGAATCAAACCCACAGATCCGTGAGTATCTGGTAACCTTGAGGTTAGATTACTGCAAACCATTATACATAGGGCTGCTGCCTCTGAAGATGGTTTCGATACTTTAGCTGGTGTAGGATTCAGCAGCCAGGTTGCTCACTGGGACAAGATGGTTTGAGCCTATTACACCAATCCTGGCCTGTCTGCATTTAAGTTTCCAAGTGCTGGTTTTGACCTATAAAGCCTTAAATGGCTCAGGACCTCAATACCTCAAGGACTGTCTCTCCCAGTGTGAACTGCCCCAGACCTTGCGATCATCTTCTGAGGCCCTCCTTTGTGTGCCTCCTCCTTGAGAGGTCTGGAGGGTGGCAACACTAGAATGAGCCTTTCTGCTGTGGCTTCCCATTTGTGGAATGCTCTCCCCAGGGAGGCTCGACTGGCCCTTCATTACATACCTTTAGGCACCAGGTGAAAATGCTTCTCTTCAACCAGGCATTTCGCTGATTAACATTTCATGGCCTTTTAAGTGTGGTTGTGGGAGGTGGGTTGGTGGTCAGTTTTTATTCTTGTTTTTGCTTTGTATTGTGTTCTCATTTTTCTGTTGCGAACTGCCCTGTGATTTTTGGATGAAGGGCGGCATACACATTTAATAAATAACAATAAAGGATTGCAGTAACCTTTCCTTTTCATAAAGGAGGGCTCTTGAGCCCGTCTGGTGCATTCTTCTGTACGACAGAAGTGGCATGCTGAACTATTCAGTGCAATGGCCAAATGCTAATTACGGAGTCTACTGTCTCCCGCCCCCATTTCCACACTGCTAATTAAACTCAGCTCTCTAGCTAGGAAAGGGATCCGCAGTCTCTCATAAAGCAGAAGGGTCACCAAATGAGTTGGCCGCCTGAAGCCTTAACGTTTGGCACGATCCAGTTTCTACCAAAGACTACAGAAACACACTGAACACTTTCCAGCCATTTAGTATCCTCAGAAATCAGGGCATCTGCATTGCTCAACTCTTATGGTAAGCTTAAGGTCAAAGCATGCATGGGAACTGATGGGGCAGATCCTTGCAACAAGCTAGGGTAACTCGTAGCACAGCCTGTTCTGAACGGGCCTGTAGTTGAAGGGATGGCATAAGAGAATCGGACCGTTGGAAAGCCCCATGTTTGTCCTTTGTCCTTCTGAGCTTGCAAATTCTTATGCTGTTAACCGTACTTGACAAGAGAGGACATTTTAAGGCAGGGATGGCTAACCTGAGGCCATCCAGATGTTGTTGAACTGCAACTCCCATCAGCCCCAGCCAGCATGGCAAGTTGCTCAGGGTGATGGTGTCCAGCCTAACATTTGTAGGACTGCAGGTTCCTCATCCATGTTTTAAGAGCTCTTTCCCCAAAGGGTCTACAAGGGAGAAACAAGACACACCTTACAAACCTCCAGCTACTTACCGCAACCCATATTCCATTGGGTTTTGGTGACAATGATGTAAAAGAATCATAGAATCATAGAGTTGGAAGAGACCACAAGGGCCATCCAGTCCAACCCCCTGCCAAGCAGGAAACACCATCAAAGCATTTTTGACAAGGTCCAAAGGGGGCGGGAAGAAAGGAGATGATGAAGATCTGATCTCCCATCTCTTTAAAAATGGCCAAAAAAACTGCTTCAAGGAGTGAAACACCATCTTGATCAGGGCAGTGGTGCTGAGAGAGGGGAGATCTGCTGTTGTTTCCCACATCGCTTCCCCAACTAAAGTAATTTCATCAAAGATGCTATTTTGCCTTGTAAGGGAAAACTTACATGTACAGCAATCTGGCTACACATACATAGGAAGCTGCCTATGTTATGTTTTATGTTATTTATATCCCACTTTTTTTCCTCTTACAGGATCTAAGGAGGCTCCCAGCATGAATTGAAACAAATGCAGCTAAAAACACACAATCAATATAAATATTTTAAAAAGAAAAAAGTAAACAGCCCTATTTAAAAACAGCCCTAGAAACACTCGACACTGTTTGAAAGCACACACAAAAGACAACATGTGCAGCACCCACCCTCAGAAGACAGCCAGTTAGTGTCTGTACAAAAAAGTCTTTGCCTGTTGGTGAAAGCAAAGCAGAGAGGGGACCTGTCTAGCTTTCCATGGAAGCAAATTCCCAATCTGGGGGCAGCCACTGAGAAGGCCCTGCCTTGTGTCCTCATGAACCTGCCTGTGAAGGTGGCAAAATTGAGACAAAGCCCCCCCCCCTCCCCAGAAGTTCTCAAAGCTCAGGCAGGCTCATATAGGGAGATATGGTTCTTTGGGTAGCCTAGACCCAAGCCGTATGTATAGGGCTTTGTAGGTCACAGCCAGCACATTGGAACTGCTGTAACAATGAGCTTCTGTTTCCACTATAACCAGCTCTGGTCAGCAATCTGGCAGCAGCATCTTGGACCTGCAGAAGGCAGTCCCCATGACAATTATCCAAACAGGATATAACTAAACTGTGCATCGCTATGGCCAGATCAGACATCTTCAGACAGGGGTACAGTTGACACCCACCCCCAACACCTGGGCATCTAGCCTCAGGATTGAATCCAGGAATACACCCAAGCAGCGAACCTGAGTTTTCAGGGGGAGCCTGTCTGACTTTTTGACTCACCAGGAACACCTGTCTTGTCTGGATCAGGCTTCAGTTTGTTCACCCGCATTCAGCATCACACCGAAGTCTGACCATTGGACCATCTCCCTCCGTACCGGCAGCAGCAGCTGGCAGCGGCTCTCTGGGGCTTCAAATGGGGGACATTTCCATCCAAACCTGAAGATGCCAGGGATTGAACCTGGGACCTTCTGCCTGCAAAACTGATGCTCTGCCACTGAGCCATGCCCCCTTCCCTGCACTGAATGGCAGGGGAGCTAGACATAAAAGAGGGGAGGGCCACATGGCAGCCTGAAGAAACCCCCTCTTCCTACACAACTGTTAAAGGTGCAGGGGCCCTTTCCTCCCTCGCCGCCCAACTCTACAGCGATGCGGTTCAGAGAAATCCGTGACTTCAGAACGTTAATTCCTGCAACACCCTATATGGATACAAGCAAAGCCCATTTCAGAGTTGCAATTATCTTTTTTCGGGAAGCACAGGGTTGCCTTCAGTGCTAGACCCACTGAAATCAGTGGGTGCAGTTAACTTAGGTCCATTAATTTCAATGGGTCAACTCTTCAGTAAAATTTAGCTGGATGCAATATTTTAAATACACCGCACAAACAAACGTTCTATGTATTCTATGTATCTGTAAATAGGTGGGGTGGTAGATAAGGTGATCGTATAAAGCCAGAAGAAGCACATCATTCAAACATACCAAATCAGAAATGTTAGGCACGTCAGATACAGGGTCAGACTCATTGGTCCATCTAGCTCAGTACTGCCTACACCAGGCATAGGCAAACTCGGTCCTCCAGATGTTTTGAGACTACAGTTCCCATCATCCCTGACCACTGGTCCTGTTAGCTAGGGATGATGGGAGTTGTAGTCCCAAAACATCTGGAGGGCCAAGTTTCCCTATGCCTGGCCTACACTGACTGTCAGCAGCTCTCCAGGGTTTTAGGCAGGATACTTTCCCAGCCCCACTTGGAGATATTGGGGGCTGAACCCCCACTTGGAGATATTGGGGGCTGAACCTGAGACCTTCCATGTGCAAAGTAGATGCTCAACCACGGAGCCACAGCTCTGTTCTGAAAATCCACATCACACATCACTAAGACTGTCGGTGAGGGAGGAGTTGACATGCAGTGAGAGGAGGGGAGGAGAGAGATGAAAATCACAGAACAATAGAATTGGAAGGGACCCCCGAGAAATCTGGATACAAAAAATATATATACAGTCATACCTTGGAAGTCGAGCGGAATCCATTCCGGAAGTCCGTTCGACTTCCAAAAGGTTCGGAAACCAAGGTGCAGCTTCCGATTGGCTGCAGGAAGCTCCAACCCCATTGGACGTTCAGGTTCCAAAGAACGTTTGCAAACCGGAACAATCACTTCCGGGTTTGCGGAGATCGGGAGCCAAAACGTCCGAGTTCCAGGGCATTCAACAACCACGGTACGACTGTAATTGGAATCTCTGGATGACAGAAAGCAAAAAAGTAAAAATATACCCTGACTCATACCCGTGGGACCATTTAGCACACTGCGGCCAACTCCTGCAAAGCATTTCTACTCAGCACTTTGGCATTCTTTAAGCAAAGCTGGTTCCCATCCTTAATAATTAAGCCAGAAATCCAGAGCAACATGCTTTGCACTTGGGCAGATCCATTTCTTCTTTTTTAAAAAAGAAAGAAAGAAATGCATGATGTTAAATGCTCCTCCATGGAACTCCCCAGCCTCCCTAGTTCAACAAATGGCTTACATGTGTGTCACCCGAGTTCCTCAAAGTGAAACGGTTGCCAATTTGTTCCCCAGCGCTTCCCTTTAACTGCCATGCCAAACCACCAAAGCGCTTGGTATTACCACGGACTGATGAAATGCCATCTGCTAATGCAGACTGTCTTAGGAAGAGAACCACTTTGAGACTTATTCCAAGGTGGTCAGATCCCTGCCCCAAGAAGCTTACAATCTGGACAATGCCACGAGGGAGACCAAGCAGTCAAAGTTCAGCGGGAGAGCCCCAAGTTCAATCTCCAGCACTTCCAAGTAGGACCCAGGGGGGGGGAGGGAGCCCACTTGGCATTTGAGAAAGTCACTGCCAGTCAATGTCAAAAGTAATGAGTTGGATGACTCAATGGTCCGACAGCTCCATATAAGGCAGCTTCCTATGTTCCTATGCAAAGCATGGAAAGGGAAAGGGAATGAACAGGGAGAGTGTATAGGATTACTGCCATTACATGCACTTTGCCTTTGTTACAGTAGAGCAGGGGTTAGCAACCTAAAGCCCATGGGCCACAAGTGGCCTATGGGGGTCGTTTAACTGGCCCATGGACCCCCGGCACCCACTTGGGGACCCCCGCCGCTCCTCGCTTGGTTGGCTCCCATGTGCCGCGCTAAACCGCCATGGAGCAGAGTGGGGACTGCCTTCCATGACGCTGGCCGGCTTCCGATTAGCTGCAGAAGCTCCTGCAGCCAATGGGAAGTTGCGCACGCCTCCTCCACGCCGGAAGGAACACCAGAAATAGTGTTTGTGCATGCGTGTGCGTCCACTCCAGCCCACCGCAGTGTCTGCGGGACTGTGAACCGGCCCAAGTCACAAAAACTTTGCCAACCCCTACAGTAGAGAATGGGGCAAGGGGGCATATCTCATTTTTACTGAAATATTGCAGTAGTCTTCCAACTAGGGATTCATGCCATGCTGCTGTTTCTGTGCCATTTGTAAAGGCTTTCTCCTTTTTTGCTGTGATCCCAACCAATTAGGGATCACACAGTGAACACGAAGGCACCACGGTGTCACAGAGCCGATCAGGTCCAGCTATAGGACAATGTAAATGAGAACCAACAGTGCCAATCCTTTCCCCTTACTTTGAATGGGTGTTTAAGTGTTTAAGTTAGGATGGCAGACAGGCTCCATTGACACAAACCCATTTATTAAAAGTATTTTTATCCCACTCTTCAGGCAAGAAGACTCCCAGGGTGATTTGCAAAGCCACACAGCCCCCGTCCTCAAGCTCAGAATCTAAAGGACATAACACAAAAGGAAACAGGGATGGAGAAGGAGAAGGAAAAAGTCAGGCACAAGTTCTGAAAGTTACCAGTTTTCTTAACAACTAGGAAACAATTTAGGTAGCCTGATGGAACGGCTGCTGCTAGGGGACATTTTTTGGGTGCAGAGTCAAAGGCAGAAGATGGTCTCTTTGTAGAGCCAACAGAATATCCCTGCTTCTCTCTGCTCTGCAGCCTGATGGAATGGATGCTACCACTAGGCTGAGGGAGCGCCCAAGGCAATAGATGGTCTCTCAGCAGAGCCAATGGAATAATAGCCCTGCCTTCCTTCTCCCCTCCCCGCTCTACAGTCTGATAGAATGGATGCCACGAGAGAAACATCCACTGCCTTGCTGTGTTGCATGGACACATTCCGTCCCACCACTCCATTTTGGGACTCCTTTGCCTCCCCCTGAAAAAAAAAAGAGGGTCCTCTGATGGGGCATCAACATGTTCTTGAAACTCCACTTTTAGGTTGGCCCGGCACTGCTTAAAATGAGAACTGAAAATTACAAATGTATTTGAAAAAGCATCATATGAACACAGAAAACTATCAAGTCAGATAAGTGGTCCATCTCACCCAGCACATTCTACACTGACTGGCAGCAGCTCTCCAGGGAATCTGAGACAGGGACCTTTCTCAGCCTTAGGGGGAGATGTCAGGGACTGAACCTGGGACCTTTCAGTACAAAGTGTGTGCTCTGCATGGAGCTAAGGGGGCTTTTTGCTTTTCAAGTTTGCAAATGAATGTTACATTTATGGAAGCACAACGATAATAATTTCTGCTGTGTGATAAACAGTGGGGAAAGGCTTGAGTCATAATCTGAGTTCTAGATAATCTCTCAAGAGGTTTTTATAACCATTTCCCTCCATGCTGCTCATCCATGTTTTGCATCACACACATTAATAAGAGAGGAGTCTAAAGCACAGTTTGGGAGCTCTGCTTAAGCAATTGCTAAAGAAAAACTCTTCCGAAATGGGTTTTTGTTTTGTTTTTTGTTTTTGCATCACGGTCTAAAATCCCCATGGGGGGCAGAGTTTCCTTAAACAAAACTGTGGGAAGAAACAGCTTACCAGGGAGTAAGCCCCACTGAACTCAATTATATAGAATTGCACTGTAAATGTTGATCCCCCATTAGCCATTTAAAATTATCTACTCCATACAGGAAAGGTCGCACAAAGGAAGGAGAGAGGGTTTTTTTGTGCTTAATAACTTTTTTCCAACAATGGTAAAAGAACAGGAGAGTAGCTCACATTATTGGAGGGAGGTGAGAATGTGCCAAGTGAATTGGGATATTTTACATCTATGGATCTTAAGGTATGTGTGGAATTCAATGAAGTGCAATTCATAGCAGAACCATTCAAATTAATGGGCATAGCTCTGTTAGGTCCATTAATTGCAGTGGGTCTACTTTGAGTAACACCTAACTGAATCCCACCCTGTGTAATTAAGGCTGCAATTCTATGCTCACTTGAGAATCAGCTAATTGGCACAGGACATGCGTTGCAAAGCCCTAGGCTCAATCCACAGTATCTCCAGCTAAAAAAAAGTCAGATAACAGGCCTGGGAAAGACTTCTCTGCCAGTGGATCTGGAGAACTCCTGCCAGTCAGAATTGACAACAGTGGCTCAGATAATCCTTCCCCAACCTGGCGCCCTCCATACATTTTGGACTACAGCTCCCATCACTGGCTACACTGGTCGCCATCCTGGCATCCAGAGATCTCCATGGGTCACAACTGGACCCATGCCAGTTGAAAAACGCACCTGGCACATGGCTAATTTCTAACTGGAGCTGGACAATTAGTATATCTAGCTCAGCCTGATCTATTCTACATTGACTGGCAGCAGCTCTCCAGGGTTTCAGACAAGAGACAGCCCCAGCCCCAGGAATTGAACCTGAGACCTTCTGCATGCAAAGCAGATGCTGTACCACTCAGCCATGGCCCTTCCCCAGAGGAGGAATTATGAGTCCAGCTAGTTTTACTAGGATATTGCCTGACACTGTCTTGAACTCTCACCCCACTGCATCTCCTCTCTCTCTTGGGCTGTAAAGCCTGTCTCCTTGCGTTTAAATCTCTTTTTATCAACAGTGGATGGATACCTGCCAAAGGGCTTCTCTCCCTCCCTCCCTGCACATAGCCATGCTCAGGACACAGCCGCCTCCTCGATTAAAAAACAGTGAAATGCTACAGGCACTTCTGCAGCCCCACCAGTCCTATAAAACCCGGGAGGGTTGTTTATTATTATTATTATGATTTTGTCACCGCGCCAAGAACCTAGATTTATGGACATGCTTCCACCCCCAGTCTTCCTTCAAGAGCTTTACGCTTTGGGCTTCAAACAATGGATGTTCCTTCTCTTCCTGAACCCCCCCCTCTCCTGAACTGCCCCAAGGATCCCTATATCAGAGAAAGAAACAACCAGGGGGCCAGCCCCACTGTCTGACTTTAGCCCTCCAGCCAATCTGAGGCACAGCAGTTGAGAAAGCAAGTGTCTGCACTGAGTCGAGCATAAATGCCTTGCTTAGCGTTGCGTTCAGACAGGAACTTCAACCATTTTCAGGTCTCTTTGGGTCACCCCACCCCTGCCCTTACAACACTTCTAGGAATGTCATTTTGGGGCTGTCTAAGGAGAGACTTGAAGCTTTCTGAGAAGGAATTCAGGCAGCGGTGCCATCAGGCTAGGCATTGCAGGCAGCATAAAAAGCTGGAATCCTCACTCCACCCCCCTCAAAAAACCGAACAACACAGAAGGGTTGCCTTCCTACCTTTTGAAGTAAACAGAGTAATTAATACACCCTACCATCTAAGAAAGAGCCCCCCTCCCGTAAGAACATTAAGTGCAGAGTTTAACACTCCCTCCAAGTACAAGACGTTCCCTTCTGAACAAATGCATCTAAACATCTTGCATGCCCCTGACACCCCTTTCGGAGAAGCTGCACGCAACCCACCTACCCCAACTCCCAGGGGAATCAACTTGAAGGAGCCACCTACCGTTCGTCCACCACCGCATTGCTTCAAGTGTATGGGCTGATCGCTTTGCCTTCGGCTTATTCCCCCAGCGGCACCCGGGTCTGCTCTCCCGCGGAGGATGGAGGAAGAGAGAGGAGCTCAGAAGTGGAGCATCCCAGCTTGCTGGTTCCTCCTGAGCCATCCGAAGGGAAACATGTCAGGAAGGGGGAGGGAGCAGGCTGCAGCCATAAACTCTTTGCGAAGGTGAGCTTGAAAGGGGGGGGGAGAGAGAAGTAAACCTCTGTGAGTTTCTCTCAGACTAGTTTCTGGTTTTGTTTGTTTGTTTGGCCGGGCACAAAACAGCAAGAAAAACCAAAAGGATGCATATGAAAATTAAGTCCATCCACACCATATATCTAAAGCACATTTTGACGCACATTTAAAGCACCTCTCCCCAAAAAGAATCCTGGGAACTGTAGTTTCATAAAGGGTGCTTGGAATTGCAGCTCTGTGAGGGGAGAACTACAGTTCCCAGGTTTCTTTGGGTGAAGTCATGTGCATTAAATGTACGCTGAGTGGGTTTTAAATGCTTGGGGGCCTCTGGCTTACCTTGCATGAGCAAAGTTCCTCTCATATTCCTGCCTGTGTAACAACACACAACCCCTTGACTGAGGGAATTGGGGCGGATGGGGAGGGGGGTGTTGCTGACTGGGGGAGGGGAGTTTAGCCCTCCCTGGTTGGGCATTACTGTTTCCTCTTTTTTGCAGGGGGGGGGATGGAAGAGGGCTTGATGCATGGAGATACTGGAAGCAGTGGTTTTGTACCCAAGTGGTCTCTCACACACATACACGTGTGTTCTACGGGGCTCCGCACAAGTCAGTTCCACGGCGCCCACGTGCAAATTAAGGGGAAAGGGCCGCAAGTTCTGCATGTAGGGTCGGAGGGGGTGGGGAGGCTTCCGCTTGAAACCCCCGAGAGCCCTCGTGGAGGATATTGAGCTGGGTAGAGCAATGGTTTGGCTCCGCAAAAGCCAGCTTCCAACGAAGTTCTCTGTCGCGCTCTCCTCTCTCTCTCTCTCTCTCTCTCTCTCTCTCTCTCGGTCTTATATGGTCATATTATGAACATTATTACTCCTTTTATAATGGGATAGCGGGCAAAGCACAAAGCGGGTCGCTCCCCAGCAGGAAGAGTTTCCGCAGCCTGGAGGATCTGTTGCCGGGAAGAGGCGAGAAAACACCCTCTCCCACCTCCCCAGAAAACAGCCCCCCTTCCTCTGTCGCCAAGCCTTGCCGCGTCTTAGCTCCGCCAAACCGCGTCCCACATCAAAGCCCCAGCCCTCTCCTCTCCCTTTCTCTCCACGAGGTGCCAAAGGAAGTTCGAGCCCGGGAACGGACGCCCGAAGCGCCTGGCGCGGACTGTCCCACTCCCTTGCTACCCCCGTTACCTTGCGCCACGCCGCCGGGCTCCCCACAGTCTCGGCAGCTGCTCCCGGCTTCTTCCCACCCCCGCAAAGGCGCCTTCGCGGCGGCCCAAGCGCAGTGGATGCCGCCTCCTCCTCCTCCTTGATCCCCCTCCTCCTGGTTTCGCGCAGTTAGGGCAAAATGGAGCAGCCACGTGGGGAGGGGGGAGAGAGAGGCGGCCGCGGCGGCGCAGAGACCCAGCCAGATCCGCTGGATCCCAGCCCACCTGCCTCCGCTCTGCCCTCTCCAGAAGAGGATTCCTCTGCGTCGTTCTGCTAGATCCCGTTTCTGTTGCGCCCAAGTCTGTTATTTGTTCTTTGGCCCCTTCTGCAATCTTTCTCTCGTGCGCTTTTACGCACACGCTCTGTCTCCAGAGTTTCTCTCTCTCTCTCTCTTGTATCGGGTTACACAGTACTGTACTCTGCTCGGAACTCAGGACTAATTGTCGTGCTCGCGATCGCGCTTGGAAGAGATTTGCTCCCGCTCTTTTCTTGCCTTGCGTTCATTCGCGGAGCGAGACGCTCTCCTTCCCCAAGGCTGAAACTGGAAAAGGTAGGTCGCGCCCTCGCTTGCTCGCTCCCTGCCCGCCCAGTTCTCGCTTCAAACTTGGTAGAGGGAAAGAGTTCGTGGCCCAAGAGGGGAGGGGTTAGGGGGAAGGCGAAGAAGAAACGGGGGCGGGGACAGAGAACCAACCGAGTTGCGCCCCCCGCCCCGCGCGCACACACACGTGTTGGAGCAGCTGAATTCAGAGTAGGATTGAATAGAAGGTGCGTCAACTGCTTGCCTAGGGAAATGATTCTGAAACATTCTCTGTGGGTAGGTGGGTGCCCTCAATTGCCCTTACGAAATGGGCAAGGAGCTGGGGAAAGTAGCCGTCAGGGGTGCCAACTTGAATAAAATACTCCCCGCCCCCCACACATGATGCGGTGTACGCACAACATTGGAATGACAATGTCCATCAACTTTAGAGGGGCAGCCCACTCAAATATTTTATTGGGGGGGCCAAGACCCCTCGGCCCCCTAGAACCGTTGGCTCCTATGGTAGCTGTGATGTGAGGCGTGTAATCTGCTTCTTTAAGGCTGATGCACACCGTGCATAAAGAACAAACCTGGTGCACAAACCTTTGTAATTCAAGAAACCTTTAATAAAAAATATTTAATAAAAAAAGCACAAACCCTGCTGCATCAGACCAATAGCCAATCAAGGCCAGCGTCCTGTTCTCACAGTGGCCAACCAGATGCCTAGGGGAAGCAGGACTGGAAAAGAAGAGCATTCTGCCCTCCTGCTGGGTCCAGCAACTGGTATTCATTGGACACTGGATATCGCCATGATGTCTAGTAGCCATTGATTTAAGACACATATCCTCCACACACAAAAACTCTCCTAGTTTGTTAAAGGTGCTGGGAATTGTAGCTCTGTGAGGTTAACTACAACTCCCAAGATTTCTTGTGGGAAGCCATGCACTTTAAATGTATGGTGTTGTGCATGCCACCAAAATTACAGATTCTGGCGAAAAACTAAATGGGGTTGTAGCCGACTAAGTTCAATCAGAGTAAACCCATTGCAATTAATAGTCCTCATTTAGTAATGTCCATTAATTTCATTGGGGATGCTTTGAGTTTGACTAAGGCTGGATACTCAAAAGCCTGTAGCCAAATAATTGGCTGGTTAATTCAAACCAGTGGTTCGCTACAGACCTAGTCCTGTTTAGAGTAACAGTGAAATTTAGTCATAGCTGACTCAAGTCCCATGAATTTCACTGGGTCTACTCTATGCATGACAATTGGTTGTATCCAACATTAGAAATACTCAGAGTAGACCCATAAACATGACATAGGTCCATTGATTTCAGTGCGTCTGCTTTGGGTAGCTCTTAGAGTCAAATATAGCCCTAAGTCTGGATCTAACCCAAACACATGAAACTCATATATGCCAGGCATCAGAGCTTGGCTCCAGATTAAAAGAAGACATCAACAGGCTTAACTGGTGACAACAGCATTGAGGATCTCTGATCAGTGCTAGGTGGCTGACATTTTAATTTCCCATCATGTAGTGTGGACATTTGTGGGAGATTAAAATGCACTGGTCATTTTAAAGCTTTAAAGGGGACCCAATGCAGATGTCAGGAAAAGGCCCTATCAGGTTGCTGGTACCCCAATAAATGCATTCTGGTGCTGGGCCTGCCACACAGACATCTCCCATCCTATTGCTGACGAACCTTTGGTACTCCACGTGTTGTTGGACAATAGTTCCTTTTGTCCCTGACCATTGGCCATCCTGGCTGGGTCTGATGGGAGTTGGAGTCCAACATCATCTGTTGGGCCCCAGGTTCCCAGCCCTTTCCTAGGCACTTGTTTACCTGTCTCTTTCTTATGTACTTTGGTTTCTGTTTCTTAGTTCCTTTCCTATTCTCTCCCCTTTCTTCAGTACCTTGCCTTTAGGCTTCCTATCTCTAAGGTTCCTTTCTTCTCTAGGTGCCGGCCTGCCTACAAAGCTGCCACCCCTCCAAGCTGAATAAGGTTTTCAATCCCAGCCAAACTGGCCAGCAGCACCCCTTCCTTCACAGAAACCGGATGGCAGACATTCCACTTTTTTCTATGGGACCTTGGAATGTTTGTGAACATTCAGTGCTGTAACAGCAGCCCCCGTCACTCAAGGCCAGATGCTTCATTATCACATGCACACAACATATGCTTCAAGTAATAAGAGCAACCTCAAAGGTCCAAGGAACATGGAATATTCCAGTGGTTTTCAAACTTTTTAACAACAACAGCAACAGAGACCTACCAGCAGCAATGTTGTGTCAGTGGGATTCATATGTTGTTGTACTACCTGATCTAAAATTCACATCTACACTAAGCAGCATTCGACCTGTGAATCTTGGTTAGAGAGCAGCCCTCACCTGTTGCAATCAAACACAGAGATAAAAGAATAGACTCATAGAATATAAGTGTGGAGCTGCACGGGTTCCAGGGGGTCATCTAGTCCAACCCCCTGCAATGCACGAATCACAGCTGCAGGGTCCTTGGCAGGTGGCCATCCAACCTCTGTTTAAAACCCTCCACTTTCCAAGGTAGTCCATTTCACCATCAAACAGCTCTTACTGCCAGGAAGTTATTTGCACCCATGTACACAGCCACACACATTCTAGAGCAGAAAGTGAATCATTGTCTGTTTGCTCTTCACACTTATATCAAACTCATCTTTCATAGTGGCTTACTTGGAGTCATCCAATAAGACTAATCGGCAGCGCACTTAGGATAAACACAAGGAGGTTTTATTTCATGCAATACATAACTCATGGGATTCGCTGGCAGACATGATCTTGTGTCTTACAAATTAGGATGCATCAGGCTGTGAGTGGGTCCTGATGAGCGCTGCAACAAAATGTTGCTGCGTGGAATGCTCCTGTTCAGTGTTCCAGCCAGCCAGCCATGCTCTCCTCCACGGCTTTCCTTTACAGTCCCCTTGTCACTCAGTTCCCCTTCCTCTCCCAACAGCAGGTCAGCATTCCCTAACTATTGAGTACCATATGTGCAATCTCAGTGGGCTTTTCCCTAAATATTTTTTCCTGCTTCCATGAATTTTCAGCTCACAGGACCCTGCTTGTCCTTCACCTCTCTTTCGTGTGTGTGAACCACCCTGAGACCTCTGAGTATAGGGCAGTATATTTATTATTATTATTATTGCTAGGTAAGTTTTGGGACTCCTATCTTAATATCAGAAATAGAGGAAATAATTGGCCATAATACAATAGATGCAGGTCCATTAAGGGCAAATGGGTTGCCTCACCAACCTTTGTCTTCCCTCAGCCAACTCCCCGCCTTCTGGCTTTCTCTCTTTTTACCAGTACAGAGGGTGGTCCTTTTTAATTTTAACGTTGACTTTATAGAATATCTCAGAGAGGAGGATGCAGACAGAACTATAAGGCTCTGCCTGTCGTTGGCTCTGGCGCCATCTACTGTTCATCTCCTTGCTTCCCACCCTACCAATCTCAATAGGCACTGGCTACTACTGCAGAAAGGACATGGGTGGTGCTGTGTTCTAAACCACAGAGCCTAGGGCTTGCTGATCAGAAGGTCAGCGGTTCAAATCCCCGCGACAGGGTGAGCTCCCGTAGCTCGGTCCCTGCTCCTGCCAACCTAGCAGTTTGAAAGCACGTCAAAGTACAAGTAGATAAATAGGTACCGCTATGGCAGGAAGGTAAACGGTGTTGCGGTGCGCTGCTCTGGTTTCGCCAGAAGCGGCTTAGTCATGCTGGCCACATGACCCGGAAGCTGTACGCCCGCTCCCTTGGCCAGTAAAGCAAGATTAGCGCTGCAACTCCAGAGTTGTCCGTGACTGGACCTAACAGTCAGGAGTCCCTTTACCTTTTTACTACTGCAGAACATCTCTATTCCATTATAGGCGGTACAAAAAAAAAAAGACCCCTGGATGGTGACTCTGGGTTTGTGGCGCTCATCTTGCTTCAGGCCGAGGGAGCCGGTGTTTGTCCACAGACAGCTTTCCTGGTCATATGGCCAGCATGACTGAACTGCTTCTGGCAGTATATGTCTCTGATAGGGAAGCTGGCCCCACCCCACCCCACCCCACTCCCCTCCCCACCCCACAACTCCACCACCCTGGAAGCTGTCTTTTCAATGCTCAGAAACTCTGATTCTCTGCAAAATAGCAGACTAGATACTGCAACAAGTAAAACCTCTCCCTGCACTCCAGTATGCCCGCAGAACTGCCTGATTTTTGAACCAACCTCCGTAACTAACCATGATGCCACACAGGCATGTTGGAGAGCATGGGGTGAAACAGGGAAACAGGGAGAAGATGCTTCCTCCTTCAAGATGCTGAAACCAAGTGGATTGGCAACTGAATGTTGTATCAGCAACAGAACAGCATCCTGCACTGCACCTGGGGGCAGCAAGCAAGCTTAGAGGGTGCAGGGCAAGACATGTGGCGCACAAATCTTCAACACCTTGTTGCCATTCCCTTGCCAACAGCACCTTCTGCCTGAGGCAGCACTCACCCTCCACTGTCTAACGGTAGGACCGGCTCTAAGTGTCTATTCCGGTGTAAGTAATTTCACAGCCTATCTAGGGGTGGTATCCAACTAATGCATCCCGTAAGTGCAAGGATTTACCCTAGTTCCTCCTCTCTTCTGCCTACACACCATCTATACAGTGGGTAACATTCCTGCTTATGAACACTTCGCGTTACGAACTCCACAAACCTGGAAGTAGGTTTTCCAGGTTGCGAATTTTGCCCTGGGATACGAACGCAAATCACTTCCGGGGCCATTGGAGGCCTATGTAGGGAATGCGTGCCTTGGGTTATGAACGCTTCGGGTTAAGAACAGACTTCCAGAATGAATTAAATTTGTAACCTGAGGTACCCCTGTATCTGTTGTAGGGGTTTCTCCCAACCTTCCATAGCAGATTTGGGGGGAGTTCCACTGTAGAAGCATAAACCCTTGTGGAGATGAGAGACATTCATTGGATACTGCCCTACCTATTTTTCCACCGGGCGATGTAAACAGATCCTGCAATTTTCAGATGGAAGCTGTTCTTCCGGCGAGGGTGAATTGGGGAGGCCAGATTAAGTGGCTTAAATGTGCCCAAGTGTTTTCTCTCCCTGTTGCTTCCAGCTATGGCGAGCCTTTGATCCAAAACTTTGGCAAGATGCACAATGGCGTCCTATAAATAGCCAGCAATAGAAGCATGTGCAGCCCTGCACCCACCCACAACCTTACATCACAGTCTGCAGCTTCCGTCAGAATTACGATCAGTGCATTGATCTACGGACAGGACCGGGATGCTTTGCTAGCGCACATCAAATAGCCAGGCTAACTGAGCTTGCAGGAATCTGCCAGGTTAAGTTTGATGTAGGTAGACATGAGAAGAGTAATGAACTATTATTAATAATTGAAACTATTAGGTTGATGGGAAGCTGATCTTTAATATTCATGGCAACAATGAATGCAAAATGAAGAGAGCCACCTTGGCTCATGTTTCGCATCCGTAGAAACAAAACAAAACAGATCCTAGGACATGGGTCACCAACCTGGTGCCTGCAGGTGCAGGTGTGCCCACAGAGGTCTTTCCAGGTGCATGCAGGATCCTGTTGCTTGCCTGCCCCCTGCTCAAATTGAGCTTGAAAGAAGCTTTCCTTAGCCAATAGAAGCCATTGTGCTCTCTGTACCTTTAAAACACACAAAGCACATCTTTTTCCTCAAAGAATTCTAGGCAGTGCAGTTTACCCTTCCCAGAGTTACAATTTCCTGCACCCCTTAACTAACTACAGTGCCCAGAATTCTTTCTTTCTTTCTTTCTTTCTTTCTTTCTTTCTTTCTTTCTTTCTTTCTTTCTTTCTTTCTTTCTTTGGAGGGGTGTGTGTGCTTTGAATGTGCATAGTGCCTAATTGTAGCATGGGAGGGGGCTGACTGTGGTACGGTGGGGGTTACAGATGGGCTGGGGAGAGTTGTGGCTGCCCACCACAGTTTCTCGAGTTTGCCAATGTATATCTTTGCATATTTTATTTAGACGGTTTACGCACTGCCCACAAGGCAATTTGCAATAGATGTGACGTGGGGTCGCAAAGGTTGGCTACCCCAGCCCTAGGAAATTGCCTCTACATCTATCCCTCAAAACTTTTAATCTCCCGATAATTGTTGGAAAGCCTTTTTTTTTTGGTTAAACTATTCATCAAACTTTTAAGTTTTTAATTTAAATATTTCATTTGATATGTTATTTGATATGTAACAAAGTGGGGAGCCCGTGGTCCTCCAGATGTGCACGCAGATGCATGCCATACATTTAATGCACATGACCTCTCCCAAATAATCACGGGAACTGCCATTTGTTATGGTCGCTGGGAACTGCAGCTTTGTGAGGAGGAAACCACAGTTCACGGGTTTCTTGGGGATGGAGTCTTGTCCTTTATATGTGACCTAGATGTGTTTTAAATGTATGGTGTGGTTCTGCCTATGTGTTGGTCTTAAAAGTCCCACCATCCCTGTCCTTTGACTATGCAATCTGGGGCTGAAAGAAGTCCAGCAGCACTTGGGGAGCCACAGACTCCTATTCCGTGTGCTACACAAGTTACTACCCTCAGGCACTTCATTTTTATCTCCTTGTGTCTGTCTCTGTGCGCTTGCAGCACTGTTCAGAGAAGCCCCTTGAGATTCTTCGCAGAAGTCTGTGGCGTCATTCCTGCAGAGCTCAAGTGTTTGCCATTCCAGTTCTCCTTCCTCATATCAACACAAGAACTACCTTGGTGACTAAAGCGGAGAGGTCCCATCACCAAGCACAGCGGCTCTCTCTGACTCCAGCAATGACTAACTGCACAACATGCTTGAAGAAGAGTTCTTTGTAAAAAGCCTGGACCTCCCAGGTCACTAGAGTGAGCGTGGGGACATGTGGCCTTCCAGGTGTTGCCGAATTACAACTCCATCAGCACCAAACAGTACGACTAACGGGCACGGATGATGGGAGTTGTGGTTCGGCAACATCGGGAGGGGGGGTCAAAGGTTCCCCACCATGCACTTTGTAGGTTGATTTGAGTCACTTTCTATGAAAAAAGTAGCCAATAAATTATTATTATAACAAATAACCTATTGGAAGGGTGGGGAACTCAGGTCCCAGGGGCCAAATCAGCCTGCCAGGCAGGGCCAGCATACCCATGAGGCAACTGCCTCAGGTGGCAAGATCCACAGGGGCAGTAGATCCCCATGTAGATCTTTAGTCTCCCCCCCCCTTGGCGGGGTACTGTACCACCAAGCTCAGTCTACCCTCATCCAACTCCCACCTGCCCAACTTCCTGTTTACATCCCTCCCAATCCTTACTTACATACAGCCTGTCAGTTTCTTCCTCCATAGTCTCAGCATTGCCCCTTGTAGAACTCAGCCAGGTAGAAGAATTATTATTTTTCTGCCCACCGTTGCCTCTGGCTCCACCAACTCTTGGGCACCAGCCACCGCTGGGTGAAGCTGTTCCTGGTGTTAAGAGATAAAGGAATGAGAAAGAGCTTCTCTTGCATCGTTCCTTTATGTCAGAGTCCGATGCTGAAGACACAGAAGCAGAGTCTGAACAAAAAAGGGTGCCATCATAAATGCAGATGGGTGAGAAGGCTTTGTGCCATTATGAGTTGGGGAGCTAAGTCTGGATTGGAGTCCCTTCCAATTTTCCTGTATCTGCGCAGGTAGAATGCATAAGAGGAAGCTTTCCAAACCAGTTCCTTTGCCAAGGTGATGGCTTTGGCTGGCTAGTTAACTACCACAATTTGGCATATCCAAAGAAGTAGCTCTGTGATAGAACAAATGGGTGGGACTTCTCTCCCTTCCCCTCTTATGACTGGTATTTGGAAGAGAATAGCTAGAGTTGTGGTGCATGACTGTTCGATGCTGGAAGCAGGAGAAAGAAGGAGAGGTTTGCTCTGTGCTGGGCTCTGGGGCTCACCTGCAAGCCGAATCGGGAGGTAAGATCTGTTGGGGTGTTAATGCTGTGAGCTCCTCCATCTTATCCCCTTGCTGTATACATATGTAAACAAAACCCTATATCAGGCATAAGCAAACTCGGCCCTCCAGATGTTTTGATTCTACAATTCCCATCATCCCTGACCACTGGTCCTGTTAGCCAGGGATGGTGGGAGTTGTAGTCCCAAAACATCTGGAGGGCCGAGTTTGCCTGTGCCTGCCCTATATGCTAGGGACACCCACCATCTCCACTGACCTACGTTCTAAGGAAACTGGACCCCAGAAAAGCACTTGGAACCCCTGGAGCCCCTCGCTGCTTGGAGACTGGAACGGCATGTGACAGCACTTTGTACATTTCACACTAAGAAATGCATTCCTGGCCTTTTCCAAGTCCCCCTGGCCTTGCCTTGAAAAAGCATCAAGACACATTAAAATCTCCTTCCTCTATTGATTGAACCTGTCTGCATTCTGCATGCTGCAAGTGAGGGAAAAGAAAAACACCCTTCTTCAAAGGAGGGGAGGTTGATTGATATTCAGGGTCACTAGGCACACGACAGACAGCCCCTTCTTTGCAGCATTCAAGTGATTCCAGATTTGATTTCATTCTCAGGTGCTGAGATGCTCCAGGTTTCATTAGCTATAGATATAATTTGAGCCCCAATTGCATTAAACGGCTGCACTTGGCTTGAAGCCTGTTCACTGGGATCGACTTCAATTGGGCTAAAATGGATCAGTTTGCAGGTCTTTCTGCTTTCCCACAGAAATAAGCAACCTAAGCAGTCCGAGGATCTTCCCTGCGGCACAGTAACCCCTTCGTCCTTTTCCTAAACCAATTTTAGTCATAATTTTACTTAGGTGGCATTGATATTTTGATATATTGTTAGTCGCATGCACACACATCTGCCCAACCATCCCTTCATTAAGCAAATTGCTGGTTAGAAGTCCAACATAATTGGGTGATGTTCTGTGATTGAAAGCCAATGGTATGAGATGTCTACTTACAACTGGGGAAATTTGTGGTTTTGACTGAGTTACCAAGCAGGATTTTGGAAAGGTGACAAGCTTCAGGTTGAGGAGAGGGGCAGGTAGGGTGTGTATTTGTGAAAAATTACAGTTGGTAGTTAACGAGATTTGAGTTGGCTGAAGGTGAAGATTCCTTCAGGGTCTCTCATTGGATCATCTGACTTGAAGGGGTGTCTCTGTTCAGGGTAATACAAATTGAGTGGTTAATGTGCATACCCACCAGTCATTGTGCACATTCACCGGGCTTCATAGAGAATGTGTGCATGATCTGACATTGAGGAGGAGATTGTGCACATTTCCCAGTCAATGTACATAATCTCCAACAGGACTTTGGGAATGTGCATATCTCAATTATATTTTGTATATTCTCTGACCATTTCTGCTTTATGCCTGGTGAATGTGCAGAGTGGCCAGCTGTTATGCACATTAACTACTCAACTTACCCCTGACTTCTCTTTGCCACCACTTGTGTTCTGCTTGTGATATTATCAATAAACATACATTACAGAAAGCTGTATATATTTCTCTCCATTCTCCCTCACCCAAGGGAAACTTAACCTAATCGTGCTGCCCCTGCAATTTCATGTAACTCCTGGAAATAGAGAACACACACAATATACTGAGCATGCTAGAATTTTGAATGCCTCTCTTTATCAATATTTCCTTATACTGTGTCAGTGGAGAACAAAAATGAAGGATGAACGGTGATACAATGGAATATAGGGGAAGAGGAGGTAAACTGCCCCCCCCCCCAAGTTGTAGCAGCAGATCTCTTTCATTGACACTGTTGTTTGACCCCGGGGAAGCAATCGGAGCAAGTGAGTGATCTAGATTTTTTGTATGAGTTTGTTCCATATATCTGGTGCGATGAGACATTACCTTGACACAAATGAATGGACACATATTCTGCAGATTATTAATCTGGTGCAACCCCCTGTTCAATGCATCATCTACAATGCAAGATGCAACTGTTGTTGTTGTTTAGTCGTTTAGTCGTGTCCAACTCTTCATGACCCCATGGACCATAGCACGCCAACTAGGTAAAAGTAAAGGTAAAGGACCCCTGGACAGGTAAGTCCAGTCAAAGGTGACTATATGGGGTTGCAGCGCTTGTCTTGCTTTCAGGCCAAGGGAGCCTGCATTTGTCCACAGACAGCTTTGCAGGTCATGGGCCAGCATGACTAAACCACTTCTGCTGCAACGGAACACTGTGATGGAAACCAGAGTGCATGGAAACGCCATTTACCTTCCCAACTGGGTACCTTTTTATCTACTTGCACTGTTATGCTTTGAAACTGCTAGGTTGCCAGGAGCTGGGACAGAGCAATGGGAGCTCAACCTGTTTTGGGGATTCGAACCGCTGACCACCTGATTGGTAAGCCCAAGAGGCTCCGTGGTTTAGACCACAGTGCCACCCGCAACTACAGCATCCTTGGCAGATACATAGCTATCCAGCCTCTGCTTAAATACCTCCAGCCAAGGAGAGCCTACCACCTCCTGAGGTAGTCTGTTCCACAGCTCTTATGGTTTGGAAGTTTCTATGAAGCTGTCCAGAGCATTGCATGATATTTCTGAACTGGCAGTTCAGCTTGAAGCTGCACAGAATTTGTGGAAGGCTTCCAGACCTCGGGTGCCCCCCCCCTGCCTCAACCAAAGAGGGCCGTCAATCAACATCTGCAGTACATTTTTCAATCCCTTAGTGGAACAGGCTACCTCAGCTAAACTGCCTAATCTGTAACACTTCATTCTGGAGATTTTTTAGGCATCTAGCCTGCAAATGTGGGATGTCTGTAAGGAATATAAGCAAACAGCACTTCATTGCAGCCAGGTCCTTATATCATAGAGAAAGAATGCGGTTCTGGAGAGGCCACTAAGCTCAGAGCGAGATGACTTGCGCTGAAAGAGACATGGCTGTTAGCAAGCTTTGACTTTGGGGGAGCATACTGGGTAGATCTCCTTTGCAGGAATCCATGGTCCAGAGTTTATAAAAAAAAAAACCCACCCAGATCCTATTGCTGAGGAGCCAGCTACACCCCGAGCACAAATTCATCAGTCTGCAGTACAGTAAGGAGCTACAAAGCCATTGTGTACCTATTGCACGAAACCAGCGAGGCACACGATTTAAACAAGAGGCGGTCAACCTCATACCCTCTAACTTTCCTCAGATGAAAATAGAGACGTTTACCAGTCCCTCCAAACTGACCCCTCCTTGATCCCCCTTTTTTTGTCTCCCCCTGCAGAGCATTTCCTATCAGAAGGCGGACAAGTGCAACCAATGTGACACAGCACACTGTTCTAAGAAAAACCCTTAATCCCAATTTTATTTTGTTTTATTCTTTGGTAGATTTACAGAAAGGAAAACACACAGCAATAAATCAATAAATTTTAGAAAGGGGCAAGATTAGATGCAGGAGCACAAAGCATTGTGGGTTGTTTTTTTTTTTAAATCGAAACTCCTTGTGCCCTTTTTCATTCCTCCTTTCTTCCCGCCCAGTACATCTCACGGGGCTGGGTCTTGGCAGCCACAGCCTCTCCTGCCCCTCACCCAGCATCCAGCAGCTGCTAGGACAGGCATTCCCAAACGTCAGCCCTCCAGATGTTTTGGACTACAATTCCCATCTTCCCCGACCACTGGTCCTGTTAGCTAGGGATCTTGGGAGTTGTAGGCCAAAACATCTGGAGGGTGTCAGTTTGAGGATGCCTGGGTTAGGAGCTGCCCAAGGGAGGAGGCCAGCAGCAGCAGCAGCAGCCATGGGGAGAGGCAACGGGGTGCTCCCTCATTTCTGCTAGTTGGGGAAAATGCTGGCTCATCCTCCTCCCTGAGCTCGGCTGCAGTTGCACAGGCAGGGGAAATGGGGAAATTCCGAGGTCAAATCAGAAACTGGATGGCTTTCATAATTCTGGGACCTGTATCCCTCCAGATGTTGCTGCACCAGAGCTTCCATGAACTCTGGCCTTGCTGACCAGAGCTGATGGCAGTTGAGAGGTCACAGGAACATAAGAAAGCCCTTCTGAATCAGGCCAAAGACCCACTCAGTCTAACACTGCACTTACTATGGCCAACCAGGTGACAATGGGAAGCCCAAAAGCAGGACATGAGCACAACAGCAGCTGCAACATCTGGGGGCTACAGGATTCCCAGCAGGTGGCGTCAGTGGGACTTGTAGTCCACAGATCTGAGCAAGACATGGGAAATCATCTGTCTGAAGAGCGGGTGGCATGCATGTGACTTGCTTTTACTGAGAGGAGACCCACTGGAATGGGCAAACATGACTAAGGTCAGGCATAGGCAAACTTGGCCCTCCAGATGTTTTGGGACTGCAACTCCCATTATCCCTAGCTTAACAGGACCAGTGGTCAGGGATGATGGAAACTGTAGTCTCAAAACATCTGGAGGGCCGAGTTTGCCTATGCCTGACTAAGGTCTATTCGTTTCAATGACACAACAAATCCCCCTTTAAAACTAGCAAACTATTTACTGTTTGGAAAGTTACAGGGGAAATTCATTGAAAAGTGCAGGGTGAACGCTCAGTAAATGGGTGGTTTGGAGGAGCCCCAAAGGCAAAGATAGCCCAGTTGACCCAAAAGGGGGGAAATCCAAACTGCACAGTGGGGCCAATAGTTTTCTTAGGACTAACAAAAAGAAGCACAAAGTATGAGCTTTCAGGTTCACCAGAATTCTTCCTTGGGCTGGATGTTAAGCAGAGGAGAGATGATGATAGATAGATAGATAGAGAAAGAAAGAAAGAAAGAAAAGATTTCCTTGATACTAAAGGATAGCAGATAGCTTTGTGTGTGTTTTAAAAACCAAAAGCTCTGGCTATTTTTGAGTATTGCAATTACAGTCTACAGCGTCTTTCTATGTCACTGTGAAAATAATTATCTCTAAATACTTTAATAAGTCTTGGGAACTGACCCAGGTACTAAAAGCCCCAAGATACTAGAAGAGTGGTAGGGTTGAGTGAAACTTGTACACGTTTCCTAGGTTATTAATTTGCAATGAATAGTTTCCATTCCATTAATTTCTAGATCAAAATGAGATTTGCTTTGGGAATAAGGAATATTTCTGAAGGTTGGACCTGTGCACTCCAAATCTCTCCACTAGGTACAACCCGAGTGAGTTCAGCTAAATATTTTAGAGTATTATTTAGTATATTTATTTATTTATTTAATTTCTATATTGCCCATCAACCATGGATCACAGGGTGGCTTACAATATAAAAACACAAAAATATATGCCATGTCATGTCATGTGATGTGTGTGTGTGTGTGTGTGTGTGTGTGTGTGTGTATATATATATATATATATATATATATATATATATATATATATATATATCATAAATAACAAACAAAAACAATACCACCACACACAGAGAGTTTAAAGACCACAGATTAATTAGGCCTGAGAGAAGAGGGATATTTTTGCCTGGCTTCTAAAGATATGTAACAAAGGCACCAGGAGAGCTTCCCTGGGGAGAGCATCCCGCAAATGGGAAGCCACCACAGAAAAGGCCCCATTCTTGTATTGCCACCCTCCAGACCTCTTGTGGAGGAGGCCCATAGAAAGCAAAGCAGAGGTCTAAGGATGTTATCAGTGCTGCTGCTGCTGCAACAACAACAACTCTGGCAAACATACTGTTGCACACCACCCCAATCTTCCAACAGTGCAAGATTCCAGGGGTTCGTACTTACCCAGATATTGTGTTTCCTTTCGGGAATGAGGCACAGCAGAGATTGGCACAGAGCCTCCTCTCCATTGCTTTATTAATGCCTCCTCACATTTCCTTTGTTCTCTTAATGGCTCGTCACCCAGGCTCACCTGAACACAGGAAGCTAGCCTGACTTGATAAGCTTTTAACACTTGCCGAGTCCAGGAATTAAGTGTCTAGCATCCACTTAAACACCCCGAGCCTTGATTAAATTCTAACACTTAAATTCTAACACTTACCAGATCCATGAATTTGGATGGCCTGACACCCACAAACTTTGGATGGCCTGACACCCACAAACTCATAATAATACAAAAAGCAATGAATCCATGCAAACCTGGAAGCTCCTTCTCCAGACATGGAAGATGCATACCAATCACACGTTTAAAAAAACTTCTCCAAGAATCCTGGGAATGGAAGTTTGTTCAGGGTGCTGGGAAGTGTAGCTCAGCAAGGGTTAACTGCAGTTCCCAATATTCTTTTGGGGAAGCCATGTGCTGTACTTTAAATCTACAGTGCAGATGTGTACTTCTTCCCATTTGTGATTGTGCTTGTGAAAATGTCAAAACGGAGAACAGTTGTAGGATTGCCCCACTGCCAGATCAGATTGGGTTTAAGTGACGTCCCTTGTTACTGCTGGCAGGAGACAGCCTCCTCTTGTCCGCCCCTGCCCCCACCCCCACCCCGCTTCGTGCTTTTCTGGCTTGAGGTCTGAACCAGCGGCTTATGCTGATTATATAAGGTTAACTTTATTAGTGACTCGCTACCCAGAAACGGCCGTCCGCAAGAAGACGAGAGAAAGTCCGTGGGATTCTATTCTGCAAATTAGAAATCCCCAGAGTGGGGAGGGGCGGAATCTTGACTGGCAGCTGATGGCAGATGGCAGATGGCAATCGGTGGTGGGCAGAGTCATGTGGAATGGAGGAAAAGAGAGGAGGAGGTGGAAGAAGAAGAGGGAGGAGGAGGAGGGGGGGGGACACCTACAGCTCAGCTGGTAGCCGCAGCCTGACTTATTCGTCATGAGCGTACTTGGGTCCAGAAGGCTGCTTTCACACAAACATAAGCAACACATGCGCAGGATTGCTAAGAACCACAAGCGCGTTCGGAGAGTCCAACTGGGCCAGGTCATGGGCCTATTCTGTGCATTCTGCTCTCACAGACTCCCCCAAGCAAGATGCAAGAGCAAGTACAGCTCCCTCCTATTTAGTCATTATTATTTATTAGATTGATATATACTTCCCTGCATCAAAAGATCTCGGGCAGTTCACAATATAGTGGTGGTTCCCAGCAACTGGGATTCAGAGGCAGTGGAGGTAGAACTATTGTGGTTAATAGCCATCGGTAGCCCTAGCCTTCATGAGTTTACTTTTCACTTATTTTTATACCACCTCTTACTAGGTACCCTATATAAAAACAGGCAAATTCCTTCTTCTGAAGCGCTTCCCCACTCGACACCTCTAAGTAAATTTATGTTGCCTACTGCGCTGAAATCTACGGATAAAGGGTGGTATACACATTTAATAAATAAGAATACTAGCCTCCTGGCTCTCACCCAGGGTGCAAACAAACTCACAGATCACACCACAAAATTTGACCCCAAATAAGGAACCTGCTGCCATCGCCCTAGTCTTTCACTCTGTGAAGAGGAGTTGGTTGCTCAACCACCCTGGGAATTATAACTCTGGGAAGGAGAATGTGGACACACTGCCAAATGACTCTCACCATCCATGACAAGCTACAGCTCCCAGAATTCTTTGGGGGGAAGCCATGACTGTTTAAAGTGGTGTCATCATGCTTCACATGTATGGCAGAAATGTGGCCTGATTTGTCCCCATCTTTCTCCCTGCCGGTGGCATGCAGCGAAATTTTTCATAGGGGTACAGTTAAGGCCAGAGGCACCAGCTTGCAAGGGCAATTGGGCGTGGGCAATGTTGCACACATGAGCACTGCATTTCCCTCCCTTGGGGGCTTTGGGCAGGTAGTCGCAGCATCACACATCCCTCCCTAAACTGGGCAGAAGCTTCATGGGCTTTGGGAAGGAGGCACCAGGGGAATGTTTAGGGGACTAGCGTAGACTCCCTAGTCTACTGACTACACACCTCTGGTCTCTGCTGAGCTTCACATGGGCAATTCTGAGGCAATGGAAGAGGAAGATGACAGTCAGCACCACCTCCCTGAACTGGATGCAAGTAAGAAGGTAGGTGGGGATTGTGGGGCAAACTGAGGATGATGATCCAGTGTGCTACTCACCTGAGTAGACCAGCCTCCACTGTCAGGCTGCAATATAGGCGGTTTTTTTGCTGGCTGGAAGTCCACCACCCCACAACACATTTTGAAAGCTCCTGGGCTAGGAATTGGGAGGATTCCAGGCTGGACAGTTTGGATTTTTGCTCTTTGTTTGGCGGTGGCCATTATTTGGGAAGATAAAAGACCTCCCCCAAGATAACTGCGGAAAGCATGCAAAAGATGCATTATTAATAAGAGGCATAATTGAGTCATGCATTTCTCTCTAGGCAGCATAAAGCATTTCATTCTTATTTGGCTTTGGACCATTCCATTATTTATTTGTAGATAAATTTTTATGCTACAGCCAACAAGAGAGAAAGAGGGGGGTTGGCAGGGACTCCAAATGTCATCCAAATATCTGTGCCTTGCAAGGATGAGATTAAAATGATTTGCTCTTACAAGCTCCTTTTTTCTTTTCTTTTTTGCAAGGATGTTAATTTTCGGCTCCTCTCAATGCACCCAGGCATTTTCCCACATGGGCTTTCCAGGTGCAGACAGAAATGTTGAGGTGGTCTCAGTACACCTGCCCCCACCCCCACCCCAGAGGGCACTCCTTCCACCCTAATGAGATCATAACATTGTAGAGTTGAAAGGGACCCTGAGGGTCATCTATTCTAGCCCAGCTCTCTGCAATGCAGGAAAATGCAGCTGTGGGGATCAAACTTGCAACCTTGGCATTATTAGCACCATGCTCTAACCAACTGAGCTTCCCAGGTAGATTTTTAAAATGACCATAGCTGCCAAGTCTCCCACTGAAAAATGCGGGATCAGCAGCGGTGCGGCACCGGAAGTCGCTTCTACGCATCACGCTACCCATGTATGGGCACCGGAAATTGGGTGGCACCAGGACCAAAAATGGAGCCTCCCTGGCAGGTAGGAAATCCAGGGGATTTCCAGGATATTTTTCAATCTGGGCTGCCAGCGGGAAACGGCTTGAAAAACGGGGGTTTCCTGCGAAAAACGGGAGACTTGGCAGCTATGAAAATGGTAGAGTCAAGCCTGCTCTATAAAAACATAAGCAGACCTTGCAGGATGAGGCCAGTGACCCATCTAGTCCAGCATCTTATCCCCACAGGGGCACCAACCAGATGCGGGCTGCACTCCACAGAAAACAATCCTTCACCCTTCAGAATTAGGAAAACTTCCCTGATAGACACATTAGCACACAGGACCATCCCAAAGCCATATTGCCTCTATTTCCTCTGCAGAAGGAACTATCTTGGGGAAACCTTTCCCAATAGTTCTTTCCCTTACAAATCCCTCAAATCCTGTCTTAAGGACATGTTTTGTGTTTGAATAGGGTAGGCCTGTGATCAGGAGTCTAGAACTAAGGTATTTACCATCTCAAAAGATTGGCCCAGCCTGGCCAGGTAATGCAATCAGTAAAACATTGCCATGTATCCTGACAGACAGGAGACAAGCCACATTCTCAAATTTCCATTGTAGACTGTCTCTTTCTGTGACACATGCATGATGCTTTTGGGGTGGTCTTTGGCTGGGCAATTCCAAAAGTTCTTGCACACCTTTGTTCTGTGTCCTCAGCTCCTTTCAAAAAGAACAGGGGGACCATCTGTTGCAACAGGAAAATAAAGAGCTGCCTTCCTCTCACTGGATCCTGCCTCCATCCATTCTCTGACCCATCATGGACTTAGAGGACAAGGAATCCTTGATGGAGAGTTGGCCTGTAAAAGCCAACCCCAACTGCTATAACACCAGCAATGGGAACTCAACCACAGTGCCTCTGATCAGGTGTAGTCTAAAACATCTGGGGAGGGGACCAGGTTGGGGAAAGCCAGGGTAGCTAAAGCAGAAGCCGGCATCTGATGCTGTCAATGTGTCTTTCCCCTTCTGCTTCTCTCTCCCCGGGATGCTGAGGCACTCGACAGTGCTTCATCCTTGCTCAAGGCTGCTCCACAGCCTTCTCTGAGACATCTGGGTCCTTGGTGCTGGGTGTCTTTGGCGGAAACAAATGAAGAGGCGGTTTATGATGACATCTCCACAATTCCAGTCCAAGGGGAGGTGAAAACATGAGCAAAGTGTTCTTAGCTGGCATTGACGCCTGTCACAAGACCTGGCGTGACCACTTGAAAAGCTTACCCATAAGAAAAAGGAGCAAAAGTTCATTCTAATAGGGAACAGATGTCAGCAGTTGTTTGTGGTGCTAGAGAGCGATTTCTCTGAACGACAGCCTTTCCTAACCTTGTGCTCTTGGGAATACAACTCCCATCCTGTGGCCAGCCTCTGCCTGCTCTCTGCCCCCAGCCCCTGCTGCAGGTCAATCTGCATATTGGTTGGAATGACCCTGCTCCCATCAGCCCCAGCTAGTGCAGTCTCGTGGTGGCTGGCGTGATGGGATTTGTAGTCCAGAACAGCAGAAGCCAGGCACGGAGTTGAAGAAGGCTAGCTTAGAACCAGAGGGCATAAGCAGCAAGCCTTCGGGGAAGCTAAGTTTCAGCGGGTCTCACCTCTGAGTAGACTAGTTGAGGGTTGCATTTACAGTGCAAACCTAGGCATGTTTACTCTGAATTAAGTCCCACTATCACCAATGGGTCTTACTCTCAGATAAGCATAAGGTAAAGGTAAAGGTACCCCTGACCGTTAGGTCCAGTCACAGATGACTCTGGGGTTGCGGCGCTCATCTCGCGTTGTTGGCCGAGGGAGCCGGTGTACAGCTTCTGGGTCATGTGGCCAGCATGACGCGGTACCTATTTATCTACTTGCACTTTGACGTGCTTTCGAACTGCTACCGTAGGTGGGCAGGAGCAGGGACCGAACAATGGGAGCTCACCCCATTGCAGGGATTCGAACCACTGACCTTCTGGTTGATCTAGTTTCACCACCTGCAATGCAGAAATGGATGGCAGATGGCCATCCAACGTCTGCTGAAAAACCTCCAGTGTGGGGAAGAACGTAACCTTCCAAGGGAAGGTGTTTAGGATTAGAATGTTCAGGATTACAGCACTCCTTTATTTACAAAAATAAATAAAGCAATGCATTGCCTTCCTTAGAGCCAACTAAAATGCTGCTCACTTTGAGCATTGCATAACTTCATACCCTGAAACATCTCTCCAATGGAAATAGGGACGTCCTAAGGAAAAGCAGGTGGCGCTGTGGGTTAAACCACAGAGTCTAGGGCTTGCCAATTAGAAGGTTGGCGGTTCGAATCCCTGCGACGCGGTGAGCTCCCATTGCTCGGTCCCAGCTCCTGCCAACCTAGCAGTTCGAAAGCATGTCAAAGTGCAAGTAGACAAATAGGTACCGCTCCAAGCGGGAAGGTAAATGGTGTTTCCGTGCGCTGCTCTGGTTTGCCAGAAGTGGCTTAGTCATGCTGGCCGCATGACCTGGAAGCTGTACGCTGGCTCCCTCGGCCAATAACGAGATATGAGCACCGCGACCCCAGAGTTGGTCACCACTGGACCTAATGGTCAGGGGTCATTTTACCTTTAAGGAAAAGCAGGGATGCAGGTGGCGCTGTGGTCTAAACCACCGAGCCTCTTGGGCTTGCCAATCGGAAGGTCGGCAGTTCGAATCCCCGCAACAGGGTGAGCTCCCGTTGCTCGGTCCCAGCTCCTGCCAACCTAGCAGTTCGAAAGCACATCAAAGTGCAAGTAGATAAATAGGTGGGAAGGTAAACAGTGTTTCCGTGCGCTGCTCTGGTTTCACCTGAAGCAGCTTAGTCATGCTGGCTACATGACCTGGAAAAACTGTCTGCGGACAAACGCCGGCTCCCTCAGCCTGTACAGCAAGATGAGCACCACAACCCCAGAGTCGTCTGCGACTAGACTTAACTGTCCAGGGGTCCTTTACCTTTAAGGAAAAACAGGACGTTCCAGGATCAAATCAGAAACCGGGACGGCTCCTGTAAATATGGTAGCGTCCCTGGGGCACTTGGAGGGTCTGCAATTAGAGACGGCAGAAATTGAACCAGGCATTGAACCTGCTTTTTCGCTGAGCTAATTGAACCAGGAATTGAACCTGCTTTATCGCTGAGCTAATGCTCCCTTCCCAAATTCTAGTAGCAGAGCCCAGATACCTCCTCCGCTACCACCAGGGCAGCTTATGGGCAGAGGGGATTCCTGGCTTGATTGCTGCTGCTCTGCAGAAGCCTTGCTGTATATATGGCCAGCAGAGCTCCTGCAGATTTCAAGCCCACCACGATCTGAGAAGCCGGTAGAGCCCCAGCAGGATGGCTCCCCCCCATAAAAAAAAAAGTATTTCAAAAGATACAATTTATACACTTTATAAAACACAACATTAGAGATCCCCTTAATACTTATTCCCACTGGCCTTATGTAACTCCTGCTTCTGACTTGGCTTCATAATCGGACTACTGTAGTTTGTTGCTCAATCTAAGCTGATGCAGGGAACGTCCGCTCACCCATTCCCCTCAATACTCGCAGAGTTATCAGTGTAGTCCACAGGGTAATGTCTTAACAAGGGGGAGCACAAGCCTGGATGCAGGACGGATGCCCAGGAGGCATGTCACATCACATCAGTGGCCCATGGCTTCTTAAGTGATATCTTGGGCTCCACCGAGCAGAGGCGGGTAAGTTGTCCAGAGTCGATTGCTTAAAATCAGGGTGCAGATTCTTAGCAAGCGCTGCTGGTCCCCAAACATGCATCCTGCAACCAGAAAGCTTAAAGCAGGGGTCAGCAATTTTTTTCAGCAGGGGCCGGTCCACTGTCCCTCAGACCTTGTGGGGGGCCGGACTATATTTTTTTTTTGGGGGGGGGGGAGGATGAACAAATTCCTATGCCCCACAAATAGCCCAGGGATGCATTTTAAATAAAAGCACACATTCTACTCATGTAAAAACATGCTGATTCCTGGACTGTCCGCGGGCCAGATTTAGAAGGCAATTGGGTCAGAGCCATAGCTGCCAAGTTATCCCTTTTTTAAAGGGATTTTCCCTTATGCTGAATAGGCTTCCTCACGAGAAAAGGGAAAACTTGGCAGCTATGGTCAGAGCCGGCCCCTGGGCCTTAGTTTGCTTATCCGTGGCTTAAACGGCTCAGTTGTTATTCATGCTTTTATACTGTATTTTATGCTGCTTTTATGTTGTATTACAATTAAGCGTTTTAAATTTGTTCTTAGCCGCCCTGAGCCCGGGTTTCTGAACCGGGAAGGGTGGGGTATAAATAAAATATTATTATTATTAATTAGCTGAGCATAGTTTTAAGGAAACAGAATTTCCTTCTTGTCGCTGAAAAATTTGGGAGAAAGAGACAGATGCCTCTGGGGTGCAGCAAGACAAATGCTGGGGTACATGGGGAAAGAAGCTGAGAAGCACCAGATGGGGTGGAAAGAAGGGGTGTCAGGAGCCTCGCTCCCATATTACTTCAGTGGAATGCATACATTGTGAAGATGACTTCAGATTACTACCCAAGGCGGTGGCAACATGTTTGTTTCCTGTGAAATGGCTGTCCCTTTTGCCTCCTGGCAGCCCACTCTCAGCTGCCATGTTTCTTGATGGAAAAAAAGCAGGGGTGAGGAACATCCGTCCCAGGGGCCACTTGTGGCCCCCCCAGGCTCTCCTCATACCCCTCTCAGACCACACGTTTGTTCCATACACCCCTCAAGTGTCTTTGCCTGGCTGAAATGTGTCCTTGAACTGTGGCAATGCTTCTTGCCTGCCCAGATGGAGGGATGGGCACGTATGTGTATAGAACTGACTGACATTGGTGTGGTTGAAACACAGCCTACTTTGCAAAAGTAAGAATCAGGTCCATTGCTCTGCTGCAATCCTAACCTCATTTCCCTGGGAGCTGAATTCTACAGGACTTATTTCTGAGCAGGCATGGGTAAGAGTGCTGTGAGTCTCATAGAATTCAGCCAGAGTTGCTTCGGAAGCTATTATTATTATGATTAAATGATTCTATATGTTGCTTAATGCCAAGACCCTGAGCACACTGTACACGTTAGTTGGCTAGATAACTGCACCGCAAAATTCAGAATTTGTGTTTCGGTTTGTCCAAAGTCCAAATTTGTGTTTCGGTTTGTGTATTGTGTTGGAAAGGGTGAATTAGGTAGGTCCACTTTTAAATGTGAATGGAATTGAGATTGTTCCCCATCCCTACCACCCATTCTGAGTATGCGGTTCTATTGTCAAACTGCTCTTACCATCAAGAAGTGTCTCTGAATGGCAAATCAAAATCTACCCTTCTGTCACCAAAGCCCATTAAGCCCTGAGTCCTTTAGGAAGTTTATGCTACAATAAATATGTTTGCCTTTAAGGTGCATATTGCCCTTCTCTCTCTCTCTCTCTCTCTCTCTCTCTCTCTCTCTCTCTCTCTCTCTCTCTCTCTCCTCCCTATTAAAGTGGGTTGTTCTCCACTTTACACAATTTCACTTATGTGCCACAGGGGCCCAAAATTTAACCCCTGTTTAAGTAGGCATCCATTCTGAAGGAAATCAGCCCTGAGTGCTCACTGGAAGGACAGACCGTGAAGCTGAGGCTCCAATACTTTGGCCACCTCATGAGAAGAGAAGAATCCTTGGAAAAGACCCTGATGTTGGGAAAGATGGAGGGCACTAGGAGAAGGGGACAACAGAGGACGAGATGGTTGGACAGTGTTCTCGAAGCTACGAACATGAGTTTGACCAAACTGTGGGAGGCAGTGGAAGACAGGAGTGCCTGGCGTGCTATGGTCCATGGGGTCATGAAGAGTCGGACACAACTAAACGACTAAACAACAACAACATAAGTAGGCAGGGAACTGTAGTTTTAAACCTTTTTTTTTACTGCTACTTTTATTGTTTTATTTTTTGAGGTTTCATAACAATCAAGTAACATATAAATCTTGTAAAAAAATAAATATTTTTATTTAAGCATTCCTTTGTTTTGGCTTGTGTATTCAGAAGTTCTGACATACTGAAGCGCCTTCTTTAACACAGGCACTCGTCCAAAGGCTGCAGCTTGACAGGCGCTTCCTAGAGAACAATTCCTGCTGAAATCAGTGCGACTTACTTCCAAGTGTGCAGCACCGTGCTTTAAAAACCACGGCCAATTTCTCGGCCCTTTTGCTAGGTTGGGGGATTGATTCCATCCGCTCCCCTTCTCCCGTCTTAGTAGGGTGGCCTACGGCATGCCGTTGTGTGACAGAGCAGATTCCTTCTCTGTGTTACTTCTGCTCAAATACATTTGTCGGGGTTTAAGCTGTCACTTCCGATTGGGAGAAGTCGAAGATGTGCGGAAGCAACCTCTGCTTCTGTCAGTTAATTAATTAAGCAGAAGGCACTCGCTTAAAGCAGAAACGCAGATCGCTGTGTCCACAGCAGCGCATGGCCATCATGTCTTGAGGACAGAGCCTGAGTCAATGCTTTGGAAAATGAGCTGTGGACTTAAGATGGCTTTGGCACTCAAACCAGGGGAGGCAGAACCCTCAGCCAGCCAGGGCGGAGTAGCCATCATCTTATTACATAACCAAAGGGGGCACCATTTCCCTTCTGGGGTTTTGGCAATAGGGCTGGAAAGAGGATCTCACGTCTCTGGGCGCTATTGCCACGTGTGCTGAGTTAGCAGGGCCACAAGTAGCAAAGCAGGGTTGGGAAACCTTTATCATTCTGAGCCCACATGCTCTCATGGACAATCTTCTGGGGGTGTGTGTACCACTGGGGTACATGGCCAAAGTAGCTGTGAGCAGACCCACATCGCTCTCCATCCCAGACAAGCAAGAGTTCAATGACTCATTCCAGCCTGGTGAAATCACTAGAGGAGGGCCACTGGGGTGTGTGGTACAAGCAGGAGCCTGAGGTCCAGGTAGAGATGTGTGAGGGGCCACATTTGATCCCTGTGCCTGAATGGCTCAGACCCTCCAAGTGCCCCTATTTTCCAGGGACAGTCCTAGATTTACAGAAGCTGTTCCAGTTTCTGATGTCATCCCGGAATGTCCCCATTTTCCTTAGGAGGTCCCTAATTTCCTTGGCGAAATACTGGAGGGTACAGAGTTATATGACGCCCTAGCATCTGAAGGCAGTCCTGTATAGGGAAGTTTTTAAACGTTTGATGTTTTATTATGTTTTTATATGTGTTGGAAACCACCTAGAGTGGCTGGGGCAACCCAGTCAGATGGGCGGGGTATTATTATTATTATTATTATTATTATTATTATTATTATTATTATTACTATTGAATAGGACGTACCTAATTTCATCGGAGAAATGTTGGAGGGTATGGGTACTGGAGTGACTCCACCCACTTATGGTTTCTCCTCAACATGAAAGGCTTTTGGGCTGATCTGAGCTAAACAGACTCAGTGTAAGCCACCTTCCTATGCAGAGCTATGAAGTGAGCTGCATCATATCCCAGCCTTGCAGTTCTCCATCCTCAGTCGTTGAAAGGGGCTCAGGCAGGGGTGTGTGTGTGCATTCGCCTGTGTGCTTACCAAACCACCCCTGCCCATTCCTGCAGTCTACATCATGGAAAACGCTTCCAGGTTCCAGCAGAGCCTATTGGCTCGCCTCCACCACACATAGCAGATTCCATGATGCTCATGCCAGAGGGAAGCTGAGAACTGAACAGAGCGTTCCCTCTGCCCTTTCCTGCTCCACTGCTGGCCGGCAAGCCTCCTGGTCCCCTCCCTTTTCTGGCTGATTCTTAATCTCTCCCTATGACCCCTCTTAAGATACTTGGGCATGCCCAGGAACTCCTGGAGACAATGGCCTGCTTCCCAGCATCACAAGCCATGTGTTGCAAAAGCACCAGGGTACCAGGAAGGAGAGAGAGAGAGAGAGAGAGAGAGAGAGAGAGAGAGAGAGAGAGAGAGAGAGAGAGAGAGAGAGAGAGAGAGAGAGAGGAATCTGTATGGTTTGGGCTGCCTGGGGGCTTAGGAATTCTGAAACCAAACGCAGGCTGGAACTCAATCTTTAGCTTGATGTCTGTCATGTGTACACACGTTTTGTGCTTTCCATTCTTGGTTTTGTTTCATATTAACACCATGAATCAAAACAAGAATGGAAAGCACAAAACTAACAGTAGGATTGGGAGACAAATTTGATTCTGTTCGCATTTAAAGGTGGAAGTACCTAATTCGCGATTTCTGAAACAATATGCTTAGGGTTGCCATGTTTCAAAAAGTGAAAATCCAGACACAAAAACTGTTGAGCTTTTTAAGGAAAATTGGCAAAAATGACACTGTCAACATGTTACAGGTAGGTAGCCGTGTTGGTCTGACGTAGTTGAAACAAAAAATTAAAAAAAATTCCTTCCAGTAGCACCTTAGAGACCAACTAAGTTTGTCATAGGTATGAGCTTTCATGTGCGTGCACACTTCTTCATACATCCGGATTTTCCCGGACATTTTTGGACGATTTCCACCTGGACACTGCTTCTGACTACAGTATTCCAGGCATGTCTGGTAAATTCCAGATGTATGGCGATCCTACAGCATGAAAACCAAAACATAGCTATCCTTCGAAAGCAACCCACCCTGTCATGAACTGGCAGGACAACGGGGAGGAGGAAGAGAATCCCGGCAAGAGATGTAACCTGGACAGGGACACACCGGGGAGGCAAGCAGGGGATGGGGAAGGAGAGGCTGGCATAGGAAGTACTCACAGAGTGACAGAGGATGGTGAAGGGATGGGGGTCGGTGCACAAGAACAAGAGCTGCAGGACCCATCACCAGAGCCAGAGGGGGGCCCTGTCTCCCCAAACACAGCGGGCTCTGAGGCGTAGGGAGCAGCAGGCAGGGTGCTCAGGAGGCTGAGGCAGGCAAGGGCCCATGAGTGGCTCACTAGCAGGCCAGGTGGGGCTCATTAGCTATGGGAGGAGGGGTGTGGTTCAGTTGGACTAGGCTGGGAGCAGGTGAGGGTCACCTGCCTCGTCAAGCCCAGGTGCTGCAATCAAGTCCCAAAGGGAAGCAGAGCTGAGGTGCTGGGTCTGCTCAACTGCCCACATTGATGGACCTCGGCTTGGATGCTCCAAGATTTTTGCAGGGCTTTGAACACTCGGATTGACCCTGGACTGGGGACTTGACATACTGACTTGCCACCAGGTAGACCAGGGGATCAGGATACAGTCCGATGGTTGGAGTATAAATAATACAATTATTGCTATTATAAGCTGCTCCTCTTTGCAATGCAGTTCTTTAGCCAAGTGATGTGTGTTTTTGTAGAAAAATAAAAATAAAAAAATAAAAAGGTAGTAGGGTAGGGCAATGTGTGCACAAAATGTACAGTACTGATGAAAATAACATTTTAAAACACTTTCTATTAGGGGAAATTGCTTTGCAAAAATGTGTTTTTAAAGCAACATTGCATATAAACTCATGCATAGTAGGAGAAATTCATAATGATTTTTTTAATATAAAACCCCCCAACAAAGTGTTGCGGAAATGCAGAGAACCGGACTGGAGACTGGAAAACTGAGAGAAACTGAAACTGGCAGATTCACCCATCCTCAACTGTTAAGGCTGGCACAGGGCCAGTGAGGGGTCTTGTGGCATCGGGAGAGCTTTGAGGGCCAGTTAGAAAGGCCTGGAGGGCCACATTCACCCCGTCCCCCAGGCTGAGGTTCCCCAGCTCTGCTCTAACCAGTATGCATTTGACAACACTGCCCACTTGAAACAGTATGAATTGCTGCTTGCTGAAGTCCAGCTCTTCATTCAATCCCAGGTCTCTGTTTTGAAAATTCCCTGCAGGAAGCCAACAGCCTTTCACCCTGATGGCTAGCTGACAGCATCCAAACTTGTTTGGCTGGATTTAATCCACTTAGCAACAACCCTAAATTGATTGATTTCCTTCCTCAAGGGCCAGTCATGTAGCTGTAATTTTGCACTGCCATATAACTGCAGAATTCAACAGCAGTAAACAGACTGGGCACTTCCACTCAAGGCAGCACATTGTTAAATAAAATTAGGGTTTAAAAGTCCATGCAGTTTATTTTTTATTCTGCGGAAATTGATTTACTGTATGTGGAAATTGTTGCATTTGGCTTTGTATTTTTAAATTCTTCATTTATTGCTTATGACTACTTTTGTTATGTGGTTGTCATGCATTTTTTTCATGTTTATTTTTTGATAATAATTTTCTATTAAAATCCAATAATAGCCTCATTGTAACAATACCAAATTATAATACAATTGCTAATACCAATCATTCAAATACTGAATTATATAATTTAGGTGGTCCCCCACATGCTAGATTTGATGGTTTGATGATTTTCTTTATTTCTGCATTCCAAAATCTTATTAATTTCAATTACATTCCGATCAAAATAATAATCCCTTATACAACAGCTGCAATATTAACATAACATTTTTCCCCATGTTGTAAGCAGCCTTGAGGATGGTTTGAACTGTAGAAAGACAGCATAAAAATAATAGTGTGTATATATATGTATGATCCAGTAGGGCTCTGAATATGTTCTTAATGATGGACAGGCTAAGAACTGAAGTCTGAAATCCCAAATGCAATGGCGATATGGTTCCATTTTACATCTTACAAATGGGAGCTGCAATGCAGTGTTAGTGTTTGCCCAGTGTGTTAAGATTCCTGCTCTGTGATTGCAGTCATAAGATTGTTGTCTATCACATGATGGTGTATGTTTTCATTCCACAGTGTGGGAAGTGACGGAGACAGGATGTTTGTGCTACTGTGTTCCGTGAAGTGGGACTATTGTCCTTTGTTCTTTTCTCTCTTTGCTGTCTGATGAGAAAGAGGCAGGAGCGAAGTCAGAATGCTCAGTGTGTATTATATGTAAATAAAGTAGATTTGCCAAAATGCTGTGCTATTGGTTCTGTTACGCAAACTGTGAATACTCTGCAGATCCCTAAGTGTGCTAATGCCTTTTGGCATCAGTCGCTGTGATGTTCGGGCAGAAGAAAGCTTTTGAAGCTCCCGAATGATTGACCAGGAGGGAGAGAGCATGCCAGCTGGGTATGTGTCTCTGCCAGGGTCCTACATGAGAGTAGGACCCTCCTAACACAGTGTACTCCAAGATAGTCCATTCTTTTCCTGCTCTTACACATTTTCCATAGGATTGCAGGGCAAATAGATAACCCTTTAATGCAAAAGGTGCTTTCTCATTGTGATGCAACTGTTATTGAGAGCCAGTGTGGTGTAGTGGTTAAGAGTGGTAGACTCGTAATCTGGTGAACCATATTCGCGTCTCTGCTCCTCCACATGCAGCTGCTGGGTGAACTTGGGCTAGTCAAACTTCTCTGAAGTCTCTCAGCCCCACTCACTTCACAGAGTGTTTGTTGTGGGGGAGGAAGGGAAAGGAGATTGTTAGACGCTTTGAGACTCCTTAGGGTAGTGATAAAGCGGGATATCAAATCCAAACTCTTCTACTCTTCTTCTTATTATTCCATTTTACTCTAATTCTGGAGGGGAAAAACCAAGCTGTGGCAAAGAGAGAGATTGCGACCCACACCTCCCTGAGCACATGTCTGTTTTACTGGCTACCCCCCACTTGGACAAGTCTCCTGCCTGTTTCAGGCAAGGCAATCTCCTCAGGATAAATGGTCCCATATGGCGGCAATTATGGGTTGTTTGCACAGTCTGAAACTGCCTTTTATCATGCCCAGCACCTTGGGCAGCCAGTGGTTTATTTTATGGATAATGAGCTGCACATGCGGGAGTTAATGAATGGCTTTACAAATCCAAGTTGCCCACCACCTTGTTTTGCAGATTGCGTGCTGATGTCCTGCTTTCAAAATCATTGGGTTGTGTTTTTTTAATGGCATTCTTGGAGTTTGCCATGAATAAAGTCATGCAAACAGAGGAACGAGGCGCTTCAACAACTGATCTCTCCAGATGGCTACTGAGTCATCTGGATCCATAGCAGAGCCAAAATGATCCAGTCTCCTTCAACTGAGCTATGCAAGAGGGCTCCCCTCCCCCTTCTGTATTGACATTGGGTTGTCTCCAACATGAATCTTGCTCAGAGCAGACCCTCTGAAGTTAATAGACGTGATACATTTTAGTCCATTAATTTAAGTGGGTCTAGTAATGTTGGAGGCAACCCACTTTCTCTTGGCGTGTCTGCCCAGTGATGGCACCATTGTCCAGTGATTTGTGGTTCTGGGTTCAACCCTGGCATCTCCAGTTAAAAGCATAAGGGAGCTGCTGGTGGGGAAACCCCTCTGCCTGTGACCCCCAATAAGCTGCTGCCAGTCAGAGTAGACTGCACTGGGGTAGATGGACAAATGGTCTGACCTGGTTTAAAAGGTAGCTTTGGACGAGGGATCATAACAATCTTTGCCAGAGAAGCAAATCAAACCTCTGGCCTCTGGACCTCTGTTGCTCTGTATTGATCAGAATATTGACCCATGGAAACAGACCGGTTTCAAGCACATTCTAGCCCTGTAAGCGATAAAGGAAGTGCAGGCGCTACTTACACAAATGGTGCTGGATTTCAGCTGAGGCTGGACAACCGAAAGAGGGCAAGCTGCCAATATCCCAACAAAAAAAGGAGACAAGGGGGAATTTGGCAAACTAGGTCAACTCACTAAGGGTTACGTGCAAAGAATATCACATGAGTCAAAATAATAATGACGGCACCAGTCTGGTCCTTTGCAGTGTTTTTACATACTGGTAGTCATCTGGTCACTAACATGAGGATAGGTTGAAAAGTGTTTGGCGTTGCCTATTTCTGTGGTTTGGTAGATGTTGCATGCAAAGGGGACCCAGGTTCAGTCTTTGGCATCTCCAGGTATCCGGTGGTTGGTGATGGGAAAGACCCTGAGAAAGACCTTTGGGCCAGAGACGCCGGAGAGCTGCTGCCAGTTTGGGTAGACAATATTAGACTAGATGGAAGGATGAACCTGTTAATTGGCATGAAAATTCATACAGGTTCTTGTGTGCATTTCCCCCTAAAATATCATACATATTTGCGTCTTATTTTCACAGAGTGTTTTAATACATAGGTAAAGGTAAAGGGACCCCTGACCATTAGGTCCAGTCGTAACCGACTCTGGGGTTGCGGCTCTCATCTCGCGTTATTGGCTGAGGGAGGCGGTGTACAGCTTCCAGGTCATGTGGCCAGCATGACAAAGCTGTTTCTGGCGAACCAGAGCAGCACACAGAAAAGCCGTTTACCTTCCCGCTGTAGCGGTTCCTATTTATCTACTTGCACTTTGACGTACTTTCGAACTGCTAGGTTGGCAGGAGCAGGGACCAAGCAACGGGAGCTCACCCCGTCACGGGAATTCGAACCGCCAACCTTCTGATCGGCAAGCCCTAGGCTCTGTGGTTTAACCCACTGCCATAATAGAGATGTTTTGGGTGGAGCGCTGCATCACAAAATGCAAAGAAGTGTGCATTTCGAAGGACAGCTGTGTTTCAGTTCCTTGTATTGCTTTGGGAAGTGAGAACTGAAATGCAGACCAAATAACACCCACCCAGCAATCCCTAGCTTGTTGATGGAGAGTGCAAGCATTTTCATACTGGGTCCTGACTAGTTCAGAGAAGTATTCTGCCCTTTGCCAAGATCATGAGTCGTTTTAAACTCTCCAGACCTTCAGGGAAATTACTGCAACTTTGCCAGTTTGCATCAACTTTGAACCTGGTGAGCCATAAATTTTGGAGAGGCTGGGAAATATGATTTTATCACTAACCAGTGCTCTCAGTTCTGGCTTGTGAAGACCAAAGACCTGGACAGCATTCACATTGCACTGTCTGTATCTACTCCTAGGTTCAACCACATTTAATTATATGCAAGTCACTCCTTTGCACATTTGTTAAATTTAAGTAGCTGCTGGTGGGGGGCAAGCAAGATTGGACCATAGGAAAGTGGAGTTAACCCTTACCTTCACCACAGTCATGATCACAATCTCCCCAAGCCAGGCATGGCCAAACTCGGCCCTCCAGATGTTTTGGGACTACAACTCTCCTCATCCCTAGCTAACAGGACCAGTGGTCAGGGATGATGGGAATTGTTGTCCCAAAAACATCTGGAGGGCCAAGTTTGGCCATTCCTGCCCCCAAGCTGTTGTTAGTTCCAGGAGGGAAGCTGCTGCTGACACCAATGGGAGCATCACCCAGCCTAGGGGAACCTGCAGGTATCCAGATGTTCTTTGAGTGGAACAATGGGCCAGTGCGCCTGGCTGATAACCAGAAGGTTAGTTGTTTGAGCCCACACAAGGACAGCTGTGGGCAGAATTCCTGCATTGCAGGGGGTTGGTCTAGATGACCCCTGTGGCCCCTTCCAACTCTACAATTCTGTGATTGTAAGACTCCAGATCCCACCAGCCCCAGGCTAACCTGGCACACGGCCAAGCTATTCATCTTTTATGGAACTCAGATTAATTTGGTGCAGGGGTGTGTAAGCTTTGTTGGGCACAATGGGGTCCACTGGCCATTGCAGAAGATTTAAGTTTTCAGGAGCAGAGATGGGGAACCTCCTCACAAAAGATCGCTTTCAGTAGTGTCAGCAAATGGAAGGGCTGGAAAACTATTGCCGGGGAACAATTTGACCAGACCTACTTGGAAGTTTTCGAGAGGGAAGCAGATCTTGCTTTCCCTGACGTGCTTTCAATTATATTATGACTTAGAGGGGGAAAGAGAAAAGAAAATAACATAATGTAATTATGTGTCAGCATTGTGAAGCTATGGAAAATACAATAATGGGGTTGTTTGCTCTGCTTTCTTATGCAGAATATTTTAAAACAAATGCAAATGGCTGGCCTGGAGCAGTTCAGCCCACGGCTGTATTTTACCTATCTGATACTTCTGTGGTTTTTCTAAGTAATTTTGTATTAAAACAACCAGTCTTGCTGGGAATAAGGCTTTCGGCATGATAAAGACCAAATGCCCCAGTCCATTGAGGAAGATCATCATATGAAGGCAAACTTCCAGTCATGCATCATTTGCTAAATCGGGAACTGTGAGCATAAATGGAATGCATTAGTATCCGTCCATTTGAATGCACGTCTTACAGGTCGTAGTGCAGAGAAACCTGCATGCAGATTTGAATTTGTTTCCGACTTGTACCCATAATTCTTGGTTTTGCATGTGGAATCTCCTTGTGTGTGTTGCAAGACTGACTTTCATGCAGCTGTGTGGGAGAGTGGGTTTATGTAGCAAGAAAGTTCTCTGCAGTTCCCTATGAAGTCTCTTGCGATGCTGAAGAGGCAGGCCATATTTTGCAGTGAAATCTGGCTCGTCTCTTCAGCAGCGCAGTGGAAATGTCAATGAAACCTCCAGCCAGTCTTGACTACCAAGCCAACATTCAGCAAGAGGTAACGCCGGGCAGTTTTCATGTTGTGTTGATTTCAGTTGAACATCTTACTGTGTGAACTTCAAGTGGTAGTCAACAGATGGGGGCTTTATCATACCAGAAATGAACATGGGGATTTGCTTTGTGGGATAAGTGGAGTTAGGACTCCATCTTGCATCATAATTTTGTGTCACAGTAATAAATGCAGGGTATATGGGATGCTTATGTATACTTCAGTGTAATATTCCTTCATAGTAATGGGCAGAGGTGATGTTCTCTTTACTGTCTAGGTCTCTTAGAATGATGCCATTTTCAAGTGGTAGCCTAAGAAAGCCAGCATTTTGGGTTTCCAAGTGCCCCTTAGAGGGCCAGGCAATCCTACAGTGCAATCCTATGGCTGGTTAGTTAGAATGAAGTCTCAATGTGTCCAAAGGGGGATTACTCCTAGTAGGTGAGTAACAGGATTGCTGCCTTAGACATCTAGTATAAATTGACCAGCTCTATTTAGCAACTTTGTGTTTTTTGAGGATACCAGTATAATGTTCAAGAAGAACCTCCCCTGAAATACAGGTCAGCCATATAGCCATGCATATTTCCTGACTTGGGGCTGTGTTGAAAGCTGTAATTGAATTAAGGACAATAAAATGAGAGACATATGAGAAACAGGCACTGCAAAGTTGAAGGAATGCTTGTGTTTTCATTGAGTTTAGCATTCCAAGCTTGGATAGGAGAGGAGTCATAGAGCTGGCCGTACTGACTTAGAAGGCCTGACACCAATCCTAGCCCTGTTATAATAATAATAATAATTTATTATTTATACCCCGCCCATCTGGCCGGGTTCCCCCAGCCACTCTGGGCGGCTTCCAAAAAAACAGAAATTCTAAAATACAGAAATCCATCAAACATTAAAAGCTTCCCTAAACAGGGCTGCCTTGAGATGCCTTCTAAAGGTCTGGTAATTGTTCTCTTTGACCTCTAGTGGGAGGGCATTCCACAGGGTGGGTGCCACTACCGAGAAGGCCCTCTGCCTGGTTCCCTGTAACTTGGCTTCTCGTAATGAGGGAACCGCCAGAAGGCCCTCAGAGCTGGACCTCAGTGTCCGGGCAGAACGATGGGGGTGGAGACGCTCCTTCAGGTATACCGGACCGAGGCCGTTTAGGGCTTTAAAGGTCAACACCAACACTTTGAATTGTGCTCGGAAACGTACTGGGAGCCAATGTAGGTCTTTTAGGACCGGTGTTATGTGATCTCGGCGGCCGCTCCCAGTCACCAGTCTAGCTGCCGCATTCTGGATTAGTTGTAGTTTCCGGGTCACCTTCAAAGGTAGCCCCACGTAGAGCGCATTGCAGTAGTCCAAGCGAGAGATAACTAGAGCATGCACCACTCTGGAGAGACAGTCAGTGGGCAGGTAGGGACTCAGCCTGCGTACCAGATGGAGCTGATAAACAGCTGCCCTGGACACGGAGTTGACCTGTGCCTCCATGGACAGCTGTGAGTCTAAAATGACTCCCAGGCTGCGCACCTGGTCTTTCAGGGGCACAGTTACCCCATTCAGGACCAGGGAGTCCTCCACACCCGCCCGCCTCCTGTCCCCCACAAACAGTACTTCTGTCTTGTCAGGATTCAATCTCAATCTGTTAGCCGCCATCCATCCTCCAACCGCCTCCAAGCACTCACACAGGACCTTCACCGCCTTCACTGGTTCTGATTTAAAAGAGAGGTAGAGCTGGGTATCATCAGCATACTGATGGACACCCAGCCCAAACCCCCTGATGATCTCTCCCAGTGGCTGCATATAGATGTTAAAAAGCATGGGGGAGAGGACAGAACCCTGAGGCACCCCACAAGTGAGCGCCCAGGGGTCTGAACACTCATCCCCCACCACCACTTTCTGAACACGGCCCAGGAGGAAGGAGCGGAACCACTGCATGACAGTGCCCCCAGCTCCCAAGCCCTCTAGACGGTCCAGAAGGATGTTATGGTCGATGGTGTCAAAAGCCGCTGAGAGATCCAGCAGAACAAGGAAACAGCTCTTACCTTTGTCCCTAGCCCGCCGGAGATCATCGACCAGTGCGACCAAGGCAGTTTCAGTCCCATGATGAGGCCTGAATCCTGACTGGAAGGGATCCAAATGGTCCGCTTCTTCCAGGCGTGCCTGGAGTTGTTCCGCAACCACTCGCTCAATCACCTTGCCCAAGAATGGAAGATTTGAGACTGGGCGATAGTTGGCCATATTGGCCGGGTCTAAAGATGGTTTTTTAAGAAGCGGTTTAATAACCGCCTCTTTCAGCAGGTCTGGGAAGGCTCCCTCATGGAGAGAAGCATTTACCAACCCGCGAAGCCCATCGCCCAGCCCTTCCTGGCTAGCTTTTATAAGCCAGGATGGGCAAGGATCAAGGAGACAGGTGGTTGGTTTCATTCGTCTAAGCAGCCTGTCCACATCCTCGGAGGTAACAGATTGAAATTGATCCCACAAAACTTGACTAGACAGGACTCTAGCACTCCCCCGCCCCAGCCCTGCTCCCACGGTGGAGTCTACCTCTTCCCAGCTACCTTGCTTTTGTCAGGGAGACGGACTGTTTTTTTAATATGCAGTTGGACTTCTAAATTGCTAGGAGAGACCTAAAAGAGGATGCCTCTCTCTTATACCACGCTTCATCAAAGGATGCTGTGGTCCAGCCACCTGAGAGATTTGGCCATCAGACAAAAAGAGAGGGAGAGGGAGAGAGAGACCTCTAGTCAGGGTGCTGCTGACTAGAGAGATTCTGCTACAGAAGCAGTGGCTCTCCATCTGAGTGTGTACACTAGTGGTGTGAACCTGTGGCCCTTCAGATGTTGTTGGACTCCAGCTCCCATCATCCCCAGATAGCATGGCCAGTGGTCAGGGATGATGTGAATTGTAGTCAAACAACTTCTGGAGGGCCACAGGTTCTCCAACTCTGGTTTAAGCCACACCTTCATCTATCCTCAACCATATGCAGAAATATTGCAAAAAGACAACAAGACTTCAGTAGCCTCCTTCCAAGGGGAACCAAACCTGACATCCTCCTCACCACTTGGAGAAGTGGAGTGAATACAACAATATTTTTGCTTTCTATCCAGTCCAGATCAGGGATAGGGCCTTCCTGCTGCTGTTGCACTACAGCACCCATCATCAGTGACCATTGGCCATGTTGGTTATGGATGATGGGAGTTGTTGTCCAGTAATATCGAGAAGACCACCAGCTCCCCATCCCTGGTCAAGATGGGACCCAAAACCAGCTTACATAGCCGCTATGAACCAGAGAGAGATGCAGCCCTCCCCAACCTCACTTTCCTAGCCTCACTTTCTATCTCTTCAGCAAAGAAAGTAGATGTGTTGTTTATTTAATGAAAAATGAAATATGTAAAGGCTGGTAATTAGCAATTTGTTCTATAACTAAGGTTTTGCAAGCCATAAAAAGAGAGAAGCAAAACTTCCATTGAAACTTCATTTGAGATAATAACACCGATGCAGTATTAAAATAAAATTAAAAGGGGGGGGGAACAGTACCCAAATCTGATTTCTTCTCCCTGCGCAAGTTATATAATGCTCTCATCTAAATTTTATATGGGAAATATAAAACCCCCTGTGAATATATATATCGTCTCACTATTAATCAGATGATGTCAAACTTTGCTTTCAGTTTGATCCCAAGCCAAGATGCTTTGCTTATTGGAAATGTAAATTAGCCTGCTATCTAACAGTGGTTCATGGGGAATTTGCAGGCTTTTCGTGTTCGTTTTCAAACAGATCTCTTTTTAAAAAACAAACAAAAAAACCTTCCATCGGCATCTTGCTTAATAAGCAAAAAGCTAGTCATTGACAAACATTGACTCCCTCTCCCCCAGCCAGAGGTGCCACCTTGAAAAAAATATTGGGGGACTCTAGGTAAGCCCCGCCCTGCATAATCAATCACAAGACACCATTTGAGTGACAATGTCCATTGACTTTGGGAGGGGTCAGCCCCCTCCAATATTTTATTGGGGGGCCGAAAGAACCTTGACCCCCTAGAAGTAGGTCCCTATGCCCCAGCCCTTAGTGGTACCATTTGCCAGGCTGGTGCGATGTTCCGAAATGCTTGCAGGCACTGTGCTCAGGGCAAACTCGTTTGTGGTAGAGGTAAAGGCAGCCCTGTTTAGGGAAGTTTTTAATCTGTGATATTTTAATGTATTTTGGTATTTGTTGGAAGCTGCCCAGAGTGGCAGGGGAAACCCAGCCAGATGGGCGGGGTATAAATAATAAATAATAATATTGGCAAACAGAACCACTTCAGTGAGGGGGAAAGGGTGAGATAATCAGCTTGGATAGGGACACTTTGACTCATGTCCTGGGAGCAATAGGTGCTGTGTACGGTTGTGGCTCAACTCTTTGGGACCAGTGGAGAAGAAGGCAGGGAGCCCAACGGTAGGTGGAGCTAGAGCCAGAATCAATGAGAAGCAAAGCCATCTGATTCGAGTTTTGTCCCCATTCCTCCACTGTATCAAGTTCTGTCATGGCAACACCAAAAGACGGAAGGCAGGCCATCCTACTTGACCTAATGAACCACCTGCCACCACTGGTGTACTTATTTTAAAAAAAAGGGTGACAGGCTTGCCAGACAAAGTCCGTGTTAACTGAAATAATGGCATATTCGCGTAGAATTGTAGAGTTGGAAGCAACCCTGAGGGTGATCTAATCCAACCCCCTGCAATGCAGGAATCTCAGCTAAAGCATCCATGACAGATGGCCGTCCAACCTCTGCTTTAAAAACTCAGAGGAAGGGAGAGTCCACCACCTTTCCATGGTCAAACAGCTCTTACCCTCAGAAAGTTCTTCCTGATGGTTTAGTCAGAATCTCCTTTCTTGTAACTTTGAAGCCACTGGTTTGGGTAAGAGCAGGAGAAAACAAGCTTGCTCCATCTTCCCTACATCTGCTTTTAGATTAAAAGCCTAATGGGGCAGAGAAGCCTGTCAAACTTGTAAAACCCCAAGTACATATTAAAGTACGTAAAAGAGGTACGTGTCCCCTGTTCTTTGGACTATGATCCCATATATTAAGCATGCTGTGTTACAAAGAGCCAGTGTGGTGTAGTGGTTAGAGTGTTGGACTAGGGCCTGGGAGACCAGGGTTCAAATCCCCACTTACGCATGAAGCCTACTGAGTGATCTTGGGCCAGTTGCCGCCTCTCAGCCTAAATTACCTCACAGGGTGGCTGCTGGGGATTAAATGATATGGGGGACAACCATGCAGGAGTGCCAGTTTGGCCCCGTGACTGTGGGAGCCCGAGGCCATGGGTGCCATGCAGCAGGTGTGGCCATGGCACTAAAATTTGTGGGTACCCGGCTCCTTCATGGGGAATTTTGTGGGTGCTCGGGCACCCAGGGCCCCAGGGAATTGGCACCTATGCAGCCATGCGTGCCACCTTGCACACTTTGAGGAATGGTAGGATATAAATGCGATAGATAGATGACAGTGCAGAACTGAGATAGACGGACAAAGGAAAAGACCTGAAGAAAAGACCATAAGAACAAGTGGAAACGAGACCGAAACTTAGGAAGCCATGCTTGGTGTTTTGTCACGGAGACAATAATTGCCTTACCTACCCTGTGAAGTGAAAAATCACTTCAAAGTAAGCTCAAATGATATCAGTGGGATTGAGTACATATATCCAGGGGTGGGATCCACCTTGCATTTTTATCCCATTCTATTTCCAAGGTGGTGCCATAGTCCATTAATCAAAGATCATTTGGACAGACTGGGGCTTCTTTCATTTCCGTAATACAGTGGTACCTCGGTTTAACAACAGCCCTGTTTATGAACTATTCGGTTTACAAACTCCACAGAACCGGAAGTAGTGTCCCAGTTTGCAAACTTTACCTCGGTCTAAGAACGGAATCTGAACGATGGAAGGGCACCGGCTGCAGGAGGCCTCATTGGGGAAAGCACGCCTCGGTTTAAGAACAGTTTCAGATTAAGAACGGACTTCCGGAACGGATTAAGTTTGTAAACTGAGGTACCACTGTACAAGGTTTTCCCCTTGCTTGACTTGAAGCCCCCCCCCCCCATCAGAACAAACTTAGAAACAGCCACAGATTGAGCATATTTCAGTGAACTCTTAACCGAGAACTCCCACATGAGTTATCAAGGATGCAATGTCTAGACATATTTGGGGTGGGGGTGGAATTGTTTCATTTTGGATAAAAGCCTAGCTTTCTGCAGGCCTAGCTCATAAAAGCCTATGGATGCAGATCATCTTTAAGAAAATAAGTTATGCTGCACACATTTTGCACTTTGGTGATGTCTCAGTATTTGATTTATTCCGTTTCATAAGGAATAAGGAAAGGATAATCATAATCAACAACAACAAAAGAGAAACAAAACCACACAACGTATTATTATTATTATCATTATTATTTTTTAAAGCTTTTTAGGGGTACATTTTCACCATTTGGAAATGACATCCACCAGCTAGATTGCCTGAAAGACCTACATTGGCTCCCAATACATTTCCGAGCACAATTCAAAATGTTGGTGCTGACCTTTAAAGCCCTAAATGGCCTCGGCCCAGTTTACCTGAAGGAGCATCTCCACCGCCATCGTACCCCCCGGACACTGAGGTTCAGCACCGAGGACTTTCTGGCGGTTCCTTCACTGCGAGAAGTGAGGTTGCAGGGAACTAGGCAGAGGGCCTTCTCGGTAGTGGCACCTGCCCTGTGGAACACCCTCCCATCAGGTGTCAAGAAAAAAAAAGCTATCTGACTTTTTGACGGAATTTTGAATTAGTAGTCAGTTGTAGACTTGTATATGCAAGTTACTCAAACGTGTGGCTCAAGGGGTCTAACGTTTCCAAGAGGATAGAAGCAGCAACAAGGAGGTCATCTCTCTTGGACTTGGTCCTTACCAAAAGGGAAAGAACTGATTGAAGTGCAAGTGCAAGGAACCTTGGGCGGAAATGATCATGTCCTCTTGCGTTTCATTTAAAGTAGCTAGGTGTTCCCTTACCACCTCTTTTTCTATCTTGGGCTGCAGCTCCCTGCTTACATTGTTTACTCTGTTATCACCAAGTTGAGCCCACACCTGCAGAGGGCAGGTGCAGTAGGAGAAAATAGGAATATACCCTCTTGTGCTACTGATCGGAAGCAGCATAAGGTAAAGAAACTAGAGGGCTATTTACAGTGGGTTAGGTTCTGAAATACATATATCCTAATATATACATGTTTGCCTAATAGATATATTTTTTGCAAATGCTGGTTTGCAATCTGGATCTAGGCCTGATCTGGAAATCTGAATTTTGTACACAAAAGCACTGGGGAGCCAAAACAGCCATAACTTTGTTTTTTCACGCACGTGTATGGCATATGGAAACATGGTAACCTCTCAAGAGGGGATTAGCCTTGACAACTTTCAGAGGGCTCCAGGGATTTTTGTGCTAGCCACTTTCAAAGTTCGGTTTAAAGTACAGAGGGGGTGGAGGTGGGGAAAGAGAGAGAAAAAAATAGGAGAGGCAGAGGCAGAGAGAGAAAGAAAAAGAACAAACTGCACTATTTGGTTCATGGACCTGAGGTTCCCCACAACTGTTAACTGCTCTTGGTAAACACAGTCATTTCTTGCCTTTGGTGTGCGTGTTCCCTTTTAAATATTTGCTAGTTTGAGCTCCCCCTCCCTACCATATTTCAAAACTAAACATCTAAAATTGCTGGATACATCTTAATTGCACACATGGACACTTAAGAGGTCATGCAGTGCACAACCTGTAATTTCACACCCTGCTGTTGTTGAGATGTACTTGGAACTTTTGAAAATGTGTTGTTGGGCAGCTGTCTTATTCTAGAGAACCACAATATTGCTTCTCAGGGTCAGGCTCCAGGGTTTGGGCAGCAGTGCATTGGGGGGGGGTGCTCAGCAAGATGCCCCTAGTGAGCTATCCCACTCCACAAGCCTGTTAAATCTTCACTGCTTCCAACAGAGAAGCAGGAACTGCTGCTACTCACTGCTTGGTGGCTTCAGAAGGTTGGAAGCAAGTGTTAGCAAGTTAGCAGTGATGCATGGTGCTAGTGAGTTGCAGCTGAATGTTGGGGCATCAGGAGCTACCTGGGGATATTGGCCCCCAGTGCTGGCCCTGCTTCTTGCATTTCTACTAGTAAGAAGTACAAGGAGTGTAGAGATAATACTGATACAGAAAAGTGATGTCAGGTCACTCAAAATATGGCCCAGACCTGGAAAGAGAGACCAGAGAATCCCATGGAACAAGCCCAAGTCAGAACAGGCGTTTTGAATCAATGTGTTTTATTCACATCTTCAGAGCAATGCACAGATGGGGGGAAAATAGCAAACATTTCAAGGCCTTAAAAAAAGAAAGAAAGAAAGATTTAAAATAGTGAAATAATTCTGAACACTGAAAATCAAAATTCCACCAAGAGCTTCCCTGCTTTTGCATGCATGTCTAATTCAAGTAAAACAGTGTTTCAAAAATAAACTTGCTCATCATCACATGATGGAGAGAATGTCAAAAACTTTAAAGCTTTCTCTGGCATAAATCCCTTACCAAGGCATGGAAGCGGCACGCAAGAAGTCTCACAGCCAAACTCGCTTATCCCCTGGGCTGAATATTTTTCTTCCTCGCTTGTAATGTTCCGGCTATCACTGTCACTGAGCGCTTCTGTGCGGCTTCTGGTATGATTCATTACCCTGAGCTGAAATCTACTACTGTCGGATTACGAGGATGATAGCTTGTGATGGCATGGAAATTTTCTAACTACGATTTCCTGCTGAGAGGGGAAAAGGGGTGGTGGTGATAAAGGAAGAAACCAAGTTTGGTTCTCTAAAAGAAAGCTAGAATGGCAGAAGATGATACACCAGTTACATAAATATTTAGAAATGAGACCTTCTGTCCTTGCTTTGCTAGTTCATGAAGAGCAATCCTTAAACTGTGTCTATTACAGAGTGACAGGTATCATAGTGAATGCATAGGGATTAATAAAAATTGCTGTTCTTTAAGACAAAGATCCAGTCTGACTGAAATGAAATGAAAACCTTTGAAACAAGAAGCAGCAGCAGCTTTCATCAAAAAGCTCTTTTAGGTCGCCCCACTTCTTCAAATGAGTTTTAAAAGTAGAGACATGCAATCTAAATATACACTTCCAGTGTACTTCCTTCCTGACAAGAAACCACCTTAGTATTTATATACGATTAATAGCATGTATTCAAATGGTTGACAAAAAGGAAAAGATAAAAAGGAGAGGGACAGTGCCATCACTTCTTATCTCCTCTGTGTGGCCATTGGGGTTAAGAATAATGTGGCAACTTATTCTCCGTGTTGTGTCTCCTGGGAGAAGATTTCTTCTACACTGTGCCAGAAGTGCATTGGCAGGACAGCTCCAGCCTAGAGGAGTTATAGGAAAGATATGGGTAAATTGAATTCTATACAGAAATGAGAAGAGCAGCAACTAAATAACAGATTAAAAAGTCTGACTTTGCAAAACTATGGCTAACAGCAGAGTAGAACAAAATCCTTCTGGTTTATTCTCGCTTGGCTTTTCTTTTCTTCTGTTGCTCACCATCCTGTCTTGTGAATTGTTTTTCATAAAAAGGTTCATGTTTTCTCCTACCCTACCTGTCTAAGAGCCCCCCAACAATTCAGTTCCCTTCTTGTGTGGTGAAATTTTATACCTAGATTCTGGCTGCTGCATTCATCCCTCTTTAAAGATGTTGACGCCTTTACATTTGTTTTCTGTATAAGCTCAGTATATACTAGTTTTGGTGTGTGGCGACTGGAAAGCACACTCTTTTGCCAAAGAACCTGGATTTCGTTTTTGTGCCACGTGGTTGCATTGCTGCAATGACCACAGAAGTGAGTCAGGAAGCATTCCTCAACCTAAAGCCCCCTTTTGGTGGATAAATTAGCACTTGGTTCCTGAGCCCTACAAAAACAAACAAACCTTCCTCACATCTATGCAGAGAAGTAACTTGCAGAACGTTGCGGAATCTTGTCAGTCATATCAAGGGCTGTTTTCCTCTTGCATGATAAACACAGGAGTGTTTGATCTGATCGCTGGGAGCAGCTAGGCAGTCCTTACATTTTTTCATTAATTGATACTTCCATGCTACATTTCCAATTGTATGAGGGATCCGTGGGAGTGCTCCTGCGCTTAGAAAGTACAAGGTGTACACAGCTGCCCTGAGAGACAGTTCAAGAACAAGAGAAGAAACCAAGAAGCCTGTTTCCATGTTTCTTGCTCGCCAGTTAGACTGAGTGCTTCCCTCAAAAGTTCTGCTTGCAATTAACAGATATCCTGGGCTGTTTTACTGCATGAATGTGCAACTTGCAGTTATAATTTGCATATATGTGGCCTTAATTTTGCCCTGCAAAAGGTGCCCATTGTTTCTTCTCATCTGCCAGAAGTATACATAGAGAAAACTAAGATGAAAATGTCCTTTGGAAAATATACTCTCTTATAAAATTAGATTATATATTTTTTTAAAATGCCTCTCTTACCCAGCATCATAAAAGTTATATGGAATATCTCTTTACTGCAACAGTCATGTGGCATCCTGTCTTCTGTTGTCTCTCTCAAGTATTAATAGAGATTCTCTCTATCACACTCTTTCAATGATAGCTCTTCTATGTAGAAGGCTTAAACTCCTTAGCTTCTTATACAAAAATAGAAAGCTATGAGACATATTGCCTCTGCAGATTTATTAAATACTGTTCAGACTCAGCAGCCTGGATTGTGGACTATTTACAAGTCTTATGTCATCTTGACTTTAGGAAGGTTACAGAGACTCTTAAATAGTTGGGAGATCAAAAGTAGAGAGATGTATGTGAAGTGGATGTAACGGAAAGCTTGACACCATTCTTCACAGAAATGTCACACATTTGCTTATAAGGTAAGTTATAAGGAAAGAAAGACATACCACCACTGACCAATAGGAAGAGCATCCTTTGCCAGCTCACATTCTTCATGTCAATGATGTAAGACACTAACAACAGAGCAGTATCCTTGCTATGCTATACAGAAGTTCCCTTTTACTCCCTCAAGTTTAAACACTTATCAACCCTAAAAATGGCTTGACATTAAATAAACAGGTGGCTTGATTTGCTTTAGATGAGACACTAGTCCAAGGGATTCTATTGTCTGCTAAACACCAGGGCAGTGAATGAGGGGTAACTTTGATGGGCATGCAAGAGAGAGAGAGAGAGAGAGGAGTTCTATGACAGAGTTCATAAACTCTTCCACATCTGAAGGGAGGAACATTAGAGCATGTGTCCTTCCCAAGTTATACTGTATTTTGATGGGGCTACTACTGAACTGAATGGAGGATGCAAGGCAGCAGTCCTTAGTAGCTTGTACATTTGGCTCCTTTGTGCTTAACTGGTCCACACTAGATACTCCTGTTTATTAACCAGCTGTGGTTTCAAAACAAAATGCTTCAGAGTGGGGATGTGCCACCCCTAAACTTTCCTTGCACTGAACCACAGGGGGATGTAAACATTTAAAACATACCCTAGTAGTTTCATTATGGCTCTCAAGAAGTTTTCCTACAGTTCAGTTAGGGGAGCCCTCCACCCGTGATTGACTTATCTTCTGTTGGAACAATCTCCAATAGCCTTTATTAGACCTATCTTCATTTCATCTCTTAAACTCTGCAATTGCACAACTTGAAGTGCAGGTATAATATAGCTTGATAATCAATGGTATGGAGTCAGACTTCATTCCTGGCACTCCTCACCCCCTGACAAATCCTGCTACACCAAAATAATAATTGCCAGTGCTTGAATAGCTGAAAGAGAATAAAAATTCAAAACTAATTTGGAAAAAGCACAGATGTTTGATGAGGATTTCAACAGCAGTGCTTTGAAGAATCTGTCTCTTTCCTTGTTCCCTTAAAGCCTATCTCCAAGTTCTGCACACAAAGAAGTCGCCATAGACATCAGTGATAACTTGGATTCTCTTTTAGGCACAATCAACAGGTTAGTCAGTTTGGCTCCCCACCAACAGCAATACCCGGGATTCCTCTTATAACTGGAGGCATCATCAAGATCTTCACAAAAGATCAATTTAACCATACCCATATTCAATTAGAAAAAAACAACAATTAATAATCTCTTCCTAGAAGGGAAGCCACTAAATCCATTCCAAGTGGCAGAAGGGATTGTACTTCTTTGGGATCCTTTCAGCAGGTTCCAGAGTCTGAAATGCAATTAGACCACTGCCTTTCCAAGGTCCCAGCCTGCTCAGTATTCAGTAACATGGATCTCTGCTGCTGAGTTGTTCTTTGAAGGCCTTTCCCAGCTCTGATCTCCTGGCTCAGACTGGTCCTGGAGGGGCTGCATCAGTCTTCTTCTGCAGTCTTGAACATGAGGATGGCATTGTATATTTTAAGTGCTGGTCCCAGCTTGATACTCAGAATTTTAACAATGTCTGACTGGTTCAGGAGAAGGAAGGCTTCACCATCGATCTGCTGGTGGATGGAAAAATAAAAAGAAAGTCAATATTACAGCTGGGACAATCCAGCTTCCATATGCTTAAAATTAACACAGCATGGGAAGGGCACGAAGAATGACATTTGATAGGATAATCCATTACACCCTTGGTAAGCTTTTTCCAAGCAGTATCCTTTAGTGCAGGCATCCCCAAACTCCGGCCCTCCAGATGTTTTGGACTACAATTCCCACCATCCCTGACCACTGGTCCTCTTAGCTAGGGATCATGGGAATTGTAGGCCAAAACATCTGGAGGGCTGCAGTTTGGGGATGCCTGTTATAGACTCTAAATGCCTGAATAGAAACAGCTACTTTAAAAAGTTCTTGTGGTGGGGAAGTGTCCAAGCATTCACATGCCTTCGCACCATAGGTTTCGCATTCAATTCCTGGCATCTCCAGTCAAAAGCAGCTGAAGCAGGATCTGGGGAAGAACTCTATATATCGGAGACCCGAAAGCAGTTGTTAGTCAAAGCAGACAAGATTGGGCTAGATGCACCAATAGTTCCACCCTGCTTAAGGGAGCTTCATACATTGCTTGGTTTGTGTCCAGTAAGAACAGAACCAATGTCTGAGAAGCTTTTTTACTTTACAATTCAACAGAGAAATGGTGCTTCATATATAAAGGTATATGCTGAAACAGTCTCAAGGCCCTTCCCTTATTGCAAGGGGCAGTGAACCATTTTCAGCCTGAGGGCTGTGCAATGCTTTCTGGGCGACCTTCCAGGGATGATATACCAGTGGTGGGCAGGCCAGAGGCAAAAGTGGGCAGAGCAATGAATATGAAATGTACCTCTGTACAGTAGGCTTGCTTTAAACACACTCCTCTCTCCTCCATCCAGGCAAGCCAGAAGCATGGGAAGAGTCCTTGCATTTGGTCCCCAAGCCCAAGGTTCCCCATCTCTAAATTACTATGTTAACTTTAAGGTGGTTGTACATGGGGTCACACAAAATTCTCTTCAGATGTGCCTCACTACGCACACCACTTGGCTGTGTTGCATTGAGGTGACCGGGTGGTGTGTCTGTTACTACTCCTAAACAATAACCCCCTTGCTTTCCTGACAGACCATGGTTGGACCTTGCAGGGGAAAAGGTGGGGAAGAATACCACTGGGGGGGGGGACTTCTATCTGCAGCAAAAAGAAACGAAAAGCAGAGTTCACCTCAAGCTCTGCCAGCATGCAGAAATGGAGAGGACTGCTTTCTAGTAGAAGGGATAAAATCTTCTAATTTTCATTATTTAACAGATGAACAACCCTGTTCCAACCTTAGTACATGTGCTGCTAACGCTCTATATTTGTGATGCTGATTGGTGCTTTCTATGTAGAGTTGATAGGAATGTTATCCAGAAGACATATTGTGAATTGTCGGTGGTTGTACAATTGCTTAGGAGTCCAGGGAAATGGTTGCTGCTTTTGCTATATTTGTCCTCCTTGTAGTCTTATCTCTCTCTTTTCAGATGCAAACTATGGAATCTTGAATTGTTAGGGCAGAAGTGTGATGCACCTTGTGCATGCGGTTGAGCTTTCTTTTTTTACAAGATCTCAAAAAGAAAAAAGTAGTTTTTGAGCTATTTTTAAGGAAATTCATCAAAATCTACACTTCTGACATGGGTCACCATATGTCCGAATTTTCCTGGACCTTTAAGCGATTTCTGGCCAGATACTGTTTCCAACAGCCAAATCCCGGATGTATGGCAACCCTACTTGTAAAGGAAAGCTTTGCCCTTGTAGGCCAGCAGCTATTGAGGAGCCTGCTCATGTATGGACTGTTTTGTTCCTAAATCACTCCTAGTAAGGAATTGCTGGATCCATTTTCTGGCCAGAATAGTAGGCTGACCATTCCTGTGTTAAGTTTACATATTTGTTAAATGATGTAGACAAATGCATAATTTTCAAAGCAGCTTCGTTTGCGGTTTCAGTGGCTAAACTTAGAAGGAGCTTTGTAGACAGGAATGTAGCAGACAGTAGGGGTGATAGGAAGAATACCCAAGACCTGTTGTTTTTCTTCTCCACCGTGGTTAGTTTTTATTTGCTGTAACTAAATAATGCATGCTTTGTGTGTTTGATGCTATATTTTGAAGGCTATTGCTTACAATAAAACAAATGACTGGTTTGTAATGTTAGAGTCATAGAATTGTAGAGTTGGAAGGGACCATGAGGGTCATCTGGTGCAACTCCCTGGTAGTCTCATGCTCTACCAACTGAGCTATATAAGCCCAGCATGTTGCTAGTGTGCTGTTGAACTGTTGCTCAGGAAGCACAGAACAGTGACTAGTCTTCCACCAGCGGAAGCACCAGCATAGTTTAACTACCATTGGGCTGCACCTTGCCCTGGTGGAATGAGGACAGGTTAGATACCCAAAAGAGAATGATTAGAGAGGTACAACAGAATAACATCTTCAGCAATTCTTTCTTTTAATACACTGACTATGAAGAGTTATATTCAAAGACTGCAAATTTAAAACTGGTAGTGTGCGATTGGGGTTTAGTTGAGCAAGATCGAGTACGAATACATATTTTAAGTTACCAGCTCAACTTTCCATCCATATGTGGGAAAGATGGGAAGATGCAAATGATACTGAAGAAATTTTAAAAATACCCAATGTAAAAGACTTTGAAGAGTAGCAATGAAAATTCATTATATAAGAGCTTATATAAAACAGTAGACCTAATATAAATATAAGTATCCCTACAACCATTGCCCAACACACACACAGTGAAATTCTACTGCAGCTCAATATGATGAAGGTCAAGAGCTTAATGCCCCCCAAATGATAGCTTATGCTAATTTATTTAAAGAGGATTAAAGCTTTGCACAAATCGATGAAAAAGTTTTGACTTGCATTTAAAAAGTTGGAAACTAGTAATCAGCTAAATAGGATGCTAATTTAATTGTACAGTACAGCATCAAAGGCTTCAGCCTAGGAGTCAGAAAGTTCTCTGTCCACACTATCCTTTGGCAAGCCACTTAATACTCCAGCTCCCTGGTTTCTAGAATTGTGGGCACCACAATTTAAGAAGGATGTTGACAAGCTGGAACGCGTACAGAGGAGGGCAACCAAGATGATCAAGGGTCCGGAAAGGTCGAAGGAACTGGGTATGTTTAGCCTGGAAAAGAAGAGACTGAGAGGAGATATGATAGCCATGTTTAAATATCTCAAGGGCTACCACAGACATCCCCAAACTGCGGCCCTCCAGATGTTTTGGCCTACAACACCCATGATCCCTAGCTAACAGGACCAGTGGTCAGGGATGATTGGAATTGTAGTCCAAAACATCTGGAGGGCCGAAGTTTGGGAATGCCTGGGCTACCACATGGAAGAGGGAACAAGCTTGTTCTCTCCTGCTCTGGAGGGTAGGGCTTGAACCAATGGCTTCAAGTTACAAGAAAGGAGATTCCAAATAAACATACAGAAAAACTTTCTGACAATAAGAGCAGTTCGACAGTGAAATGGTCTCCCTCAGGGGGTTGTGGACTCTCCTCCCTTGGAGGTTTTTAAGCAGAGGTTGGATGGCCATCTGTCATGGATGCTTTAGCTGAGATTCCTGCATTGCAGGGGGTTGGACTAGATGACCCCTGGGATCCCTTCCAACTTCACAATTCTATGATTCTAAGAAAATGTGTGTGTTCAGAAACAAAGAATGAATGTTTGATCAAGTTCTACTCATATTGAGAAAACACTGCAGAAAGCTTTGGGATTCTTTCATTCCTTTCAGTTCGAACTACTACCATGCTATTCAGTTTCAGAAAGATCTCTTCAGACTGTTGGCCCCCATACAGGCATAATTCTCTTGCTGCAGATCACTTGCAGCTTTACCCAATCTATTTGGCTACCTTTTTACATAGCTTGCACAATTTGTTCTCACATCAACTATGGCCATTTAGTAAATAAAAATTAAAATAAAAGCACAGCAGCTTACCATCTCTAGAATTATGTACCTAAATATGGTGTGTCTGGGCAGCTCAACTGCTGCTAATGGACTATTAAAGCAGATTTCAGCAATTCTGTCACCAACATATTTTTCTTAGCCAAAGTCTCGCAGAGAGGATATTTCTTCAATTTGGTTTAATTTCAGCCTGATCAGAAACCTATCCACTACATGCCAGATGAGCAGTGCTTTTCTTCTAGAAAGAAAGGTGCCAGTACTCACCAACATGGTGCTCTCCAGATGCTGTTGGACTCCAACTCCCATTAGTCCCTGCTAGCATGGTTCAGGGATGGTGGGATGTATAGTCCCCCAGCTTTGGAATGGCATAATGTTAGCTAGCCCTGCTCTGTATCACACCTTCCTCCAATGAGTAAGAAAGCAGAATTATGCAGAAAGACCAGAATATGCAAATCTACTTAATTTCCACAATACAAAGCATTTGTGGAATGAGAATTTTCTCAGAACTTGATGTGGCTAACTTTGGTGCCTTGTTTTGATTTTTCTTCTTCTCAGTATCCCCCTCCAAGTGCCACAAATTATCCAAATGGAACAGATAGCAAGATGACGTAGCCTGCCATTAGCATTACATAGACAGCACTGGATTACCTCTTGTCGGAAGAGTGCAGCTTGATCCTTGCAACCAGGAAGACGCTGGACAAATCCAGCCACCTAATGAAGTGTTGGAAATAACAGGCAGAATTATTAAAGGGCGGCCCGGCAACCTAATAATAAAAGAAGTCCTGTCTAAAAAAAACATATTTTCATTCATTTGAACAAAATATTGCGAAAATTAAGATTTTTCTTTCTTTGTATCTAACCAAGAGATGATAGGAATTAATTATTGTATTATTTCCATTTTTTTTATACAAAACAACAACACTGGAGTTGATATAAGGTTTGACGTAGATCTGTACAATAATACAGGACAGACAAGAAGCGTAGCAAGCACTAAGGAAAGAAGCCTTGAAGGTAGACAAACTTAGGGCCAACTCAATTGCGCATGGGTGCACACCAGCAAAGCAGCATGCGGTCAAAGAGGTGTGCTCCTGGATCCTTTGCTTTCTGGCAGAGGATGCCGGGACACATATATTGGACTACAGATACCTATAGGTGCAGATTAGCTGCAACACAAAGAGAAACATCATGAGGATGAGTTTAAAAACAAATAATGAATTTGAAGCAACGAAGCCTTATCAATCCAGGAATAATTAGCCTGGCTTACACATACAGCAGAATGAGATAGGATCCTGAGGTAGCTGAATGGACTTAACCACTTCCAAGTTGCAGGTGAGGGGGCATGGGATTCCATTTTTGAGTGCTCCCCATTGGAAAAAACACCTCCCTGTAGAAAATATTTAAAATAATCAAGGAAAAAGCTTTTAACCTAATCCACTCCCTGCTTTGCTAATTTTCTTTCTGAAAGCTTTTCATGGGGGGAGTACAAAAGTGGCACCCCCACCCACCTATCGTGAGTAGCAATAGAATGTATTCTACCAGCTCATTCTGTTGCATGTGTAGGCCAGGCTATCTTTACAATGGTCTGGGGCCTAAGAGACAGAAGATCGGAGAAAATGGAAGGAGTGTATAAATTTTACTACAACTCTCAACTTGTATAGCTCCCCCCCAAAAAAAATAAAACATGCCCTGATCCAGCAATTTTTCAGTAACCTCATGTTCCCTGAAGGGATTAACTCTATTATACAGACCTTGAGCTGTTACAGATGTGACATTCCTATCACCAATACCAAAGGACAAATAGTTACAAGGGACACTGTCAGAAACAATTTCCTCCTTTATATACCATAGGTTATCTAACTCCTTGCCTCTCAGCTTGCATAAGAAAAGTATACTGCCCATATGAATATAAATTCCTCTCTTACGTTTCTTTGCACAAGATCCTTCCTAGTTTATTATGCATATCCTTACGTTGGCATTACAAGAATTAGACCATGGATAGGCAAACTAAGGCCCGGGGGTCGGATCTGGCCCAATCGCCTTCTAAATCTGGCCCGTGGATGCGTTTTTATGAGTAGAATGTGTCCTTTTATTTAAAATGCATCTCTGGGTTATTTGTGGGGCATAGAAATTCGTCCACCACCACCCCCAAATAGTCTGCTACCCCACAAGGTCTGAGGGGCAGTGGACCGGCCCCCTGCTGAAAAAGTTTGCTGACCCCTGAATTAGACCATGCCAGAAAGCAGGCCTCATCCTAAGATACAGTAAAAACCTGCAACTCCAGCTGATACAGTAATGACAGCAATGTGGGATGATTAAGCACGCGAAGCTGCCTTACACCAGGTCAGACTGTTTGTCCAGTTAGAACTGCACAGCTTTCTGTGACTAATGAAGACTCTCCAGGGACTCCTGCAGGGGTCTCTCATACCACCTACAACCTGAACATTTTAAACTGGAAATGCCAGGGATTAAATATGGGATGTTCTGCATGCAAGGCATGTGCTCTGCCATGGAGTTAGAGCCCCTTCTCAGGGGCTGTATCCAAAGTTGCCTCAGCCTTCCTTGTATGAATGGCAACATGCACAAAAGAATAAAGAATGGTCCCAGGAGGAGGTCCATGTAGGGAAAAGGATAGAGATGAAAAGTTGCTCCTAGCTGGGCAAGATCAGATTAAATTCCGATGGATACTGCTAAGGGTAATTTCCACCATATGCTTAAGGTGTGGGAAGGCGAAACCTAGGAATTTGGACATTGTTAAACACATCCCATTGCACTGCAGATGGTGCCACTATTGTAAAAGACCCTCAGTTCACCCAGCAAACGCTTTGAACTATGTTTGTTTGCAGTAAAAAAATGCACAAAAGAAAGTAGGATTTGACAGTGTCGTTTTGAAATTCTGCAAAGAGGAACCAGCCTTGCTAAGCTTTGGACAGGATTCCCATCCATGTATTAATTTCTTCTGCAGGATTAACTAAAAGGGAGATAAAACTGTCACACATGATACAAAATCACCCTCCCAGCCAGTTACATTTGGAAAACATTTTAAGAAGCATTTGAGAAATAATCAACACTCAAATGATAAGAATTCACTAGAGGGTAAAGATTATTCAAAACGAGCCTTTCCTTGAGATTCTGCATTGAAGGAGAAACACTCCTACTTCTGCAACAGTTTCCTAAAATTAAATTTAAAATATCCTCTTTGGTTTCATTACTATTACTACTTAATGCTGGAGCCCCCCCCCCTCAATTTTCTTTTCTTTTTTTACAGAGGCTGTGGGTTCCTTGTTCCAATTTTAAGTTCATAAACAAAGTTCAGTTCTGCCCATGTTATGAAGAACACAAAAAGAGGCTGCTGGATCAGGCCAATAGCCAATCAAGTCTAGCATCCTGCTTATAGGTTTCCCACCAGATGCCTGTGGAAAACCTGTAAGCAGGATTTGAACACAGCAGCACTACTGATATTCAGAAGCACTACTGCTTCCACTACCACTATGACACATTCAGTATTCAAATACTAATGAGCACAGAACTGCAGCCTTTGTCTCTTACTTGGGAGAAAGCCCCATTGAACCTAGTGAGGCTTTCATCTGAGAAAACATGCGTAAGATCAAGATGCAAGTTGGGCAGTTCCCCAATGATTTCACAGTGCTGTTCCTTCTGAGCTTACAGCATTTGTGATAAGCAAATTAAGTGCCGCATACCAATAAATTTCATTTCCTATCCTAGGCTGATGATTGGCTAGGGAATGTCTGTGCACTCAGACCCACTAAGTAGTAGTTCTACAGCCAGGATTTTGACATTGGAATGAGATATTTTTCTCCAAAATACAGATAAACTCAAGGATATTTAAGGTGAAGAAAATAAATGAAGCATGATAGTGGCTTTAATATTCTCCCCCTGCAATTACAGAGTTTAACTGGATTAAGGAAGCATGGTGGGCAGAAAGAATATTATCATTATTGTTTGATCAGCAATTTTAAAAAGAGCTCAACTATTTTATAGTGTTGTGTCAAGAGCTGTATTCTGCATACATAGCTTTTCTCCTTCAGTAGTCAAACTAGTCGAAGAGGCTTTAAGCTGGACAAGCAAGTGTTCCCCACTCATAACAACACAAGAAACTGCTGTATCAGGCCAATGGCCCTCTCTAGTTTAGCATCCTACTCTCACAGTAGCCAACCAAATGCTTGGGGGAAACCTGCAGGCAGGGTCTGAGCCCAAGAGCACACTTGCCTCCTGTGGCTTCCAGCAACTGCTATTCTGAAACATTACTACGGAGGCAGAGCATAGCCATCATTGCTCATAGCCATTGCTAGCCTCATCCTCCATGAATCTGTCCAATCCTCTTTTAATGCCACCTAAGTACCATCACTGCCTCCTGCAGGAGTGAGTTCCACAATTTAACTATGCACTCTATCCTATGCAAAGAAGTAATCGCCTCCTCCCAATCAAAATATTTCAAGCTCCAGTCACCTCACTCTCTTTCTCCAGGCCAGAATAAGGACCACTATGTGACTGTGAAGCAATCTGCACCTGCAGTTCTATATTTTTGCAATGCTTGACCGACTGATGTATAGGGGCTTAGGCCAGAATGAAAGCTACAGTTCTACTGCAGCTGCCTCTCTTTGGCTAAAAAAGACTGAGAGGGATACTCACAACAATTACTCTCTGGCCTAGGAAGGAGAACTATGGCAGTCAAGAGCATACTCATTTGGTTTATTTTAATAAAAAATATTTTAATAAATTTTGTTTTATTTTAATAAAGCCCAGGTGTGACCAACATGGTGCCCTCCGGGCATTGGACTCCAATTCCCATCAGCCCCAGACAGCATGGCCAATAGTCAGTGACGACAAAATGTGCAGCACAACAGCACCTGGAGGGTATGGCGTAATACTGAATGTGGCATAATGAGTCAGTGCATCTGGCTGTTAACCAGAAGGTTGGCGGTTCGAGCCCACCCAGGGATGTCTGTGGACAGGATTCCTGCATTGCAGGAGGTTGGTTTGGATGACCCTTAGGACCCCTTCAAACTCTGCAATTCTATGTTTCTATGAAAGCTTTATATCTCCTCCTCATGGCCTTGCTGGAGCAAGAAAGGGGAATGTGTGAACTCGAGTCTCGTTCATGTAATGGCACATCATATTTTATATATATATATATATATATATATATATATATATATATATATATGTGTGTGTGTGTGTGTGTGTGTGTGTGTGTGTGTGTGTGTGTGTATTTAAAAACCCAGTATAAGACGGCTTCATATATTTGTATAAATCAAAATAATAATCATAACAACATGTCAATGATAAAGTAGTAACATTTGGCTCAAACTTTTGAAGTGTCAGTCTTTCATGATATCAAACATCTTCAAATTTTGAAGCATAAATTAATAAATTTTACAGGAACAACTACTGCAACTACTATGAAGCATAACCCTTGAAAAAAGTATAATTTATACATTTTCAAAATAGGGCCAAGTGACCATCAAACCAAATGGACTTTCATCTACCCACTCTCATAAACTCAAACAAAACCACTCTTTGCCACTTTCAGCCTGTGGTATAGCGATTGCTAACTCCCAAGGCAACTGGTGCAAATGTACAGCACACGGCTCAGATATGCTGTGTCACTCAATCCCTGACTGCAGGGAAAACGTATTAGTTTGCAGCAAAGCACAACATTACTTTTGACTATAAACCCATAGTCTCAACAGAATGGGTCTGTCTGTTAGCAATCATGCAAACTGTGGGGGTATTCTGTGCCACAGTCATGCAAGCATGCGCAGGACAATTGCAATGTAAAGTGAGTCAGCAGCAGACAAGCACAGAAAAGGCCATTGTCGAAAGAGGCCCCAAAGGGGGCAGCTGGTAAAAGTGGCATGGCTGCACAAGGAAGGATCAGTGCAAATCTATGTGTCTTGATCTAAAGTTCTGAATTAGCCACAGCTGTAAAGCAGAGGAAGAAAAGAATCACTGCCACTGTATTAAAAATGCTTTCCAATTAGATGGGGGGTGGAATCAGGAAGCACAACTCACCTCTTCAACACTCCATTTGGCCACATTCTTGGCGGTGAGGCCAGAGACCTCCGGCAGCAGCTTGCAGTGTTGCTCCCAGCAGAGATGGAGGCGGTGGGTAGGGTTTGCAGAAAGGGAAGGCATGAAGATAGACTGGTGGAGGGCCTGCTGCAGAGCAAATGCTGTGTCTGGGAAGAGGGAGGGCAGGGAAGGAAAGAAGATGAGTCAGTCCTTGTTCAGGTGCAATTTAGAAGTGCAGGGCTGGATGTGCTCAGAGCATCCCTCCCAAAAAAGGTAAAGAAGCAAGCCCTGTGCTGTTACAGATGCTCTTAGGGAAGAGATGCCCCGATGCTAACACAGGAGGGATTGCCAGGGAGGAGGAGGTTGGGTAACTGCATCTTCAGATGGAAATTAATGGCACCATTCCAGCTTACAGTTTGTATCCAGCCTGTTCAGAGCACTCTGCATACAAGATAATGACAGGCACTGGTCACATCCCTGGAGAGATGACTCCAAGGTCAGGAAGGTTGGCAGTTCTTTCCAGACGTTAGTATCAGTCTCCATTTGTCAAACAATAGAGGCATTAAGAACAAGAAAACGTCTCCTGCCTGCCTGCCTCTCTATCCCTCTCATATATATAAGATGATCTGATTAATGCTGTGTCATGGTGCAGTAAAGATTTGTGGCTATCTATGCAGCATATACTGGAGCCACTGATTAACATGGCATGGCACAATTTCTTTGATTAACAACATTAGCATGATTTATTGGGTTAACAACATTAGCTAATTATGTTTGCTGCTCCCCCTCCTCCACTGGGACACAGACACAAAAAGAAAGGTATTTCAAAACACCAGGACCTTTTAAGTGATTGTTATTGTAAAGGTCTGTAGTGACATCTAGTGGCATTTTCAAATAACTACCGTAAGATATACTGCTTATAAGAGAGCAAGGACTGAACAGTCTGTGAAATGCTGTGTTCTTACTCCTCCCCTAGTTTAAAAATGATTGAGGAATACTAGGGCTCAAAGGGGCTGCTTATGATGAGATTGTACAACTTCCCTCCCTGCGTTTGACAAGGAGGTTGTCAGGGAAACAACATGATCCCTCCCCCAAATGCATAACAATAAAGCCTTTTAGTGCTGTTACCGCACAAGCAGTTGAAGTTTTTGGAAGGGTGAGAAAGGAGGGGGAGCTATAACCTCTTCCTTTCCTACTTCCTGAAACCTCTCCTCTGTGAGCTAGTGCTATAAGCTTGCTAGAAGATGAGCAATTACAGGCTGGGGGTACACTACTTTTTTGTTGTGGGCCCTCACTTTTTTATACGGATCGTAGATTTTTCTGAACTGAAGCAGGGAAATCTCTCTAGTGAAGGCAGCTCTCCCTGTGGATTGCACCTGTTATATTGACCAGTGGTCAGTGGAAAGAGATGGAACACTTATGGCTCTCCAATGAGTAATCTGATCTCTGCAGGAACAATTAGCCTTCATTTTAACAGGTTTGCGAGAGGGAAAGAGGTGGGAGAAATGTAAGCGGCAGCAAACATCAAAACAAATAGTTTCACCTTATCATTGAAACCACCCATTTAGCAAAATATATAATTTTCATGACCAAATTTCCAGTAACTCCACAACTGTTTCAATGATTTTAAAAAGCACAAACACAAAATTAACTAACCTCTTCCATCAGCATCCTGCTTCACTAGCTGGAGCTGTATATAGCTACGTGAACAACCAATCCTGAAAACACAGATTTGGGCAGTAAGGCAAACAATTATACAGAAGAGACAAAATTGCTTATCCAAAGAAAGCTTAAATCACGGAGCTGAATAAAAGACTTTTAAATATTTTTTGTAGCATGTTTAGCCAGCATTTGATAAAATGAGCTCTGATTTACAAGTGTTTATGTCACAATACATGCTAGCCTTTAAAACTTATTAAGTGTATGCTGCCACAGGCTAACTAACCCCTTTGGAATAGAAATTGTTGGGTCCAGTGCCAGTTGAGGATCACTCAATTGTAATGTAAAAAGATGGTTTGGAAACTGACTCAGTTACTTTTAACTGATTTTGGAATTGTTCAGGTACATTTATTGATACTCCATGAATTTGTTTAATTCTCCTTGAAAGCTACCCTTGCATCTGCAGTCAGTATCCCAACATTTTTCCTTCACTTCAAAATGAAATGGCATGAAATGAAATGGTCCAAGTGGGAAACTTTATTAGGAGTAGGTTTGACAAGTTGAACAACTTTGCTTACCCTTTTGATTTGATTTTAGTAACAGCAGACGATTCCCCTTCCACTGAGTCCTTCTCTTGGCTGGTCTCAGACTGCTCAGAAAGACTGTGGACACTGCTCCGTCCCGATCTCTCCCCATCTTGTGTGGATGATTTTCTACTAAGAATACAATATTTATGCCTATAAAAACCACTTCCCAACACTCCCAACTAGCCATGAATTAGAACTCAGGGCAAATCCTCACAAATTAAGGGTTGTGATTGTGCAGATAAAGCCTGGATTGTGCAGATAAAGCCTAGGATGCGGTGATGCGGATAGGAATAGCTCCAATGTCAGTGACTTTAATTAAGTTCTGTGGGGCAATTAAAAATACACAAAAAGGTTCCCCACCAAAATCAGTCACAAAACAAGAAACTTTCCCAACCCAGCAACAGCATTAACAACAACTGCTGTCAGGAAAAGGCCACAAAACCAACACAGAATCATTGCTCAAGTGCCTGAGAGAACAGGCACCAAAAAGATCACAATATTGGCACCAAGCAAGCTTCTCTGGAGAGAGTGTTCCACAGATGTGGGGACTACTGCTGAAAAGGCCTGTTCTCTTGCTGCCATTCTCCCAACTTTTCTTGGAAGCCGCACACAGAGAAGGGCCTTAGAATGTAATTGTAGGGTGTGGCAGAGGCAGAATAGGGCTGGGGCAAGTGGAAAGCAAGACCAGTGCAAGAGTAGCTTAATAAATGTGCCCAATATTGTAGTAGACCTTAAGGTTTAGTTAAAAGTTCACCTGGACTGTGGAGAGTCTTCCTGAAGGTCTGTAAGTCTTGCAGAAGTCTCAGGTTTCTTGGGCTTCTGAACACTAGTGCTGGGTGAAGGTTTTTCTCCACCAAGACGATCTTGTAAAGAACTCTCCCTGCTGCGATTGATTTCAGAATATGGGCAGCCAACTAATCTACATCAAAAGCAGAAAAATGTTTCCACAAGAAAAATATTATGCAACCCAATTGTTCCATCTTCTCCCTCCAAGGCCTATTATACTAACTAGCAAAGTGGTATAATACAGCAACTCTGCAAGAGCAACAAATGGCAGGCATGTAAGATAAAGGCTCCTGGGAAGTAAATGCTTAGCAGCCACAGGCTAAAACAGAAATTCTGCAGAGAGATGCAGTTTTCAGCGAAAGGAGGAGGGAAGGACATTAGCTGCCAAAATGACTGCTCTTCAACAACACTGAGTAGCTGAATGAGCTTGGGGCAACATGAATGAAAGTAAACTCTTGCCCAGAATTCAGCAAACAGGGCACAAAAAAAGCTAGCCAGAGGCAGGGGGTAAGGTGGGTCAGCTCAAGAGAAGAGTGACTTAATGTAAAGAACAAATCTTTTAAAAAAAACACCCATCTTTTTATAACTGCCTTTTCCTAAAGGCTTTTGCTTTGGAACTGTTTCAAAATGTAGCTCTGCATAGTTGCTTCTTAGCCTCTGTTTTAACTACCCTTGTAATAATTGTTAATGCTGCTGCCTTTGTCCATGTTTTCAGCCACTGTATTTAATCATCAGTTTATGATATTGTGAGCCACCTTTGATGGGCTATGCCCCAAAAGGTGGAATATAAATAATTTTACAAATAAAGAAATAAAAATAAACACACAAATTAAAGAAGGAAGCAAAATGAGCAGGTGGGGATGTGAGCTGGCACAAACACAGAAAGGCAATTGCTACAAAATGCCTACATTTCGGAGGCCTTTTCAATGGCTAAGATTCTCAAGGCCGACCTAGTCTTCCAATAGAATTACATCACTTGTTCTGGACACTGGGACCATATTTATTATACAGGTCTGAGAAAACTTAGGTTGGTTACTCTTCCCCACCCCCACCCCTTTAAACAAAAGTTTCTTTCTCCTTCCTGTAAATCAAGCTTTGCCTCCCTCCGAAAAATTCTTAATAAAATAAACACAAGTTTTTGCCTATTTGAACAAACACCTCTTTCCATATCTGGAATCTCATCCACCTTAAGATTTGACAAACATTTATGTTGATGTTATTCTGATGCCAGCTTAAAGTGTGTCTTTTCACAAAGGCATTTGGGAAGTGTGATTGATTTTATGCCAACCTGGTTGTTTTACTGTTGGTTTATTGTCACTCTGAGATCTTTGGATTAAAGGACAGCATATATGTATCAGCCATGAAACTATCTGTCCAAGAAAGTTCACTTACACCTTCCATTCTGGATTTCAGGTGACAGGTGAAAACTTTTTTATTATTATTTCAAATGATTTTTAATGTAATTCCACTCAGAGAGCTTTGCTGTGGAGGGGGTATACAAATTCAAAATAACTAAAACCAACAAAACAACAATATTGTCACTCCGCAAAACATATGCATCATGTTTGTTCCGCCACATAAAGAGCTTCCTCTAAACAGCCAGTTAGCACATCAAGGGAGAAGGCTGGAGGAAGGAAAAAACAATCTCCTTATCCCAATATGCTACCTTTTTACAATCTAGGAGTTTTTAACATGGGGGAACATTCTAATATGCAATCCCGCACCAGCTTAGTGGCACAGAACAGGAAGGAGCACTCTGGAGGCCTTTACGAATCCTGAAATTCATGAGGAAGCAGGCTATGAATCTTCTCTTTTTTATGTAGGAAATATTACGCAGAAAGCCAGAGCCTATATTTGCAGTCAGCTATTTTAACGGCAAGAATTCCATTGCATAGCTTGGTTTTAGTTTCATGTTTAGAAAGACTTATGAGAGTGTCAATGAATCAAAGTAGTAAAACAGCTCCTTGCTTAAAAGAGGGAGTCCTGACTTTGCCTTATTAATTTTTAAATCTTACAGAGTTTATTGGGGAGAAGCAATTTAATGGCTTTTTGCCCAACAAACACTGGAAATCCTAAACATACACACATAGCCAGCTATGAAACACAATTCATTTCCCAAGCTAAGGAGCTGTTCTTTGCTCCTTTGTCTCAACTTTCTCCTGGGTGGGTTGAGAATGTTGAAGGACACCTCTTCAAGCCACTCCAACTTTCCCTTCTTGCTGGCAAAGTTTTGGAAACGAAACCATGAGATTCTAAACCGCTAGAGCTGCCTCTTCTCATGTGAGTAAGCTGTAATATGTAGCCAGGTTCTGATGCTACTTTTCTGTGGTGTCAGTATAAAGCTTGTCAGTGAAGCCAAATACAAAGCACAAGAGGGAGCTACAAGCACAGCATTTTATAACTGAGACACGCATTCATATTTGTAGTTCACTGAAGCTGCATTACTTGATAAACAGGTGCTGGGCAACTGATACACATTGCCCTTCAATCTGCTGGCAATTACCCCATAACTCTTGGGCACACGTACGTGTAATGCGTTCCATATCTGGGTCCCCTGACATGACCCAATCCCTGACAACCAGGAGTAGGGCATCCCTGTCCTACTGCCCCTGATGGGTCCGCAGTCCCTAGAAAAACAAAACTTGTTCAGGAATAGATTTCAAAGTCTTGTTTTAAATAATTAGGTAAGGAGGGGAGAAAGAAACTACAACATTATTCTTTGTCTCACCTGGTGGGAGTTGCAAGGCATGTCCAGTTTTTGCACACCAGCCCATGGGGTGAATGTCTGGACTGTCAGCATCAACCCAGAAATCAAAACTGTGGTCCCAGCCATCAAAGTGTATCTAAAGAGGAGGAAACCCATATTGGAGGAAGAAAGAATGAAAGTCGTAAGATAATGTTTCTTTTCCCCCCTTTTAAAATTAATTTTAATTGCATTTTAAAATTTACATTTACGTACATTGTCTATTTATTCTTCTATGCATGTTCATATCCGTACCTCTTAACAGCTTCATCATCTCTATTTCATTTTCATTATCATAAGATAATGTTTCTTGTAACAACTCTAAGAGCTTCTAATAGGAGCAGAATCTTTTTGGTTGTGGCTCTGGAGCTGTGGAATACATTCCCTTGAGAGTCTTTTGATCTTCCTTAGTTTTGCTTTAGACAAAAGTGAAACTCTCCCCCAACCAGGGATTTACCTGGATGTGTGCTTTTTGAACAAAAGAACCCTGCTGAATCATACCTTTGGTACATCTAGTCTACAATTCTGTTTCCTACTGGAGCCTCTGGAAGTCTACAAGCAGAAAATGAAGGCAGAAGCCCTCTTTTGTTGTTGCTCCCCAGCAACTGGTATTCAGCGGCATACTGCCTCTGAACTTGGAGGTTGCTATAACCATCAGGACTAGTAGCCACTGTACTCCATGGAAATAAGTCTGAATTGCTTTTGAATCATTTGTGAAACTGTTTTATCATTTTATGTACTGAATTTAAAACAGCTTTGAGAAGATATGTGTAAAAGGCAGTATACACCTGTAGTTAATAAATACACAAAGCCAGTAAATAAAATGTCACAGGCAGACTCGTGTAAATTGCATTGCAATAGTCCAATCCTGAGGTTACCAGAGCATAGATTACTGTGGCCATGTTATCCCTGTCCAGATAGGGTCATAGTTAGGCCACCAGCATAAGCTGGAGGAAGGAACACCATGCCGCCACTGAGGCAACCTGTGTCTCAAGTGACAGCAATGCAACCAATACAACTTCCAAACTATGAACGTGCTCTTTCAAAAGGAGTGTGATCCCATCTAGAGCAGGTTGCACACCACTCAGCCAGACAGAGGAAGCACCCACTTCACTGGATTAAGTTTCAGTTTATTTGCTCTCATCCAGTCTTAATCAAGCACTGATTCAGCACATCCACTGCCTCCCTTGCAGAAGATGAAAAGAAGAAACAGAGCTGTGTGTCATCAGCATACTGGTTACACGCTCCAAAACTATTTAGGACCCCACTTAGACGTTAAACAACAAGGGATGGGACCATAGCTGCCAAGTCTCCTGTATTCCCTGGAAAACCCCCGTTTTCCCAGCTGTTCCCAGCTGAAAAAAACAGGTGTTTTTTTCCCCCGGTTTACTTACCGGCGGGGGAGGCTCCTTCTGCGCATGTCTGGAGTCTCTGGACATGCGCAGAAACGTTTTCTGGCGCGGCGGCCATTCTGGAACTGGGCGGAGCATGCTCAGAAGCGACTTTTGATGCTGCTCTGCCCAGTTCCAAAATGGCTGCAGTGCAACTTCTGGCACGGCTACCATTTTGGAACTGGGCAGAGCAGCATCAAAAGTCACTTCTGAGCATGCTCCGCCCAGTTCCAAAATGGCGGCAGCACTACTTCCGGTCTTCTACTTCCGGTCCGATCCCTTATTTCTCCGGCAGGAACTTGGCAGGTATGGATGGGACTGACCCCTGTAGGACTCCATACTGGAAAACTCATGGAGTCAAACAATGCTCCCCAAGAACTGCCTTCTGGAGCCAGTCAGTCAAGTAGGAGGGGAACCACCCAAACTGCCCAATACAGCTAAGTTTCCTGGGTTAAAAATAATATTCTGGGTAAAGCTAACTTCCCAGTAAATCTAAGTTGTTGGTTCCGATATCATTTTATGGCATCACTTTTGACTTCTAATGACTGTTTACCCATAACACAAAATCTACAGCATTAAAACTAGAAGAACCTTATTGACAGATACACAGAATAGAATTACTGTGGATATCCAACAATGGAAAACTACAAATGTATAGTCAAGAGGTATAACAATAGTTATTAATAAAACCACAGTAGGTGCTCAACTGGAGACTCTTAGTTTCTTAGTCTCTTATATGCTTCCTCTAGAGCATCTTGAATTAGGAACTTTCAGAGGCAGAACGTTGGTCTATAAGCATCATTGCTTGCAAGAGGGCTCTTATAGCCTAAATCCAATTCTGAGAAATAAAAACTGAAGGAGCCCACTAAGGAGCACTTGAGAAAAATCTGCTGAGGCTTTACCTATTCTGTGAACTGAGGGGGATTTTCAATCTTTGCATCTGAACCTCCATTTTATACAATGAGTTGAATGCAAAGTTGATGTGTTTATGTACTCATTACAGGATGGAGAGTGGAGGCGTTCAGCATTTTTTTAAAAAAAAATGAGGTTAACCTGATGTTGAGGTTCGTATTGCAAGTCACCCTGAAGGTATGAGAGCTCTAACATGGCAAATTTATGTTAGATTCATACAGAGAATAGCTCAAGGGGAAGAAAAATCAATTCAGAAATGTCATTCCAGAATAAGTGGCATTACAATAGCATCCAGCAATAGTGAGCAGGAGCATTGCAATTCATGGGGGGACTAAGATCAAGCTGTCATATTACTGCTGAAGATGCTTGCTTTCTTGAAAGCTCAAATGTAATGTTCTTTTCATAATCTTAGAGTAGCACCATGGCTTATTTGAATGCACATACCTTGACACGATGGTCATCTTTTTCAATTATGGTTGCCACTCTAATTAACATGGGATTTCTCTTGTCTACAGCTTCTAGTTTCATGTTAGGCTGGAATCCATGAGCTGGGCGCTGTAAAGGAACACATTACAAATGCAGTCAAGCATTACTGAGAGTAAGGTGAGCCATATATAATTTAAAGGTGCAGTCTGGACATAATGATAAACCACAGCCTAGCATTAAAAAAGTAAGATTGCTTGGGCAGCACCATCAGCAGTTTCCTCGGTGCATGCCAGAGTGTCACAGGAATAAGTTGCTTTCTGCTTTAACTAACCACAATTTCTTACATCTGAACTAACTTGTAGTTACAGTGGTACCTCGACTTACGAAGGCGATCCATTCCGCACCACTCTTTGGAAGTCGAAGTCTTCAGTTGTTGAAGCGCCTGTTTCGCGCATGCGCAAAGTGTGATTTTTGCGCTTCTGCACATGCGCCAACCGAGCGCGCCACTTCTGCACAGGCGCAGAGCGCACGCACAGCAAAAAGACTTCCGGGTTTGTCGACTTCGGAAGTCGAAACCTTCGTAAGTCGAGTCGTTCGGATGTCGAGGTACCACTGTAGTTCGAACTATGGTTTATGGCAAATGGCTTTTTTCAATAGACCACAGTTGAAACTAAATAGTTTGGCATGGTTCAGGTGTCATGACATTAGTTTAGGTTAGAAAGTGAATGTCCTCTGGCACATACTAGGGGAGGAGATGAAAGAGAGTTGAGCTCAAGCTGACTTGTTCCCATAATGCTAAGCTATGGTTTAATGTTATAAATAGATCCTGAAGCTGAGGCTCCAATACTTTGGCCACCTCATGAGAAGAGAAGACTCCGTGGAAAAGACCCTGATGTTGGGAAAGATTGAGGGCAGAAGAAGAAGGTGACAACAGAGGACGAGATGGTTGGAGAATGTTCTCGAAGCTACCAACATGAGTCTGACCAAACTGCGGGAGGCAGTGGAAGACAGGAGTGCCTGGCGTGCTCTGGTCCATGGGGTCACAAAGAGTCAGACACGACTAAACAACAACAACAACAACAACAACAACAACAACAATGGTTTATTGTTATATGCGAAAGAGGCACAAGCATGTTTCCAGCAGCATTCCTTTTGACTGCAAACCAAGTAATCAACACCCTCAACCTCTGGGTCTGTAACTAGAATTAAAATCACAATCCAACATATCTTCACTTAGCTTACCAAGTAGCTGTATATAGAATAAGTTAACCCAATTCTGAGTACAAATTCTAGTCTGGAAGGCCTAGATTAGTCTAGGTCTAACTGATCCATGTTAAAATTTTTGCTTAGCTGCCGAGATATGTCTTTGTTATCTTGTTTCAGTACCAATATGACTAAAGGAAAAATACTTCTTCGCACTGCATATACAGTACATTCACAACTTTTGTGCATTTAACTTGTGTGTACTCAGCTGTATGTGCTTGGCAATTTTAAAAATAAATAAAAAGAGGGTGGCTGTCTGGGGAAAGAAACTTTGGTAATTCCACCCACCACTGCACCCAATGTTTTTTTGACTATACAGTGGTACCTCGGTTTAAGAACAGTCCAGTTTAAGAACGATTTGGTTTACAAACTCCGCAAAACCGGAAATAGTGTCTTGGTTTGAGAACTTTACCTCAGTCTAAGAATGGAATCCGAACGGTGGAAGGGCACTGGCAGCAGGAGGCCTCATTAGGAAAAGCGTGTCTCGGTTTAAGAACGGTTTTGGTTTAAGAACGAACTTCCGGAACGGATTAAGTTCGTAAACGGAAGTACCACTGTATGCAGTTTGGTTTTTAGGCTCTATCCCCAGAACCTAACCCCCATTATGTTGTGGGTTTACTGAAGCTAAAACTATGGAACTTGCTCCCACAGAAGGCAATGATGGCCACCAACTTGATTGACTTTAAATGATGATCAGACAAATTCATGGGGGGTTGGGGCTATCAAGAGCTACTAGCCATGACGGCCCTGGTCTACCTCCACTATCAAGAGGCAGTATGCCCCTGAATACCAGTTACTGGGAATCACAGGTAGGCAGAATGCTGTTGCACACATGCTTCCCACAGGCACCTGATTTGTCACTGTGAAAACAGGATGTTGGACTAGATGGGCCAGTGGTCTGATCCAGCAGGCTCTTCTTATGTTCTTAAAATTCAAAAAGCCAGTGCCATTTACCAGCTTAAAAAAATAATAATACTGCTACCTTAAAGCATTTCATGTAACCCACTTACCGGTAGTTCATCTAGATCATGATTTCTAATTTGCCTTGCACCCAACATTCCATAAATAATTATAATGAAATAGCAGCAGCAGTAACCATCATCATCCTAATCATCCACCTATAACTAAGAACTGTACAAAAGTAAAACCATAGCTTTTAATGTTGTGATTCACCAATATAAAACTAGAAAAGATGTTGACCAACCAGTTTAAAAGCTCTTGCTGGGGCTGCCTGAGAACCAGTTTCCTCCAAGTATTTCTCCCATGAGAAGCTTTTGAAATCCTTGTATTCTGCAGAGAGGTTTAGGAATATTATCAGTCTTTAACTACAAAGGTAAGTGATAGGAAGTGTACATTAACCAAACAATACATTGTTATGCAAGGGAACTGAAATCAGAAATTAAATCACTTTTTAAAATGTTTGTATAGTATAAGCTTCCACTTCAGGTTATGTGCCTAGGCTTGTTTTACATCTATGCTACTTCATGGATTGGTGTACGAGCTGCTTTCTCCTTCATATGTGTACTGCAATACCTTCCCTTTCATGGAAAATCATAGCTTGTCATCATATCTGAACTGAACAAATGATAGCTTGTTCTTGCCCTCCAAAACATTGCAAACTTTTATCCTGGTTTTTAATTCTGGTCTGGAGGATAAGCACAAACCAGAGTTTACCAGTGTATGGTTTGGCACAAAAGTGGTAGTTAGGGAAAATGTGAGGGAAGGAATAATTGCGCAAGCCTAAACCAGCTCAAAGACTTTGGTATTGAGTCTATAATACAGTACGTAGAAACTAGTACAGCATTCATAAGTCTTGCAATCTCAGAACATTCACTAAATGGGTCCACATCATAACGATAACTACATTAGTCTTCATTTTCATTTTAAAGTTAATTTTACTGCATTTTCTGTATGTAAAGTGGCTTTTAAAGCACCTTTATTACCTCTAAAACTTATAAATTGAAATTCCACACCCTTGGAGATTGGCCAAAAATAGACTCGGTGATTTAAGTGAACATTATGAGCTGCCCTCCAAACTTCATAGAATCATAGAACAGTAGAGTTGGAAGGGGTCCTGATGGTCATCTAGTCCAACCCCCACAATGCAGGAATCGGTATCGGTATCAAGTTTATTGCTTATAGCCAAAGGCTGCTGCAATGTATACATCTAAACTAAAGCATCCATGACAAATGGCCCGAATCTACAGTTGTTCCTCCCTGAAGCAGTGTGTGACACACAGTTCTCAGCCACCTCAGTCAGCAGTAATAACACCTGTCCTCACCAGCAAGATCCCCCAGCCCACTGGGGAGATCCTTTGAGCTTTTAAGAAAGGCCTTTTTGTTCTCAATTCTCCTTTCCCATCCCAACTCCTGTCTAGGGCTCCATCTGCACATTATGTCTAAAGCCATATCATACCACTTTAAACAGTCATGGCCTCCCACAAAAATCTCCTGGGAACTGTAGTCTGCCAAGGGTGCTGAGAGTTGTTAGGAAACCCCCTACTGTTAAGCCAGCATCAATACATCATGTTGTCAACAAAGACCCTATTTTGTGACCCAGCACCAGCATACAGTTACCCTTATCATAATGGAATTAGGATATGACCATCCTCTTGGGAGGGGCAGGGAGTGTCTCCCATTCTACAAATCTAGCAAAATTAGTTGGAGAGGAGAAACCAGAACAGACCTCATAGACATCTGAACCACATAGAGCAGATCACATCTTGCAAATGTTTAGAATGCAACAGGGACTTGTGAACTTTCAACGTACCAGCTGGTGTTGTAAGGGGAGTTCCAGTTTCTTGACAGTAACCAACAGGTCGAATATAAGGGCTACTAGCATCACACCTGGATCAAACAAAGAGAACTAGTTCCAGTCACAGCCAGTACATGAAAGAATGAATCTGATGTTTCTTTGCTGAACCTGATCATAATAATAATAATAATAATAATAATAATAATAATAATAATAATAATATTTTATTATTTATACCCCGCCCATCTGGCTGAGTCTCCCCAGCCACTCTGGGCAGCTCCCAATTGAATATTAAAACAATATAGCATTAAATATTAAAAGCTTCCCTAAACAGGGCTGCCTTCAGATGTCTTTTAAAATTAGGATAACTGCTTATTTCCTTGACATCTGATGGAAGGGCATTCCACAGGGCGGGTGCTGCTACCGAGAAGGCCCTCTGTCTGGTTCCCTGTAACCTCACTTCTCACAATGAGGGAACTGCCAGAAGGCCCTCGGCGCTGGATCTCAGTGACCCGGCTGAACGGTGGGGGTGGAGACGCTCCTTCAGGTATACTGGACCAAGGCCGTTTAGGGCTTTTAAGGTCAACACCAACACTTTGAATTGTGCTCGGAAACGTACTGGGAGCCAGTGTAGATCTCTCAGGACTGGTGTTATGTGGTCCCGGCATCCGCTCCCAGTCACCAGTCTAGCTGCCGCATTCTGGATTAGTTGCAGTTTCCGGGTCACCTTCAAAGGTAGCCCCACATAGAGCGCATTGCAGTAATCCAAGCTACTTGCTTTAAAAGTCATAAAACTATGCCTTCAAGAAGACCAAAACACTGGAACTTACTGTGAAGCGTTTTTTCTTATCCGACATAAGAAGGTATCAAGTGCTTGGAAGGCAGGGAAAATGTGAATTTCTGTTTTAAGATCCAGGTGAAAGACATTTCTAAAATAAGATGATGCCTCCTACTGGAGGGATCAGTCAGACCCTATGCTTGCTTTCCATTGAGAGGAGTCATCCCTCTAACTAACCAGAATGACTCTGTCTGTGGTGGTCAGCTTGGTTCTCAGACTTTGTTCCGAGCCTTTTTAAATAGCTTTCCCCTGTATTCTTTTTCTTTTCTTTTTGCCTCCTCTTCTCTCTTGGTGTGACTGTTGTGTGAGTGGCCACTGTATATATTTGCATTGATCTACAAAGCATTTACACTTGTGCTAAGAACCTGCCTTGAGTTCCACTTGGAAGAAAGTCAAGATGTACTTTTTTAAAAAAGGAACCTGGGATATGCAGCATAATTTGATATGCTGGTATTCTCAGTACTCTTCTTTTTCTCCAAGCATGCTTCCATAAAGCTATGGTTTTCCCAGTAGTGATGTATGGAAGTGAGAGCTGGACCATAAAGAAGGCTGAGAGTCCCATGGACTGCAAGAAGATCAAACCTATCCATTCTTAAGGAAATCAGCCCAGGGTGCTCACTGGAAGGACAGATCGTGAAGCTGAGGCTCCAATACTTTGGCCACCTCATGAGAAGAGAAGAATCCTTGGAAAAGACCTTGATGTTGGGAAAGATGGAGGGCACTAGGAGAAGGGGACGACAGAGGACGAGATGGTTGGACAGTGTTCTCGAAGCTACGAACATGAGTTTGACCAAACTGCGGGAGGCAGTGGAAGACAGGAGTGCCTGGCGTGCTATGGTCCATGGGGTCACGAAGAGTCGGACACGACTAAACGACTAAACAACAACAACAATGCTTCTAGTAATCAAGGTTGCAAAAGACTTAAAATTTGTACAATGAGAAAGAAGGTTCAGAAATGAGAATAGATTGGATATCCTTCAGTGGGTAGCAGTTCACTGCATGGAACAAGCAATCTATCCTTTTCTCCTGTCAACTATTCCCTAATCTCCTAAACTTTTATGTGTAGTTCCTAACTTGGAACATTCCCAACCCACAATTGCTAAAGTAATGTGAATGAAGGGGCATGAGGAACATATGTAGTTAAGCATTGGTGAATGTGAGAAAAGAGTGCTTAACCTTTCACATACTTGTCAATTCTCCCCTCCTAATGTCTCCCATGACCTTCTTTCCTCCATTTGGGTGTATTTCTGGTGTCAGAAACAAGGCAGGGAGAAACTGAGCTAAATACAGCTGTGGCATGGGATTCTATTTACATGGAGAAATCATCAGGCATGGGAAGGGGAAAGCCAATGATTATAATACTGTAGGACAGCCTGCCCTTTAGAGGGTATAGAGCACCTTCAGAAGTTCCTGGCACCTTTATTGCTTAATTTTTAATTTTATGTAATTGTTGCATGTCATATGCTCTAATGTTAACAAAGATATTTCTCAATGCAACCATGTTAAACAGTTTAAAGATGAAAATGAATAAAAACTGTGTTACAAAACAAAGAGAGAAAGTTCCAGATGTAAATAAATCCCAAGGCAGGTTGTATAATCCTTTTCTACTAGCTAGGACCTAGCTAAAAAAACCTAAATGTTGACTACATTTATTTTATTCAGTTACATATATATTCTGGGTTTTGGTCATTTACAGGACTCCCAGGGTGACTCAAAATTGCAACAACATACCTATCCATAGTTATATACACATACCTCTAAAATAATTAATTAAATCATAATGACAAATGGTAAGCACGCATAAGTTTTCAAGTAAAATAATATTCCCCCCCTAGATTTTCAAAGAGATGTGAGCTGTACACAGTTCTACAAGTTTTGACAATGTCACAAGCAAACAACTGGGCCCAAACATATTCACTTGGAGGAAAGTTGCACACATCTAAATGAAATTTAAGTGTGCTTAGGACAGCTTCAGAAATTCAGGAAGTGAATAAGATCTAAATTCAGAACTGGAGCCTGACTCAGAATGAAGAAGTAGCGCCCCCCTCATCCTAACTCAAATTCATTCTCTATCTAGACCAGGGGTCCCCAGACTTACCCCGCAGCGGGCCGGTGCCCGCCGCGCCGACTGCGCGGCGGGCCGGAGGGCAGGGGAGTGCGCGCGCAGCGGGCCGGAGGGCGGGGGAGTGCGCGCCCGTGTGCATGCGCACACGCACATGGTCGGGGAAAAAATCGCTTGTGCGCATGCGTATGGGCCTCCCCCGACCCGGAAGTGCATCGGAAATGACCTCTTCTGGGTCGGGAGAGGCCCATACGCATGCGCACAAAGGATTTTCGGCAATTTTTTGCCGATTTTGAAGATCGTCGCCGCGTAAGAGCAGGCGGCGGCAGCGGGCAGCGGGGGTCGTCGCGGGCCGGATTGGGAGGCCAATTGGGCCGCATCCGGCCCGGGGGCCGTAGTTTGGGGACCCCTGATCTAGACAATGCCAAGCGATATCCTAGTTGCGTGAACAGAGGAGATATTTCTTTACTTACCAGTAGTCATAACTTTCACCCCAGTTGTCAAAATGAACTAGCAGCCGATTATCCAACATGTCTGCAATGGTTGCTACACACATTAAGGAAGGATTCTTTTTGTCTACGGCCTCCAACTTCATTCCCACTCGAAAACCAGAAGGTGTGACTGGCTATGGAACAGGAGGAAATTGAGAAAACATTGCATTTAGCTAGATTATTGAAATCACAGCTTCATTAGTATAATGAATGCAATAAAGTTAAAAAAAAAAAAGATCTCACCTTCAAGTGGAGATTAAAGACCAGAATTTGTTAGATATGGGAAAGTCTCATCAAAAAACCGACTATCCCAGATCAAACTAGCAGGTTAATCTAGCATCTGAATAAATTTATCCATCTAAAGAGGTGTCAGGTAGAAATCCTTCCCAGGCATGGTTCCTGAGTTTGTTCTAACTGGACATATAAAAGACCAAACTTGGCAACACATGTGTGGTAATGGGTTGCATTCCGAATTTTCCCTTTCTCCAATAGAAGGATTCCTTCATCCAGAGGAGGAGAACCTTTAGATCCAAACCTCTTCTCCCTCCTCTAAACTATATAATCCACTATGACATCAAGACAGCAGAATGCAAATGCTATTTTCCACTTGGATCAAAATTCAGTGCTAGAGGCTGAATCCTATGACAATTCTACTATGGTAACAGCAAGTTCTGGCACATTACTGGACAAATCCTCTGAAACACAGCAGATGTTCCCCATAAATAGAGGGGGATCACTCAGACTGAAACCTAAGGACCCTGACCTTGTTCAAATATATGAAACGTTTCCATATAGAGTGGCCCTGCAGACACAATCATGGGAAAGAAGTAATGTCTGGGCTAGTTTATCCACAAATACAGTTATTGCTTCCTGGCAGCAATTCTTGGCTGAAAAATGGGTTGCTTGCTCTTTGACAGTGGAACAGACAACTTCGGAAGGTTGTGGACTCTCCAGTGGAGGCTTTAAAACAGAGCTTGAATGGCCATCTGTCAGGGATTCTTTGGCTGTGATTCCTGCATTGCAGGGGGTTGGATTAGATGACCCTTTGGATCCCTTCCAACCCTACAATTATATGAGTCTATGTAAAATGCTGCTGGGAAGTGACTCTTGTATTCAAAGAAAAGCTGGATCAGATCTGACTTTCTCCACAAGGCTACTCTGCTTGGAAGAGATACAAAAGGGCCTTCTCATTCATTGAAATCAACACAATTTGACAACCATTGCCAGGCTACAGATTGGACAAGGTGCTATGCAAATGTACAAGCAAAGATACTTGACAGAGTGGAACGGGAAGCAAACTAAAACTATTTTAAAAATGCTATTTCAAATGAGCAGAAATGTGTTTGATGTAGGTACACGTATAACAAATATTTTCCAGTCAAGGACTGAGCAAGTTCTGGTATTCTGGTAAAATGTAGCCAATTCCAGAGAAATGATTTTACGACAAAATACAATCTAGTCTGTGCCAAATCACCTGGTAAGTAGTCAGATGATAGAATTGTTTCTTTGCTTGGATAGTTGTCTGCCATGTGCACATAAATAAAAAGCCAGACAATAAACTCTGTTTACTAAATGTAATGTGAGAAATTAAATAGGTTTCCTATTTGACATCTGATATTTCCCTGTTTCTTAGGGATTCAGCCTCTGTTCCTAGCATTTGAAAAAGGCACAATAATATCCTGGTTGAAGCTTTAGAAATGGCTGGAATTTAAAAGACTAAAACATCAGTACTGCCTCTTACTGTGCTCAGGGCTCTGAAAAGAGCTTTGGGGGCAGCTTGAGCTTTGCAGTTCTTCAAATATGATGTCCAATTAAATTCCCCTTCCTTGTAACCTAGAGAGAGGGTGGGAGGGAGATAAAAGTATTGTTTTATACAGTGGCTGCTGTTACATTCAGATTGGTTTTTCAGAAATAGAAATGATGTGGGAAGAATGTGAACTTTGCATAATAGCTGCCCCTTTGAAATAGGCAGGAGTTGCAGGCTTCAGTTAACATATCTCTCACTTTCTTCTGTCTTTTAAATACATTATTGCAGTTGTTAATCATTAATCTGAAAGTTCAGAAGTCTCTAGGAAACACATTAATGGGGGGGGGGGGTTAGCTAATGCATTTGCTACATTGCACATTACTGAAAGAAGTTCTCATTATTTTACGTTTTCCATTGCTTGGCTCCATCAAAAAAGGTTTGTCTTTTCTCTTATAAGAAAACTGCTTCATAAACTACAGCAAAAGCGAATGCACTCTCTTCTGTCCTGTAAGATTTCTGTCTTGTAAGGTTTATCACATGATCCACTGCAAACAATACACTGCTTCAGCAGCTTATTTCCATGCTGTACACAGGGTGGACAAACAGTGTCTCAACATCTCACATATTATTATTATTTATTCATTTTATTATTTATTGCACTTAAGTACTGCCTTCCTGACAAGCTATTTACAAATATTAATAGCCTTTACTCAAGCGAGTAAAGGCAAGCAAGTAAAGGTAGGTGCAAATGTTATATTTAATATGTACCCATTTCTACTTTGTGAAGTGGCTACTTATGGTTTAGATTTCAATTACTTCTTCCCATTTTTAACAATGTTAACTTTAATGCTATCAGAATGAGCACAGGTGAGCCATGAGTTTGCAAGCTCCCTCCTCACTTCCTCCTCCTCTGGCAAGAAGACTGGAAGCATCCACTTCCATGTTTGAACTAACTACAATTTATATGAAATGGCACACTATAATAAATTAAACAACCTAGCATTGATTCAGCAAACCTACGTTAACTTTAAACTAAGCAGAGTTCCAAGTGTGGATGTTACAACAAACTGAAATCAAGAACTGGGTGCCTTTAACTTTCTCTTCAAATACCCATGAGATGAGAGCATAAAAGCTTGAAGCTCATCCATGGGTGTTCCCAAGATGCTAAAATGTGGCTTAGTATTACATCCAAATGCACTTATTTGAACAAAAAAATAAGTTCATGTACCTTTAGGAGGAAGCAGTTTGTGACCTGTTTTTTCACACCATCCAACAGGGTGGATTTCTGGAGAATCTGCATTAACCCAGATGTCATAACACTCAGAATAACCATCGAAATGCAATCTCACTCTGTACCCTTGCACCTGTAAGCATGAAGCAACTCAAAGTTATCCCTTTCACGAGTCAAATGAACCCTAGGGTTGTTTTTTGTTTGTTTGGGTTTGGGTTTTTTTTAATAAAAAAACTTAACTCTGGATTGATTCTATTTCCTTATAATTCCTTATAATCTTTTTCCTAAAAAATAATGTCAAAAATTAGGGGGCATTTTATACATGGATAGTGTCGAGGGCAGACTGGCAATCAGTTGTTGCCGAAAATAGGGGGTGTCTTATACATGGGGGTGTCTTATAGACGAAAAAATACGGTAATTCAAGTAAACACCCAAGAAAACACACACACACATTAAAGATTGTCTTGTTTACCTGAAAATACACTTTGAGTAGCAGGATCTGTTTCTGTCTTTAAAACTATTAAAGTTGTTTAATTTAAAATAACAAATTCTAGACAGAAGATATTTTTAATTAAATAGAATGTGAAGCATTATCTTTAGACATTGTTTTAACTCACTGATCCAGGGCATGCCTTAGAGACCTTCCCTCTGTCTATTCCCCCCACCCCCTTATTATTCAGAAAATAAATTAATACTGTTGATTTCAATACAAAGAAAGGCAAATACCTCGGCAACAGAAAGAACACAAAATAAGGATGGGTGTTCAGGATCTAGGCCCTCTAGTTTCATTCCAACTTTAAATCCATTTTTGTTTTGTGGAAAGGACTGAGACTGCAGTGGGAATAATGGAGGGAAAACATTATTTTACACTTTAACGAAGACTTTCTTGTTGCAGTGTTAATACTCTATGGGGGAAATAAGAAGTAAATGAACTAGAGTTCAGATCATGAACTCTAGTTATTTAGTGTAATCAGTTTTCTCTAATGGAGGTAACTTCAGAGATAGCTAACTCTGTACCTGTTTTACATTGAGAGATGGAAGGTGAATGGCATCTATATCAAACTTATATTCACAAATATATTGATTTGAAGACTGTGATTCATCAGAAATGGCTTGCCCAGTGGGACAGAGCTGCAATGCTAACTTTTTGGCAGCCCATGCAGTCAATAAGGTTCCCCACCCTGATGCACACCATGATTTGACTGTTAAACATTTGGAAACTCAATCCATTGGTTTAGTTCTAAACTATTGTGAGCACAAAACTGACTTGGTTTGACATCTGAATTGTGTGATACCTGAACTGAGTAGCTTTTTCTGACTTTTGTAAGCATCTAACCAAGAACAAAGTTTCAAGCTTTTACATAAAGAGTCATAACTCTCAAACCATGGCTAAGAACAGGTAGGTAATTAAAAGGAATTCTGGTGCTGTAACCTGAAACAACCTTTTATAACCAATGCATACTTCCACCAAGAAGTTGGTCTTTATAGACATAACTGATCAAAGCTGAAAGGTGCTGCTGGAAAAAAAATGGATGACTGAACATTTCCCCAGTGTTACAAGGTGCTATTTTCTTCATTTCAATGGAAATTGAGGGAATTCAGTATCAGACAGGATGCGTGCTATATTCACAATCTATAGGGGTTGGCTTCTTGCATATTTTTAGACATGCCAATTGGTTGCTACTTGTACCCTCACTTGTAATGATTATTTTTTAATAAGATGATCTACAAAGTGCTAAAAGTCAAGGATCCAATTAATATAAGCACTATGCTAATGAGCAAAGCTAAAGCTAGCTTCGCACAGTCGCTGGCTACGATATGATCCTAGTGCTGAGCAATTTCACATACTTAAGGCACAAATTAAAACGGGTTGAGTGCAAACTTTAAAAAATACAACTATTAAACTTTCTCTGGTAAGTGATTTTAGGGACGTGGGTGGCGCTGTGGGTTAAACCACAGCGGCTAGGGCTTGCCGATCAGAAGGTCGGTGGTTCGAATCCCCGCGATAGGGTGAGCTCCCGTTGCTTGGTCCCAGCTCCTGCCAACCTAGCAGTTCGAAAGCACGTCAAAGTGCAAGTAGATAAATAGGTACCGCTACAGCGGGAAGGTAAACGATGTTTCCGTGTGCTGCTCTGGTTTGCCAGAAGCGGCTTTGTCATGCTGGCCGCATGACCTGGAAGCTATACGCCGGCTCCCTCGGCCAATAATGCGAGATGAGCGCGCAACCCCAGAGTCGGTCACGACTGGACCTAATGGTCAGGGGTCCCTTTACCTTTAGTGAGTGATTTACATATTCCCATTTCAACAAGGGAACATGTACAAATAAAACCCTCCTCTGTCCATATTGGTTCATTTCTCTGGCATCCAGAACAGGCAGTAATTGAAGATTTCTTAGAATCATAGTGTAAGAAGGGACCTAAGGGTTATCTAGTCCAACCCCTAGCAATGCAAGAATCTCACCAAAAGCATCCAAGGCAGTTGGCCTTTGTCTTGCAGCACTTGCTCTCCCCTTTTCTTGTCTACTACTCCCTCACAATGAGAAACCCCAGTGCCACCTATCTCATTAGCAAGCTGTTTTGGGGAGCAGCACCTTGTTGCAACAGCTCTGGTCACTCTGTAGTGACAGCTCTTTCCTATCCAAATGGGCAAACTATTCTTGACTACACAGAGGAAACAATGAAAGGAGCAAGGGAGTTCGTCTGCATTATTCCTAAGACCAAAACAGAAGTGGGGCTTGATTACACATTTTCCCTTTTAACAAGCAAACTTGCATATTGACCCAAAAGGCAGCTTTGGAGGTACATTTTTGTGCAGAATGCTTCTCAGTGCTTTGTTAACTTTTAGGATATTATTGGGAAAGCATCACGAAGCACCCTTCAGACAAGATGGAACCATAGCTATCAAGTTTTCCCTTTTCACGCAAGGAAGCCTGTTCAGCATGAGGGAATTTCCCTTTAAAAAAGGGAGAACTTGACAGCTATGGATGGAACTACCCACCGAGCCAGCCAGCCAGCCAGTCAACACAACACCATCAGTAAATCTAGCTGCAGCAGCACAAAATAAAGGAAGTCAACCCTGTCTGGTTCCTCCCTGTAGGAGAACTCTTTTTGTATGCAAGAACTGTAGGCTGGTTTGGCAAAGTGAAAACTCTATTTCTCCTGTACGCACCACAGGCCATGCCAAAACAAGACCAGCCCTGCCCCCCCCATTCTAGTAACCAAATGCACAAAGTCATTAAATATTCACATGAACAAAATAAATAAATTATCCAAGAGCTGTCAACCTCTTTGAAGAGTTTCAGTGGAGCAGGTGCCATTTTTTCTTCTTCTAAGTATGACAGCCAGTTCCACACATGCTTCTTTCCAGGAGTAACTGAGCAAAGACAGAACAAGAGGGAAATTATTTCTGCAGGGCAAAGCACTGAAGCAGAGAGCCACACACGTGTGCTTATATTTGCCACATTGGATATACAAAGGTAAGCCATTTCTTCTACATGGATAGCAGGTTTCAAGAACAGTCCAACAATTCTAATGCTATCAACTTCCCCTTACTAGAATATATATTAGGGAACTAAAATAAGCAAAACTATCTACTATTTAAAAAATGAATAAAACTAATTACAGAAAGGATCTGGTTTCTGGTGTTGCTTTTTTAAAAATTACAAACATACCATATACTGTACAATTAATTACGCATTTACAGTTATTTATACAAAAACACAGCAAGAGAAAGAAATTAACCATATATAATAATTTTAAATGAAACGGGGGGGGGACTCAGAAATGGTGTGTTTTTGTAACGTCTGCTCATGAATTTCAAAATGTTTTCTTAATATCTGAGGCAGACTTTTAATGCTATTTAAATATGGTTTTCTTGTTTCTAGATAGCTGTAAATGGTGCACTGGTCAAACATACCCTTACTGCCCAGTACAAAACAACAAATTCCCATAGTCCTTCAACATATATTGTGTACAGGAAAAGATGAGGAACCATTAGCAGCAATAAAGCAAATCTAAAATAAATTAAATGGCCAGCCAACAGATCATGAGGAATATGAACAGGCTGCAATCTTATACTGTACATATTTACCAAGTTCCACTTAATTCAGTGTGCTGTAAATGTCTCCAGCTCTGACTTTAGTAAAAGCGTTCAACAAATTAATGCAAAAGATGAACAATATTTGAGGATGTAATTTAATTTAAGATGATCCTTAAGAACCCATAAATCATTATCAGTTCCATTTCAATTTTATCTTCCAGTGTTTATTTTAACAGGATTTATCATAGTTACAGGTAGGTAGCCGTGTTGGTCTGAGTCGAAACAAAATTAAAAAATTCCTTCAGTAGCACCTTAAAGACCAACTAAGTTTTTATTTTGGTATGAGCTTTCGTGTGCATGCACACTTCGTCAGATACCATATTCATATTCAGCTTGCTGTTTATAGGAGGGACTCTAGTTTGATGACGGCAGAATGAACGATCCACATGCTTTGGGGCCAGCTGAGCAAGTTGATATACTGTTACTCGTAACCCTTAATTTTACTATTCTAGATATAGTATGGGTTCTACAGCCCCAGCCTTCTGGGCTGCAAAATTATACAGTACAGCAGCTTTTCAGCATTAAGTCTTCCACTTACCTTGCTTTACTGGTTTAGCATTCTTGCGGTTTTTCAAATTCAATCTATTTTTTTCCTAGAAATAGACATATTTTTAAAATGATAAGAAAATACACAGAGATTTTCATACATATGGTTGACATTTTCATTCTTTTATAAAAATAAAAAGCTTTAGTATTTTAAATTGTAACTCACCTTGGGTACCTTGGAAAAAAGGTAGAAATGCAAAAAACAAACAAGACAGCATAACCTGCCATATAGTGTATCCCCCCCATGATACACACACACACACACACACACACACACACACACACTCTGCCCGGCTCAAATGTAGTCGCTTGGTTATGATTCCAACTAAGCCTGTAATACCTCATCATCATCTGCATTTTCTTCCTCATCTTCAGAATCCAAAAGCAACTTCCTCTTTTTTCGTAAGCGCTTGGAAGGTCTGTCTGTTTCATAAATCTGGCTGCTACTTGTCTGTTTCCCAAAGTCAGCTGGGGTGTCCTTAGAGACTCTACTAGAAGACAAAACCTAAAATAAGTGCAAAGTATCCATGTGAAGTTACAATGGGAAGTTACCCTTCCCATTAACAGTGGGGAAGCATCTGGATTGGCAGCTTTAAAAGGCAATACTGTACAGTATAAATGGTCTGGGGCAAGGATATGTCAAAGACCAGCTTCTTCAACGAAAACCGACCTGCTTGCTTAGAGGTCCTGGTCTAGGTTCCCCGCGCCATCTGATATTCAGTGGGTAGCTACATAAGACATGGCTTTTTCATCAGAAATGCCTATTTTGCGGAATTCTACAGTACTAGAGTCTACATACTAGATTAAAAGACTGTTGTTATAAAGGGCACCTGGGACAAGGGATAATGAATGGGCTCTGTTATATTCCTTTTACTGATGCTAATTCTATAATATTGCTCTTTAACTATATGTTCATTATTTGCTTGTATATTATTATTAAGGTACCTTGTGGATCCAAACAAAAGGAAAGGCAATATATAAATGTTTAAATGACTAAATTTAAAAAGTTAATGAAAAGAAATTAAATAGTTGAATAGCATGAGGCAAATGTTTAACCTCCTGAGCTGGTTCTGCACAGAAAGATTACAAGTGTCCCTGCAACAGTATGATTTACAGCACAATCGTGTGCATGTTTACTGAGACATGTCTCACTATGACCAATGAGGCTTACTCCCTAGGAAGTATGTTCAGGACTTAAGCTTTAATAGCTAGTATTAACTGGCATCTTAATTGGCAATTAATCATATTTGAGGAAACCAAAATCATGTACAATAGTGACCTCTCTTAAAGTACAGGTCAACTGCACAACCATGCAGGTTGTCTTGATGTTGAGCTTCATTCATATTACCACTGAATATTTCACATCAAGGAAAACAAGCACTGCAAAGTTGAAACAATGCTTACATTTTCATTCAATATGAGCCAATTAAAGCGCCAGAGCTAATTTCCTTTAAGAAAGGCTCTTGTACACTTTTAAACTGCAGTGTGGCCTTCTTATGCTTCAGACATACCACCAACGGTTTTCCTATCAATGCTTGCTTGATGAGTTTTCATTTCATTTTGCCTTTTATAAGGAAACTGAATATGTATTCATTTTTCTGCTGTGGCAGAGGAAGTCTTGTGGGATAAATAGGACTATAACTTCCCCATTTGAGTGACAGGTTTGCTACCACCCTAACAATTTTTATGGGCTACTTCAATGTTTCAATGTTCAGCATTACTAAAAATGCAAAACTGGTGCATGAAAGTTATGGTGGGAAACAACTGAGGTGGCAATACATAACTTATCTGAAGTTAGAAGTTACTCAAATTAATGAAACTTTTGAGTATTATAATTCATCTATTTAAAACAATCGCAAATATGTGAATAATCTGAATTTCAGACAAACTGGAGTATTCCTTATATATAGTTACAGTGTTCTTAAACTAGATGGGGATGCAGAGGGCAGTTAAATGACCAGAGGTTCAGTACGTTTTTTCCACCTTCCTGAATAAACTATTGAGAATTAACTTTCAGTCATGCTGAAAGATTAGACCTTTTAAATTTAATCAGAGAATATTGTTTAAAGAAAACAACAACTGCATTTCTCTCTCTTTTGAATAATGTTAACTGATAAAGAGAAAACCACTACCTCCCTTAATCTGTCTAGGTCAGTGCCTCATCAATACATGGGGCCAGTCTCCACCTTGAATGCTATCATTCTTTCATAAGATTATTTACACTGCAATCCTATACTCAGAAATAAACCTCACTCAGTTCAATGGTATTGACTCCCAGCTCAGTGTGTAGGATTGCAGCCTTACTATTTAATTGCTGCATCAGCAGCCAGCCACCTGTTTTCCAACATCTTTTTTTAAAAAAAATACTGAAACTGATACTTGCTCTTTTAATACAGAGATAAATATAGATTAATCCAGATTCCACTTGTGTCCCATGAAACAAAGGAGAAGACCAAAGACATTACCTGTCTCTAGGTTCCTGACGGGAATTCTCAAAGCAGTCCATTTTCCCAGGGTGTCTGTTATTTTCACAGGTTTGGAGTTCAGATCTGGGAATATTGTCCTTGGGTACTGCAAAAAAGGATGATAGGCACTGATTAATTCAAAATAAAAATATTTGGGACTTCTAACACCTTTCATGGAGCTCTTTCAATGCTTTTTACATTCTGAAAGGAAACTGAACACCATGGACCAGGTGTTCAAAGAGTCTCTGAAGTCATTTAAGCCAAAGCAACAAACAACTGAAGACTCTGTGGATATTTTAACTGTGGGTGAACTTTAGAGATGAGAAGAATAGTGTTTTGAATTTTGTTAAATGTATAAAACCTCTAGGCACCTACCCCATAAAATGACAAATTCAAAACTTCATCTATATTGACAAATTGCAGAGGGGGTAGCTATGTTAGCTGCAGCAAAAACAGCAAGAAGAGTCTTAACACCACAGGCTAATAAAATGTATTGTGGCAAAAAAAGTATGAGTTATAGGCACCTCATTAAACATGTATCTTAAGGCCACATTCAATAAAAGAAAGTGATTTAAAGATATGGTGACTTAATTAAAATAATGTATTTTCTGTTTGAGAGAAATAGGTTACATTTAAGCAAGATTTGCTGTAACTAAACAGAAATTACGTGTATTGAAATGGCATTTTAATATATAGATTGTTTATATGCACCCTCTTATTACTGGTTTTGGCTTTGGGGACAATTTTATCCTTTTTATTTTATCAATTGATAATGATGTTAGTCTTGTAATAACCTACTTATTTAAACAATAAAGAATGAGATTGGTCTAACTATATGATGAATACAATATAAATTAACTGTCTACATGGATGTCAGTGTTTTCCAGTTGAAAAAGGTGTCTCTGTTTTGACATTTTAATAAACTTCTGTAGACATAGTAAATATATGCAAACAACTATGACTTTATAAAGAAATTATGCCTATATCTAAGCATATTTTCATGTGTACTTTAGTTGCATTCATTCTTCTGTTCTGGATCAAAAATCTTCAGCAATAACATGTGGACAAAACAGAAATTTGTACCCAACCAGTACGAAGTTTGCTTAGAAGGAAATGTGTAGCATTACACAGTTAGCATGTGTTCATTTTTGTTCATAAATCCTTGTTTAAAATCACGAAACTTGGCAGGATATTCAATAATCTCCAGAAGCAATACAACCAGGTTTACTTAGATGGTGCCAATCTAAGTATCAGGAATGGCCAGAGAAGTCCAGCAATGTCACCTTCCTGACATCAGTGTCACTGCCACTTTCCTGAACTACTGCATGGGTGTACCAGTGGGCAAGTGGCAGCAATATCAGTGTCAGGAGGGTGAATCTGCCCCACTGCAGTGGCCACTCCTGCCAAATTTAGATAAGCTTAAATGGTTTTCAAACAGTGCACTTATTCCTCTTGTGTGAATTTAATAGCATTAAATAGTCCTAGCAATGCCTTACAAATGTAAAAGTAACAAGAATTAGCAATAAGAAACTACATTTTATTACCAGAAACACCAGAAAGTTGCTAGCTAATGTTCTCCCCTTTTCCACTGAAAATTCAAGATTGCTAACATTCCATAATTACATAAAATATTCTATCCCAGCAAACCTGTTCCAGAAACAATGTCTTGCCCACAAGATTGCTTTGGGTGCAAAATATTGGACAAGAGACATATTGTGCACTCCAGTTCCTGCTCCCCTGTGCGGTAGAATAGGAGTCCTGATGGTTGAACCATGTTTCGCCAGACTGCAAGCTACTGCACAGACCCACTCTTGCTACACGTAACTGAAGCATATATTTTTTATGTCTGCTTCATGCTCTTGTTCCATTATACTGTATAGTCTACTAGTCTAAGGCTCACCTTCAGTACCACAGGCAGTTATGGTGTTGGGCACAGAAGAGGTAGACAAGTTAAGGGCTGAACTGGTATTTATTGATGTTGCAGAGAGAGCTTTTGTAGCCTTTGCTTCAACTTCTGTAATTATTTCCAGTGTCCCAAACTCAGTTAAACGAAACTGCAGGGGGGGGGGAGTGATGGAGTAAACATGTAACAAAAGAGACTTTTGAAAGGAAACAGTATATAAGAGTCAACAAGGAAACAATGTAGATTGGAGTAAAAAGGAACTACAGTAATAGCAAAGAAAATGCATTAAATACTGCCTTGACAATAATATCTAGGGCATAGTTAGTATAGCTCAGACACAGATTAAATGAGTACTGATTTCTTTCAAAGTACATACAGAAAGACATCATCGGTAAACATGAATCGGACCTATGAAACATATAAAAATATAATGAGGAATGATTACATACACAGTTTCTTCAAAACTATAGTGCTATTTGAGGGAGAGTAGGCACTCCTTCATAATTTTATCTGCTTAGAATCAAAATCTATAAAGTGAAAACCATAGTTGCCAGTATCTGCTGCTTTGGAGGGATGTCTCAGCACATCAAGCTGGTACTGGTATATACTGTACCTACTTTCCTATAGTGCTAGAGCACCAACCCCCTAAATGGTACATGCAGTTATAACCTAGAAGGAGAATGTCTCTGAACAGTTCAGGAAGTGATGTGTACATTATTTGAATTTTTAAAAAAGCAAGCTACATGGTAATAGTAAACATTTCTGCTGTATCATCCAGTTTTTGTTTATTCAGTCCCCGTAAGCACTTAACCAGTATGTGCCACAATTCACCAAACTACTCAACAGACAGAGTACAATCCAGTTAGTGTTAAACACCAAGACTGATATCCGCTAGTAGAGTAGACCCAATAAAATCAATGGACTTAAGCAATTTCAATGGGTCTACTCCAAGTATGACTTACGGTAGCTGGATATCACCCTAAACCCCAAAGAATTCAATGTGAAATATTTAAGCATGTACCTAACTATCCAACTGAAATCACTGATGTTGACTAGATGTTGCACACAGTACACTTGCATCTCCATGTATTTAGAGATTCACCAATTACAGAGGGCAGAACAATATTTTAAAACACATATACAGGACTATAATGCAAGACCCTTGAAAAACACGTGAAGATTTGTTAAGCATTCTTAAGCATTTTATAAATAAAATATTTTATCACTTGTTTTGTAATCGAATTGAGCCATTTTTACAAATCCGAGGATAATACAGCATTGGTTTTACTTGACTGAGAAAAAATGCAAACCAGCCAACATCCTGATCAATAATGATAGATTGTCACAACTATGTTGTTGCTTTTTAAATGGAAGAGCAACAAAAGAATGATCTAAGTGTTTTTAGACACAAATGTAGGTGGTTACAATGTGAACCGCACTACAGTTATTATGTGTCATTAAAGGCAAGATGATATGACTATGGCTGGGCGATATCAGCTTTTCAACATTGTGGTGTATCACCAGCCAAACATCGTGGTTTGGTGATATACTGCAATGTTGAAAAAACAAGCTGCATTGGCCTCTGCCCGCAAAACACCTGGTGAAACTGCCCCAGCTATCACCTCAGGAACTGAGGCGGTTTTACCCAGGTGCTCAAGGGCTGGGACAATGCAGTTTGCTTGCATAGAGGGGAAAGGTTCCCTCTCCCCAGCTGAGACAGCCTGGTGGTGCACACTCCTCAGTCGAGCAGTTTAAAGATGGGAGAAGGAGGAAAAGTTTCTCCCTCTGCATTGTATGAGGGCAGAGTGTGATGGCGGTTTCACTCAGAGATATATCACTGGTGAAACTGCCACCACTCCTGAGTCCCTCTGCTAGCAGTGCCACTGGAGGTAGGGACTCTAGTGGACTCTCATAGCAGAGAGACTTAGTAGCGGTGGGGGTGTCACCAGTGATATACCATCGTCTTGGGCGATATATTGATATATATTTTCTGATTGCAGTGTTGCCCATTCTCAATTTCTGAAGAGAGAATTTAAATCATCTTTAAAATCACACCCCATGGGCTATAAGCCCACACTAGAACCCAAGAGAGGAAAAGAGAATAAAAGATCGGGGGTAAGGAAAATGCCCTTTGCGCATGATGCAACACATTTATTACTTCACAGGATCTTCATCCTTAAAGCTATTTGCCGAAAACTCTCAAATTAGATGCAGATTAACTGCAAAGTTGAGCTATTCTCTCCTACCAAAAGCTGGAGCTAAAGTCCTGTTCCTCAACAGGTAGCCCACAAGCCAAACCAGTCTTCAGACCAGCCTCTCTGATCAGCACAACCAGCCACAGTTTCTTCTGCTCTCCTTCCTATTATCACCATGCAATTCTCTGTTGTTCTTGTTGGCTGCCAGCAACCAGCCTTGGGTTCCAAGTTTTCTTATAATGCACAGGTGTTTAACGAAACATCTTGGTAGAGGCTTAGATGTCACCAGGTCCAGACAAGGAGCACAGTTCTTTTTTCCCCTGCTGCAGTTTTCCCCCTGACTGCAGTCATTATTCTGCAGTCTAATACTGGTACCCAAGGAGTCAAGGCTAAGAAGAGAGCTTTCCTCTGTCTCACAAGTTAGTTAAAACAGGGTGATTTAGTAAGTGTACTTATGTGGCTGAAAATATATAAAGTTAGTTCTCTGGTTTGGTGCATAAACAGTGAGTTATACTTCTTCACTGACATTTTGTTTCCAGAAACTCCAGATTCACTGCATAGCAGGAAAAACAAATAGCTAAATCAGCAGGCAAGCAAAAATCTCAGCAAAATTTAACTTCGTTTGGTGATGGCATCTCAGTTTGCTTTTGTCACCAGAGCTCCAATTAATGCCAGAAGGCAATACATTTCACAGCATATCTTTTCTCTACCCTGACAAAAGAACATTTGGTAACTCTTACTAAGTTAGGGCCTTTGCTTACCCTATCCCTTATTTTTTTTCCTTACTTGTATGTTGCTACCCGGCAAGGTGGCAATGCCGTCTTTCCAGTATAAGGCACCCATTACATCGAAGTCTGCAGTCTGGGCGATGGCTGGTTTTTTCTCCGATATATTCTGTTCCATCTTTCAGCTTAGTCTTTGATTTTTTATAAAAAAATTAAGAAACAAAACTAGGCTTGAAAACAAAACAAAAAGGAACAGAATCAACAGGCCAGTTGTGTACAATTTATGAACAATTTTAGGGAGGGGGAGGCTTTGAAACATGAAAAAATGTCATCCTTCAATAAGGTGCATCTTCACACTGAAGCAATTGGTGTAAAAGAAACGGAGTGTTTTGTGACTTAACTGTGTGGTGCCTACCGGTACCTGCGTATTTGTACAGTTCTTACCTTATTGTGAGAGAAGAGGTCTCTATACTTAATTTTTTAGGAAATAGCCATGACTTAAAGAAAAATCATAGGCTTTGTTGAGAGAAGGCCTGTGACATCTCATAGGAAGTATCAGAACCCAGGAAGCTGCCTTATACTAGTCAGACTATTTGTTCATTGAGCCTAGCACTGTCTGCTTTGACTAGCTGCAGAGTTCTAGGCAGAAGTCTATCACATCACCTGCTATTTGATCTTTCTAAATGGAGACTGTGGATTGTACCAAGGACCTTGTGCTCTACCACTGTACTATGGTCCTTCCCAAATCTCTGGTTAAAAGGCTCTCAAGCAGCAGGCCTGGAAAAATCACTGCCTGATATCCAGATAAGGAATTGTTGTCAGGGTGACAGTGCTGGGATAGCTGAACAGTTGGTATGACTCGGTATAAGCAGATGCTTATACCTGTACTACTATTACTGTTGTTGTTAAGTCATTTCTATACCACAAACACATACAAAAACATATGCATGTGGTGTAGAGAATATCTATTAAAACAAAAAAAATAACAAAATCAAGCAGAATGCATTAAAGAAATAGGTTTACAAAAATGATTCATCTGACTATAAATCATGAAATGAAAACTATATATCTTTTTCATAAGAAGGCTTGCTGAAAGAACCAAGACTTAAGCTGACACTCAAAGTTCATTACCGACAATGCTGACTTCATTATGTATAGAGTTCTATAATGCTGATGCTACCATGCTAAATGCATAATTTGTTGAGGACAGCCAGGCACCATCAAATGATTGTAGATTGGGCAGAAGTATAAGGAAATGTTTTAAGTACACTGGCCCCAAGTTACTTAGGGCTTTATATACTATTAGTAAGATTTGAATTTGGTTGGTAGCAAATGCCTTGAAACAGCTGGGCCTCAGAATTCTGCATCATCTGCAGCTTCTAAACTAATCTCATGGGTAGCCCCTTACACCGAGTGGATTATAATAGTCTAGGAGTGCTTGAATTTCCATAGTCAAACTATCCTGTAATCAAAAAGTAAAATATATATACACACATTTTTTTCTTGCTGATTCAGAAAGGTCATATTGCATACAGTGGCCAAAACAGCATCACTAACCATATTACATAAGTGGGAAACAAAATAGCTTTGACCATATCATTGCAGAAGTGTTTTTCACACAATAAAATGAACAAGGGTTCTGAGACGTATTTTGTTTTTATTAAATAATTAATAAAACTTATTTTAAAAATATTTTATAACCACAGACAAACACCCTTCTTATTTTTAAAACATAACAGGTTCATGATTAGCCCAATCTACAAAAAAGTATGATATATGTTTAGTTGTGGTTTGCGTGCTATGGTTTATCAAACCTACCAAGGTACAAAATGACTAAAATTCACTTTGAATGGTCGGTGACCCTTTTCTGTGGCACTTAATACCATTTTATACCTTAGTTTGAAAGAGACCAAAATTAGCTTTATTTTGAAACCAAAATAAGCCCAATTGGTTAAAAAAATAAGCAAAAAAGGTTTTTTTTCTAAACTGACGCAGAAATTGCATTAGCTTAAATCACGTGAAAATAATAATAATAATAATAATAATAATAATAATAATAATAATAATAAAATTCTCCTGCACCCTATTTTGGACCAAAAAATCTTTTAAAAATAATTTGAGGTTATCTCATAGGTATCTATCAACACATTAAATTTTTTTGAAGAAAATCTGAGTCATCAGAGCACATGGCACCAGGTGATTTGGCATGGAATGACCCCCTACTGAACATCTTCCAATATCACAGTGAACACTCACATTATAGAGAGCTTATAACCCACCTACTCTCAGTAACCAGAAGCCTCACAGCCAGACACTGGAGAGACCTGTCAGGGGTGAACAAGAACCAATGGGAAATAGCCTTACTAGAAAAGCTAACCAATAAACTGAAACTGAAACGCCTTCACCCAAGTATGGCTCCCCTTTATCACATACAAAACCAAGCAAGAACTCACCAACAGCATACGAAGCAATCTGGCTTACTTGACACAGCAAGCCCACCCCCCCTCACAAAGGCAAAAGAACCCCACTGCAGCCAACCACAGACAACCAACCATACCCTGAGCCCCCAACTTCTCTCACTACCAAGGAAACGTAACAAGCGAATAGAAAGAGAAGCTATCTAGAAAACACTAATGTCCCATAACAAATGTAACTGATCTGTAGAAAAGACTGTACAACTTGAGAAAAGAGGCATGTACTTTTGTAAACTAAGAAAAATGTTAATAAAAATACATAGATAAACTTCGGTAGGTCTATTTTGAGTAACAGTGAACACTACTCTTAGATTCTTTTCAGCTATGCCTTCAACTGTAAATAGAGATGGGAAGAGTATGGGAATAATGGATACACTGGTCTATATTTCATATTTTTGAATAAACAAAGCAAGAACTTGTGCAAATTTGCACAAATTTCGATTTTATAGCTCATGGATAATTGTGTTATGTGGGGACCCAACAGGAGTTCCAGCTATATTTTTATTCACTTCCTACTAACAGCTGTTTCATACTGCAGAATAAAGGCCCTCCAACAGGGCCAGCCCTACAGCAAGGCTGGGTGGCGCAGGGTGCCAGGGCGCCAGGGGGGGGGGTGCTGGGAAACACGGCGCCGGGGGCGCCGGAGGGATCTTCGCACCACAGCGCCAGGGCACCAGATATGCTTAAGACGGCCCTGCCATCCAATTCTATAATATAATGGGAATTTAAGCTGGATTACTTTAATAATTATTACATAGCTGTTCCACAAAAATACATTAAATTATGTAATACTTCTAACATTTAACAATGAAGGTTACAAAAAACACACACCTTTTCATAGAATTTTAAACAATTTTCCTCCTCAAAACTATGCTAGATATATCTAGGCAGGAAAATATTGACAGTCAATTCAGTTCAACCCAGGACCAGTGAAAACAAATTGCTCTGGGGAAATCACATTGCCATTTCATTTGTATGGTTCTACTAAAAAACAATACAAGACAAAACAATCCACTGGCAGAACTTCATGCCATTTGATTTAATAAAAGAAACCTTTTGAGAGGCAATAAGTCCGTTGCCTTGAAGAATCATTTATGATTCAAACTGCTATAGTGAACTCTCTGATTAACGCCTTTAACAGGGTAGTCTCGAGCAGGTCGAGTGCCCTGGCGCTGAGATTGCTCTGCCGCCCCCCACCGCGCGCAGCATGGCTTCCGTGCGGCGCCCTGGCGCCCCTGGGATTATACCTAGAGCCGGCCCTGACAGTTAAACAGTCACAGCAAATAAATCCTTAATATGTCTAAGGCTTCTGGCAAGTACCATCTCCAGCAATGGCACCTGAAGGCATCACACTCCATCCTGAGGCAGGCTAAGTTTCTTTAGGGTCACTTCCAGACAACCTGTTTATTACACATTCATCCTAGTTGGTTTGCACAAAGCTAGCAAAGAGATTATATGATGTTTATTGAGCTTTGGTTTGTGTGGAGGTTATATTGCCTGTCAACTGATTGTCATCCTGTATTTTCTAGTCCAGTTTGTTGTGCCGGAGTGCTTTAATCCATTTCAATAGTGCAAACCTAAATGTTTTCTTTAATGTACATGAAAACATGTTATAGTCTGCAGGCTTTTTTTACTTCACACTAACTTGAGATGTAAATTCATCTGAGATTTGTACATTATAAGAAAAGTAAAATAAACATGTTAGACGTGTAATTATAGACCAAAGTCATATGAACAGTCAATGCCACCACCAAGTAAACCCTTCATCACAAGTTATTTACAAAGATTTGAGCACCTGAGTAATTGCTGTTGCTTTTAAGCTTAGAAAACTACCTTCCTGCTGCTCTTTCATAGCATTTTGTGTTTTATATACAAAATTTCAGAACTCTCAGATTCTGCTTTTAACTGTTACATAATTTAGCAGTTTATAGCTCATAAATAAAACACTGCATGCTGTTACAGCTGTTAAATGCTTTCTAGTCCCTTGTCTCTCCCAAAAATCACAAGGTATAGCTCATGCACGGTTCCTCACTGCCTCATTCTTGTCCTTCTTTGCCTGGTTTCTCAGTCTTGCTATTCACTTATGTGTCCACATCAGCTTAACCTATGGGCTGCATTTGGAGAAATGGTATTATCTAACTTCCCTGGGTGCTGTCATTTTTTCTGAACAGTCAGGTACAGTCAGGGTCAGGGAATGTTCCTGGACCCAGCCCTGACTAGGGAGATGCAAGTGATGGTGGTTGCTTGGGCTGGTTTTGCAACCATGGCCTTACCTAGGGAAGACTGTCCTAGCCACAGATTTAAATCTTTTAAATAAATAAATGAAACACTAGCCTTTGATTTACAACAGCAATACTATTATATTGTGCTATTATAAAACAACATTTATACAATAAACCTAGTTCTATGGGTGCGGGAAGCATAAGCATCTCTCACATTAAAATACAGTACTGTACAAGTTCCCCTTCATGGATCAATGCCTTGTCGTGGCGAAGGGGCTTGAATAACTCGGAGAAGCTATGAGCTATGCCATGCAGGGCCACCCAAGATGGACAGGTCATAGTGGAGAGTTTTGACTAAACGTGATCCACCTGGAGAAGGAACTGGCAAGCCACTCCAGTATCCCTGCCAAGAAAACTCCATGGACAAAGACAACAGGCATATAAAAGTTATGACGCTGGAAGATGAGCCCCTCAGGTCGGAAGGCGTCCAACATGCTACTGAGGAAGAGCGGAGGACAAGTACAAGTAGATTCAGAGCTGATGAAGCGGCTGGGCCAAAGCCGAAAGGATGCTCAGTTGCGGATATGCCTGGAAGCGAAAGGAAAGTCCGATGCTGTAAAGAAAAATATTGCATAGGAACCTGGAATGTAAGAACCATGAGTGGAGGTAAGCTGGATGTGGTCAAAAATGAGATGACAAGAATAAATATCGACATCCTGGGCATCAGTGAACTAAAATGGAAGGGAATGGGCGAATTCAGTTCGGGTGACTATCATATCTACTACTGTGGGCAAGAATCCTGTAGCAGAAATGGAGTGGCCCTCATAGTCAACAAAAGAGTGGCAAAAGCTGTAATGGGATGCAATCTCAAAAATGACAGAATGATCTCGATACGAATCCAAGGCAGACCTTTTAACATCACAGTAATCCAAGTTTATGCACCAACTACCGGTGCTGAAGAAAGTGAAATTGACCAATTCTATGAAGACCTACAACAACTTCTAGAAATGACACCAAAGAAGGATGTTCTTCTCATTACAGGGGATTGGAATGCTAAAGTAGGGAATCAAGAGATAAAAGGAACAACTGGCAAGTTTGGCCTTGGAGTTCAAAATGAAGCAGGGCAAAGGCTAATAGAGTTCTGTCAAGAGAACAAGCTGGTCATCACAAACACTCTCTTCCAACAACACAAGAGACGACTCTACACATGGATATCACCAAATGGGCAGCATCGAAATCAGATTGATTATATTCTCTGCAGCCAAAGATGGAGAAGCTCTATACAGTCAGCAAAAACAAGACCTGGAGCTGACTGTAACTCAGATCATCAGCTTCTTATAGCAAAATTCCAGCTTAAACTGAAGAAAGTAGGAAAAAGCACTGGGCCAGCAAGATACAATCTGAATCAAATCCCTTATGAATACACAGTGGAAGTGAGGAACAGGTTTAAGGATTTAGATTTGGTGGACAGAGTGCCTGAAGAACTATGGATGGAGGCTCGTAACATTATACAGGAGGCAGCAACGAAAACCATCCCAAGGAAAAGGAAATGCAAGAAAGCAAAATGGCTATCCAACGAGGCCTTACAAATAGCGGAGGAGAGGAGGCAAGCAAAATGCAAGGGAGATAGGGAAAGATACAGGAAACTGAATGCAGATTTCCAAAAAACAGCAAGGAGAGACAAGAGGGTCTTCTTAAATGAGCAATGCAAAGAAATAGAGGAAAACAATAGAATGGGGAAAACCAGAGATCTGTTCAAGAAAATTGGAGATATGAAAGGAACATTTTGTACAAAGATTACCATAATCAAGGACAAAAGTGGTAAGGGCCTAACAGAAGCAGAAGACATCAAGAAGAGGTGGCAGGAATACACAGAGGAATTATACCAGAAAGATATGGAGGTCTCGTACACCCCAGGTAGTGTGGTTGCTGACCTTGAGCCAGACATCTTGGAGAGTGAAGTCAAATGGGCCTTAGAAAGCACTGCTAATAACAAGGCCAGTGGAAGTGATGATATTCCAGCTGAACTATTTAAAATTTTAAAAGATGATGCTGTTAAGGTGCTACACCCAATATGCCAGCAAGTTTGGAAAACTCAGCAATGGCCAGAGGATTGGAGAAGATCAGTCTACATCCCAATTCCAAAGAAGGGCAGTGCCAAAGAATGCTCCAACTACCGCACAATTGCGCTCATTTCACACGCTAGCAAGGTTATGCTTAAAATTCTACAAGGCAGGCTTAGGCAGTATGTGGACCGAGAACTCCCAGAAGTGCAAGCTGGATTTCGAAAGGGCAGAGGAACCAGAGACCAAATAGCAAACATGCGCTGGATTATGGAGAAAGCTAGAGAGTTCCAGAAAAACGTCTACTTCTGCTTCATTGACTATGCAAAAGCCTTCGACTGTGTCGACCACAGCAAACTATGGCAAGTTCTTAAAGAAATGGGAGTGCCTGATCACCTCATCTGTCTCCTGAGAAATCTCTATGTGGGACAAGAAGCTACAGTTAGAACTGGATATGGAACAACTGATTGCTTCAAAATTGGGAAAGGAGTACGACAAGGTTGTATATTGTCTCCCTGCTTATTTAACTTATATGCAGAATTCATCATGCGAAAGGCTGGACTAGATGAATCCCAAGCCGGAATTAAGATTGCCAGAAGAAATATCAACAACCTCAGATATGCAGATGACACAACCTTGATGGCAGAAAGCGAGGAGGAATTAAAGAACCTTTTAATGAGGGTGAAAGAGGAGAGCGCAAAATATGGTCTGAAGCTCAACATCAAAAAAACCAAGATCATGGCCACTGGTCCCATCACCTCCTGGCAAATAGAAGGGGAAGAAATGGAGGCAGTGAGAGATTTTACTTTCTTGGGCTCCTTGATCACTGCAGATGGTGACAGCAGTCACGAAATTAAAAGACGCCTGCTTCTTGGGAGAAAAGCAATGACAAACCTAGACAGCATCTTAAAAAGCAGAGACATCACTTTGCCGACAAAGGTCCGTATAGTTAAAGCTATGGTTTTCCCAGTAGTGATGTATGGAAGTGAGAGCTGGACCATAAAGAAGGCTGATCGTCGAAGAATTGATGCTTTTGAATTATGGTGCTGGAGGAGACTCTTGAGAGTCCCATGGACTGCTAGAAGATCAAACCTATCCATTCTTAAGGAAATCAGCCCTGAGTGCTCCCTGGAAGGACAGATCGTGAAGCTGAGGCTCCAATACTTTGGCCACCTCATGAGAAGAGAAGAATCCTTGGAAAAGACCCTGATGTTGGGAAAGATGGAGGGCACTAGGAGAAGGGGACGACAGAGGACGAGATGGTTGGACAGTGTTCTCGAAGCTACGAACATGAGTTTGACCAAACTGCGGGAGGCAGTGCAAGACAGGAGTGCCTGGCGTGCTATGGTCCATGGGGTCACGAAGAGTCGGACACGACTAAACGACTAAACAACAACAACAACAACTGTACAAGTTGTCAACACTTTGAAGGTCTCTCCTCTAAGTTAACAGTTAGCCATCTGTTCAATGGTGTACCATATAATATGTGAACTCCACATGTACATCAATTCTGATCTGAAATGGCAATTCACATGCAGAAATCTGTTTGTGTGCTCTGATTGCCCTTGATGGGCATAGTGTATCTTTATATTCAACAAAACAACAGGAAAACACCTGTGGTGACAGTTTCATGCAAGGGTTCTGTTCCTGGTCATCGCACACATTAGCGAAGCACACATAAGCCCCCCCTGCCCCATTGTGCTCCATTCCCACTTCACACACTCCCATTATGCCCCCATTATGCCCTCTTCCAAAAGGATCCACGCATCAGGGATTGAGCATCAACTGGACGCGTGCAAAATTGTCGCCATCTGTATTACTAAGTGCTCATTATACAACATAATCCAAACTTACAAAACAGTTGGCATACTTAGTCAAACCATTAGCCCATCTAATGGCCAATATTATCTTCCTCCATGTGCATAATCTGTTAGACAATGACTTTTCTGCTGCACTAGAAACATGCAAAGTGGACTAGGAATACTGTTCACAGGAGCTTAATATCTGTCCTTTCTTGCCTTTTACATTATCTTAACATTACATGCACAAATTGTTAGAAGCGGATCAAACATGAAGGCTTCCTATCAACTCTCTTCCAGTAGCTCTATGCCAGCTCAGTGGGCAAGGTTTTCCTAGGATCAGTACTGTACAATGTACAATCAGTACTGTACATACATTGATAAACAGAGATTTAGTGGCATCACTGTCAATTTAGGAACTTCCTGTACTGTCAAAAGTGGTGCTGAAGAGGAACTTTTGAAGAAATATGCAAAGCAATGCTGGAGTGATTTCCCCCTTTTATTTGTAGTATCTTAACTAATAATAGGAACATCTGGGGGGGAGGGAATCTTATGGCAGAAGGGTTTGATGATCTGGGCTAACAGCCAAGGTGGCATATAAGGGGATACTGCAATGTAATATAATAATACTAACATACTTTTTCCACATTGACAAGCTATATCTCTAACTATGGTAATGTATCATTTTTATGCAATGGTAGCCACTGAATATAGTCAAGGTCACAACCTCTCCATGTTTTACAGAAAAAGTTATCATGGAGTTTCTGTCAAGGACAATATATTGAAACTAGTATCATGAAGCCTGTTAAAACTAGTATCATGAAGCCTGTTGCTCTAGCAACCTCGGGACATGCGCAGAGCGCATCCCGCCGCGTGCCCGCCGCGTGCCCATACACACCCGCCGCTTCAACAGTTCCGCCCGGCCGTCCGAAGTCTCTGCGCTCCAAGTCCCAATGGCTGTCCGTGGGGCACATGCGCAGTAGCGCATTCCCACGGACACAGGGACTGGACGCAGAAACACTTGCACTTTATTATAAAGGATGAAGCCTGCAACATCTATAACAGAATATTGTGCAGGAACAATCTTTCTTTAGAGACAACAGCCTGCTGCTTGAAAGATAAAGATATATTTACATAGATTTAATGGGTCTATTCTCCCTTTTAAAAAACTATGAAATGCACCAGGCTCTCTGTATGAATTACATTCTACAGAATTTCCAGAATATCACAATTACTGTAATCTTTTTTCTATTATTTTCCTTCTGCACCTTTCTCTTCCACAAAGATAGGGATCAACATTTTGCTCCAATGCAAATAGCAGGCATTTTAAAGTCAGCTGCCCCGATCCCCAATAAAGAGTTTCCTCAAGCCAGAAATAAAAATTTCCTTTGTAGAAACCGCTGGCTACCTTACTTGCAAACAACATGCTTTCTTCTCAAATGCCTCAGTAGGGTTGTTTATATTGTTATCTAGTAGCAGACTGTCTGTTTGAACTTGTGATCTGAAAAGACCTGTC